>NC_092862.1:137141865-137171179 GCF_032062135.1 Pyxicephalus adspersus
TTTTTTATTTTTTTTTTTATTTTTTTTACACTTTTCAATGTTTGTCCTGCATAAATATTTTCTTATTTCCACCCTTGATAGCAGCCCCCCTCAGGAGGGGGGCTGCTTCTAGCAGTGGCAGTGAGGGGGAGGAGGGGGATGCTCCCTTTACTAGGAAAGACTTGCTGGCATGCTTTGGCAAATTTGAACATACTATTAAAGAAGAAATGGCTACTTTTAGGAAAGATGTGTCCATTAGGATGGATGATTTTGAAAAAACAGCGGCTGATATACAAGTACAAGTGAACCAGCACGCTGAGACCTTAACCACTCACTCTATGTTGTTAAAACAGTTATTAATGCAACAAGAGGACCTGGAAAACAGAAATAGGCGTAACAACATTCGCTTAAGGGGTCTCCCGTAAGATATTACGCATCCTGCTCTACATGATGCAGCCACAGTGATCTTTAACTCTCTTCTACATGCTGCCCCTGATTCGGTGATTGAAATAGACCGCATTCATCGAGCTCTAGGCCCTAAGAACCCTGACCCCTCCAGGCCACGTGATGTTATTTGCAGGGTCCATTCCTTTGCAATTAAAGAAGCCATAATGAAGGCGGCGAGGCAACAGGAACCCCTACAGTTCCAAGGATGTGAGATACAGTTGCTGCAGGATCTTTCCCGTCATACCCTCCTACTACGTAAGGCCCTTCGGCCAGTTTTATTGGTGTTAAGGCAACCAGAAATTCCATACAGATGGGGCTTCCCTTTTCAATTAACCGCACATAAAGATGGGAAAACAGCGATTTTTCGATCAGACTCAGACCTTCAATCCTTTTTGGCAACATTTGATCTGCCCTCTACTTCGATTCCTGATTGGCCAACGTTGCTGAAACCTCTACCTCCACCTCCAGCTGCCCAGTGGTATACGCAGGCTGGCAAAGGCAGACGTCGCCGTGTTCCACCTCCTCAAGATGGACTTGCCTGATCTGAGTATTCAGTGGGACTGGTTCTGTTCCATCTAAAATCTTCATCTCCAGATCACTATCCCTGACTATTGTACTTCTGACTTTCTGTGACCTCCAAAGGACGCTTGACCCACTCCTTCTGGAGATGGGTCTGGGTAATTATATAGCATATAAGTATACTATATATAGCCCATGCCGTCGTAGAGTTTGTATAACTCCCCCGCTTAGGCCGCTCAGACTTCTGAGACTTAACACCTTCTGGTGCCTTTAGTACCTCGGGTACTTAGTTACTTGGTTGTTCCCCTCTTTCCTCCATCCCTTCCTTTCCTAGTTTTCTCCTCTCCCAACCCTTACCTGTACCTGAACCTTACCTTTCCCTTAAATTTCTTCCTATTCATCCCCAACCCCCAAGACCGGATTGCACATCCTTTGACCTCTGAGTTGGATTTGCTAAGTATTTTATATTGTGGTGATTCATTGTTACTGACATGGATTGTATTAAGATAGTTACATTTAATGTCAAGGGCCTGAATGTCCCGGAGAAACGTTCAGCACTGCTGACTGAATTGGCAAGGATGCGGGTCCAGGTGGCGCTACTCCAGGAAACTCATTTTAAATAAAAGATCCTCCTTATTTGCGCAGCTGTAATCTAATGGCCTTAATTGGCAGATTCGCGCCCCCTATTGCTCATTATTATGAAGGCAGGAATCCGGCTGGCAGTGAGGAGGCGCGTGTGCGAGCGCACTCGACTCTGGACCGCGGTAAACCGCGCTCGCTGGTCGCGCGTACATTCGCGCTTCCAGCGATCACGGATTTTATTGATGAATCAGGGGCAATGACTTTGAAATAGCAGGACTTGGCTACATGAGGTAACACAAGTGTTGTCAATACTTTCAGGGTGCATGCCTGTAGCCCTTATATATTTTACCAGTACCGGTCTAAGTGGGTTACATGCCAATATGAAATAGAATCTGTTTAGTCTTGAGTTTTCCACCCCTGCTGTCCTCCAGCAAGCAACTGTCTTATCACAGTGCTCCCCACAGGTCCAGGGCATCTGTGCCTCCTTCTGACCCACCTTGCAGTCCCCTGCTGCCAGCACCATCTCTGCTTCTGGATCCAACTCTCAGCACACTTCCTGGTCCAGGTCGAGTGATTCTTCATCAGCTCCTCCCTTTCCTCAGAGGACTAGGGTGTTCTGCAGATGCACTCCATCTGCTGGCAGCCATATGAACAACACCTAAGGCTATCATCTTGAGCACTCCCTCTGCTGGTGGGTTATGTGCATGCAGCTCACATGACCTATACCTATCACATCCCCTTTTTAAGGAAGTTGCCTGGACAAAGGAGTTCTTTGTGGTTCTACTCCCAGGTTTTTACTGCTCCAGTTTCTGCCTACTATTCATGTGCTGTCCGTGTACTGACCCCTGCTTGTTTCCTGACGACTCTTGTTTGTTGCCTCTCCTGGCCTGTCTTGACCTTTGGCTTGTTTCCTGACAACTCTTGTTTGCTGCCTGCCCTATCCTCTCATCAAGACCATGTTAAAATGGTCTTGGAACGGCTTCGGCAAAACAGACTGTACGCCTGTTCCTGGGTTATGTCGTGTCTGCTGAGGGTTTGCGGTCAACCCTGTCACTTAGAAGTTGAAACTGCCTCCATCTCTTCATTCATTCATGAGCAACCAGTGAGATTGGCTGTGTTCTGGATGGAGAAACTCTATCCAGGAACACATACTATAGGTCTGCAACCGCAATCAGTGGAGCGCAGCTGACAGCTCTGCTCCCCTCACTGGTCTTGCAGCTCCCAAAATTTCGGTCTCGATGGCCGAATTTACAGAGGCCGTTTTCGCCTACATGTTTGCTAAGCGAGAACGACCCAATTTGCAGCGAGACCGAATTTAATAAATTCGCTCGCTCTTTCCTACTATCTAGTCTGTGTATGAACTTGGCCTTATATTCTGACCTGCTCTTACCTAATGATTTGAATTTAAGCTTTAGTCTGTGCCATCTCTGACAAGTGACATTACTGTTCATTTGCCAATCTTTGTACCCCCAGAAGAGATTCTTCTCTTAGAGGCTAAAATTTAAACATATTTGGCTCACAGCTAACGTTTAAAAAAATCATAATGAACAAGAATCCAATAAAAAAAAATGAAGGATCACCTTTATTAACCATTTGAAAATTAGGAAAAATATAAAAAAAAATGTAAAAAGAAAATCTTAGGAGATGGACCCTGCTGGGGGGGGGGGGGGGGCACACCGGCCAGAGCCACGTCCCCCGAGCAGTTCTCAGGCTCAGGAAGCAGCCTGTATCCTTCAAACAACCCGCCCACTCTCCCATTGCAGGCTCAGATCTGCGATGGGAAAGTGGGCAGAGTTATGTCATAATGATGTCACTCTGGGGGAGGTTTCTCCCCCTTTGAGTGACACCCGGCTCCCTGCACTTGCTCGGTCGGGAGCCGGTGATTTTAGTGGTCCGCGGACCTGAAAAGGTTGGCGACTGCTGATACCAAACTGCAGTATCCAAGGCTAGCAAAGTACTTGTATTAAAAGGGGAATAGACTGCAGAGATGGATACATAATCCTGTCCCTGTATAAAGCATTGGTCATCTGGAATATGAGCACCAGTTCACAAAAGGATATGTGGAATTGGAGAGTGCAGAGAAGGGCAAGTAAACTAATAAAAGGAATGGGGGAGCTCAGCTATGAGGAGAGATTAGCAGAACTGAATCTATTCTCCCTTGAGGGAAGGGGGGATATTATCACCCTGTATAAATATATAAACGATCTATATAGAGAACTCCCTTCCCAATTATTCACTTTAAAATTATTACAAAGGACAAAAGGGCACTCTTTGTGTCTGCTGGAAAAGAAATGTAATATCCGGATAAGGAAAGGATCCTTCACTGTAAGGTCTGTGAAAATGTGGAATCGGCTCCCTCAGGAAGTAGTTTCAGCAAGTTTTATAGATTGCCTTTAAAAAAAGCTGCTTTTCTAGAAGCACTGGATATAACTGGGTAATAAAGTATTACAGTATAGATAACAGACTGATTGAGGGAACATCCGATTTACCTCATGGAATCAGGAAGGAACTTTTTTCCTGTTGGAGCAAATTTACCCCGGCTTTTTTGCTTCCTTTGGATCAACTATGTCTATAGTGTTTTTATCTGGGATATGTTATTTTACTAGTGGTTGAAACTTGATGGACTTTTTTTTTCATCCTGACTATGTAACTGTGTTTGTGGGAGTGGTCTGAACATTCCTGCACATACACTTGAAGAAAAAAAAAAAGACATTGGTGTTGTATTTATATTGTGAACCTGTCTGGATTCTGTAATTCCAGTGAAAAAGGTTACCAGCAAATACAAACTCTCAATATAAAAAAGTAACCCAACCTGTATTCCTTTAAAAAAACACAAAACAAAAAAAATGCATACCATCCTTTGTATGCAAACTTGGCAACTGAAGGTGATGTTTCTTTTAAAGCTCTCTTCCCCTCTAGCATTGGGAAGCAAGAGAGCTCCCAGCAACATGCAGCTCATTATCTAAATAAAACACATGTCCAGAAGGAGACCCAGACAAGGAATGCTTAGCCAAGGACCCTTACCAACTTTTCTTTAGCTTACTCCAGGTCCCTCAATACTGGCTTGTCCTAAAAGATTCATGCCAGAACTACTAACTTTCCTGAAGCCATTAATAAAATGCCACACCCTGGCAGCACATAAACCCCATCTAAGACCTTTCCAGCCATTTCCAACCATGAGATGCTTTGTCAAAATATATTGTATGCAAAGATTATGGCATTTTAGGAGGAATAAAGGGCAGTGTGATTTGCTAAAAAATGGGGGACAGTTGGTACAACTGGGGGATACGACACGACCATTAGCACTTATTTCCTAAATGCATTATCCAGATGTATTTAAATATCATTCTACCCCAGGTATGCCTAAATGATTCCACTCGTTTTGTACAAGTTTCAGGGAATGCATTTTTAGAGACAGCAAATGTACATGCCAGACTACTTTTGATTGAGAGATACGGTTTTTAATTTTCGACACGGTTAAGGGCCTTTTACTCCTTTTATTGTTTCCACAAGCCTTCCCCTTCAGCTCTTCCACTGAATTTCGAATTACATGTCTAGAGTAGGGATAAGCGAGAATGCTTCTGGCATTCTTGTGAAAATTTCCTTGAACTTCCAATGGTTCAGCAAAAATTTGGCAAACCATTTTCGCGAAACTATCGGAAAAGGAAATTTAAACTGGAGGATTCATAGAGCTGCATTCAGCCCTGGGAATCTCCCTGTTTGCGATCCCCAAGGGACTAGAGGTTAATTACATTCTCAGTGTATGCAGCAATCATTGAGAAAATGCCCAGCAAAGGAAAACCTCCTGATAATAGAAGTATCTCTTACAAATGATACATTTGTTACAGATACAAATGTATAATTTGTAAGATACTTATATTACAATGTCAGGAGGTTCTCCTGTACAATGTCAGGAGAGCTTGACCTCTCAGCGAATCAGAAGTCCGTTCTCGCTTACATTTTCAGTACATTTTCTGATTCTCCACGAGATTGAATTTAATATTCTCTCTTGCTCATTCCTAGTCTAGAGTTGTATAGTAGAGGAAAACCAAATAAGATTAGAAGATCTAGAAGAAAAATAAAGAACACAATGAATTACAGGATTTGGTACTGTCTCCTTAAATTTTAGTGGCACTGTTTCAAGACTATCAATTTGGTAAACACACCCATAAGGGTATCCATATAATGTGATTGAGAACATGTAATACATTACATATAAATTCCCTTACATAAAAATACATTCCCCATATAAAACAGCTCCACATCACTGATTTTATTACTTCCCCTTCTGAACGAAATAACTTATCTACATGTAAATAGTACTAAGTTTTGTGTATAATGTAAGGGTTGATTAGCATGTTGTAATATAGCTCAACACTACCTAGACTTGCTTATTTTAACAACAAAAGGTTGAGCCTTTTCTGTTTATTAGAGACACCAAGATTTCTATCCTTTAACACTGAAAACTTGCACAGAAACTATGATGCAAAGAATAAACTTTGCTTACACTTATAAAGTTATGGAGAGATAAAAAGTATTACTTACTTTGTGTTATCCTTGGGATCTGACACTGGTTTTTCCTAATTTTCTGCATAAAGTTCCATGTGGTCACCTTGCAGAAGAGATTTCTTTAATAAAGTAAAAGTTTCACTCTTTAGAATAAAAAGGAAATCTAGTGGGAGTGGAATTCATCGGGGCTCTGCCTGGAGGTGTAACCAACCTCAGTACAGTCTGGTTTGTGTAGATAAAGCACAATATTATTTGTACAGTATGTGCTTTTTAGCTTATGGTAAACCTATCCGTAATCTTCTTTTATTTGCATCTTTTTGGTCTGTTATATAGAATAGAACAAGAATTGTAGAATCAGTGATGGAAGTTGCATAGGCAAAATTTGTCAATAATTGGTGTCTGTCATTCTTTAACGTGACCATGTCTTCTTTCCACTGCTGGATTCCAAATAGAAAAAAGAGTGGGTTGTGCATAAAAGCTTAGGTGATTAAACCGTATATTTCTTTTAAATGGACGGTAAACCTCAACTTAGTATTTCGAATTCCAATATTTAAATGCAAACAGCCAACGAGACAGATGAAATGAATAAATGGAGGCTGTTTATCTGCCCAAGGATTAGCATTTTAGCCCTGACTCTCACAGTTTTTCTCACCATTCCCATCTTGATGAAAGTCAGTGAAGATGCAGTTGGCTGTTCTGCCTTAAAGATATATTATTCCAACAGCCTCCTAAGGGAGTGTACATGTCAGCCTGACAATAGGAGCACATAAATGAAAAATGTCTTGTTTCCACATCGTCTACTTACATTTGTTTCATTGAGAAATCCAATGCAAGTACTGTGCATGACATTGTAAGTACTGTGCATGGCATTTTGTTATAATGAGAATTATATCCTCACATGCCACCAAGCAGATACATAGTTCTAGGGCAGATCTTTTGCTTATGCCTGAGGTGTAGCTACAATTAGATTATAATAGTAGAAAAGATCCAACACTGAATGATTGATCAAAGCATAGGAACTGCCCATTGAAGGACTGGGAAACTTTTTGCCTGGTGGGATAAATACAATCATCTATCCCTTTTATGGTAATGTCAGATGTCTGCTATATTCAATGCAAATTGTGCCATGATTGACTAATGATTGGTGAATGTGGTAAAACATAGGTGTATCTTAAGAACATGGTTCATTGTGACACCCCTCTTCCCCAAGCATGAGCATCTTTTGCTGCTCTTTTGTGACTTTACAACAAAAAGCTATTGTGACTGTCCTAACTCTAGGGCAAAGTCTATGAGCCTGATTTTATTAAGGCTCTCTCGGGAGAAGATACACTTATCAGTAAACAACTCTGTAAATCAGGTAATACAGCAAACCTAGAATGGAGTTTTCTAAATGTTTTCAATCCTGGACGAGATCTATTCCAGGATTGCTGGATCACCCTGGTTCACTGATTAAAGTGCATCTTTTCCAGTCTTGGAGAGCTTTAATATTTCAGGCCCTATGTGTTACCCACAGGTAAATCCAACCACCCCAACTCATTCCTCATGTTTTTTAGTTGTCCTTCCCTTGAATAAATTATACTTAAAAATCACCATAAAAGTTCTTTGAAAATACTGATTTTGGGTGTGCCCCCTAATACCTGTCTTCAATTGTGCCCCCTAATACCTGTCTGTTCCTTCTTGCTGACATCATTGCTGTTCCATCCTCTCCTCCATTCATGGCCAAATGGCCACCCAGTGGGTAAAAAAGGGGTAAAAGCTATATTTATTTTTTTTAAATCCCATCATATTTTTGATGTGTGCACTTTTTTTCTATTGACCTTGTTAAAATTGTACACAGTATGTTTTTCATGTGTGCATGAAGGAGTGGCCAGGCATAATATTGTTTCATTATCACTGTAATGACACAGAGCTGAAAGTTAAGTTTCGTTTCTTCAGTTCTTTGGCAGCCTGACAAATAGTTTGAACATGAGTCAGAGCCTAGTCATGAGTCCACCTAGTCTGGGAAATAACTTTAGTTAAAAGCAGGAAAAAAAGACTCCACCATATGCAGTTTATTTCATGGATTCTACAATCTTAATTTTTGGGCTATTTCAGCCCACACTTTACAAAGTATCCCTTAATTTGAGAATGTGTGGTTACGGTCATATGATCAACCCCATTATTTGAAATAAAACAATTTAAATATTAAATTACTTGTCTTTGCAGCTCCTAGCTCTATGTAGGCTTCTATAATAGACAACATTCCATAAACAGATCTAGGTGAGTGAGGAGGTGTTCAAGTAAAAAACAGCACTTTCCTGCAGGTACACTGCTCTACAATCTGGTGGCAGTCTTCTTCTAGGATGAACAAATCTCAATATTAATTAGCCGATTTCCAAAGTCCACAACATTGTAAGGAAGCCGTCATTATGGGCTATAGGACTATATAGGGCCCTACAAACTCGAGAATAAATAGAAGAGAAAAAAACATGCACAATATCATGGTGATCTAACTATCCAGAAAACTATTACATTTAAAGTGGAACTAAAGTCCCACTTTACAAAATAAGGAATCAGGCTGGTGGTTATTAAAGAAAGGGACAGGCGATATCTCTTCTGAAATAACACATTTTACCTGCCTGATTGCATTGGAAAAATGTGAAAAAGTAAAGCAGTGTATGCTTGGCATAATCTTTGAATGCCTGGGAAAGCTAGTAATGCCAGCATCTCATACGTGTGTCGGGAAAAGATGAACTCCTGTGGAGCTGCACCAGGGATATGTTACCCCTGGCACAGCCCATTCACATAGCTTAAGGTCATCGCTGGGCAAAAGTAGAAAGAAATATGGTGGCCTTTTGCAAGGGAACATGGATAGGTGCCGCTGCTTTAGTTATAAAGTGTGTGTTATGATTCTTGTCTTCAGTCTTTGGGCCTGTCTTGATGACATGAGTGTGACACTTTTGTGCTCATTTGGAGTTATATTTGGAGTTATATAATTTGGAACTATATAATATAGGGAAGAGTTCATGTAAAACCCTAAACAATGAAGTGGTTTACTAAATTAATATAGGCTATTCAAATAGCAAAGGGGTATTTGACTTAGCATAGTAAATGAAACAAAGATGTGCTCAACCATCTAATCCTGTAAGGAAAAATGTTTTGTTAGGATTTCCTTGGACATGATTTGATATTCTTTGCAAAGTGAAGTTTTACCAGTTTCGCCAAAATAAATAAATGATCATTTTATTATTATATATATATTAAAAATGTTTAATTTTGGGATGCATATGAAACATTGCATTGAAAACAGCTATATGATTTTTGATGTTTTACCCCTGCCCATCACCCCTCTCTATACATGTTTTTAGGATTCCAAGTAAATATACCTTGCAAGGTTATAATTCACTTTGATCAGTGAATAGCCTAAACTTAGTAGGTAGCTTTTTTTTTTTGTCCTTCAGTTTCATCCTGCCAGAGATCTCGTCAGCTGTGCTGTCTTCCTGTGGTACATTTTTAGTTACATTGTTTTGAGAACTACTGGACACTCTCTATCTATATTATGGACAAAAAGGACTGAAGCCACTCCCGGTTGTCCTGTATTTATTCTCAAATGCAGTATGGAGAGTAAGCGTTGTTATCCTAGGACAGAATATGTGTTTCTGGTAGGATTACAAGGATTTAACGACTGGAAAACAATGTTACATTTTTGCTTTTATAGATTTAGGTTCACATGTATTTTTAAACTCCTACCATTTTTCCTATATTTTGTGTTCTTAAAAATGCTGTTGATCTGCCAGAACTTCCATGATCCCTAGCTCTTAGCATTGACAACATAGTGCCTCTATTGTGCTGAAATCCTAAGCAGTGTTGTCAGAATTGTTTGAGCTCTCACTTCTGGACTACAGAACTCCATCTTTATAAAGTGGAGATGAGTAGAGGGACAAATCTGCTTGGTATTTTCAGATTTTGGAGCATAAGTATTGTGTTGTCAGCACATACAGGATATTAAAAGCTCACTTTATTTCTTTTATAATAACAGATGTGTATGGCACTGCGTTTAAAGAGTCAAAACTTGGAAAATATTGCTACTTCTCTCCAGGTAAATTTGTGTCCCCTACTGGCAGTGTTTTAAGTTTCTATGAGTGTTTCCATTTTTCTATTCTAAAACCTTCAGGCCATTTGACAGGATACTAAAAAGGTAAATGCATTGCCTGTTTGTTTTGGAGATCTCACTAGTTCCAAGTTTAGTGACCCAGGGTAGCTGACATTTTGTGTGTTTCATGCTATAGATTTGCTGTACAAAGTCCTCTTGCGTGGAATCTGTGTATGTTTGCTGCATCACTGAATAAAAGTACAGAACTACTTGCTTGAACTGTACCTGGGTGTGCGTGGCTGCGCATGATTACCACTGTCAGTATCAATTGTGGTTTTCCCATTCATCGAATTCTGTATAAAGTTCTGTATTCAAAACATCCAGAAAACCAGCTATTATAAAAGTATTTATTTTGAAGTACTAATTAAAATAATTTTTATATATAATACACTGTGAACAGAATCAATTGATGTTGAATCAATCTATTTTTTTCAAATGACAAAGTTTCCGGCAATCGCTTAAAGTTTGCACCTAATACCACATTCGAAATAATCATGTAATATTATATCATGACATATTTTTCACATTATGTCACATATATTTTTCACATTATGTCACATATAACATATCGTGACATAGTTTTCACATTTTTTTCACAAATAAAAAGAACAATTAAGTTTTTTTATTAATATATACATGATTTTAAAAAAAATCTTATTTGCTCTGATTATATACACTTAAATCACATAAAAAGACAAATATTGTATTGTGTCCCTGATCAATATCTATCATACAGTATACCTCCGCCTCTTGGGGTCTTCTCAGATATTACATGGCCTATATACTCTAATCTGCTTCCTAGGGGAAGCATAGTAATCATTATTAGCTCTTTGTACTATTGTACTCAATGCATGCTTATGTTTACATCAAAATTAACTCAAACTACATGCATTTTGTGTTGGATAGAGTGTGGAAAGACAATGAGGCTTGCCATGTTTATATTGCTTTATCGCTTAGGGAGATTTCCTGTATGTCCCAGTGACCTTTATCACAAGGACAAGAAAATCATTAGAAATCCAAAATGTAACTTCAGTTCTGGTGGAATCTAATTTGGTAATGATTTATATTCACTTCCTGTTATGTCCCACAAGAAGTGAATGGAAATCTCTCCCATTGGGGAGACACAAAAAAAAAATAAATTGACAGATGATTTACACCTCCACTATATCTAATCCAGAACAGAAAGTTTTGTCTATTCATACACTTTAGTTACTGCATTTTAAAGTAATAATACAAATAGTTATAATATGGTTCTCTGATTACTATGTATTGTTGGATATTAGGCTGTGATTTAAGGGATCTGTGGTAATTTGAAGGACCAAATCATCCATGTTCACAGCTTTTGCTTGCAATTAAAAAAAAAAAAAAAACAACGCTGGCACATTCTAAATGCCACAAAACGGGACCTGCAAAAAAAAAGTCTTTCTTTTTGAATTCTGTTCTGTCAGTCTTTGCTCTCTTGCATTGGCCTCAGATATCAGGTCCTCCATCTTGTATCAAATTCAACTGGACCTTTATTGTAATGAAAAATTTTTTTATCTCCTACTCAAAATCATTCTTTTGTTCAAGATAACTCTTTGGAATGACTTTTTCGGTTTTGAATTGGCGTCATTAAGAGTTTAAACATCTCCAGAATTACATACCAAACCCAGCTGAAGCTGATTAAAGCTGAATTTAGCTAAAGCTTTGGTTACTATTTAGCCTTTATTTTGCCTTCTCTGGTTCTGCCTTTTTTTGTTTATCATTAAAATACTAGTACTATATAACAAATACTAATGCAATTACTAAATTAAACATTTTTGTTTTCATTACATACATAATTAATTCAGTTACATCGTTACTATGTGTCTGCAATTCATGGTTGGTAGGAGGTGCTGGCAGGCTGCTCACAGGCATGCTGCAAACTAGAAGCTGTGGTACTGCTCACATATGATCTTTAGCCTCCCTGATTAAAAGAAATAAAATTCAATGATTAAAAGTGGTGGGCCTAGGACAGTTTAGCTGGACATCCACTGACGAGATAATAAGAGTGTCACAAGACCGGGGGATCTGTGCCCTCTTCAGTGTCAACCACCTTGCATTCCCCTGCTGCCAGCACCAGCTCTTATCAAGGTTCCCAGTCCCTGGTCACTTCCTTGTCTAGGTCACATGACTCTGTCAGCTTCCCTTTTGCCTCAGAGGACTAGAGTGTTCCGCAGACACACTCCACCTGCTGGCAAACAGGTTAACAGCATCTGAACTGCTCCAGCACTCCCTCTGGTGGTGGGATAGGATGTGTGCAGGTCACATGGCTCCCGTCCATCACCTTACCTTCCGTTTAAAAGAAAGTGACTGGCAACAGGAAGCTGCCTGAACTTTGAGTTCTTTTTGATTCTGTTCCCAGGTTCCAGTTGCTCCTGCTTGTGTCTCCTTTTCCTGTTTCCTTCGTGTACTGACACTGGCTTGATCCTTGACTACTCCTGATCGCCATCCGTACTAACCTTTGACTTGTCTGTTCACACTCATATCTCTTGTCCTGGCACCATGCTTTATTCCTGTTTGTAAGTCACCAGTCACCAGCCTCTGTTGGCATGGGGGGTGCAACCTGGCAACAGCCTGCAGAATAACATCCTCACTTCTACAGGCTCTGGAGAAGACCAGGCTGTTGCTTAGACTCTACGCCCATGCACGTTTATGCCAACTGAGGTGGTGACAAGGGCACCATCCTGCCCTGTGGCCCTGTGACAATAGGGGGGGCTTTAATTTATTTGCTGCATTATCTAATGTACATTGTGAGAAGCTCACAGTGTGCAGTGAGATTGGAATAAGCCATTTCATTCCAGAAGAAGAACCCTTACAACCTTTGAAGACTGAAGGAAAGGCTTGAGTTTAGCTTTTAGTGTATGAATACTTGTTTGCATATGGTGTTGGTTGGACAGTTTCATTTAAAGTTGATTCCAACTTAGAAGGATTGGAACTTTGCTGAATTTGGACATTTTGCAAGTGGACAAAGGTGTCCATGCTCTGTACCATTAATAACAGGCTGCCCTATTAGTACACTTGTCTTTACCTTCTACAAAAGCTGCATCCCCCTATTAAAAACATAGCCCAGATAGCCAAGGAAAAATTTTCTATTAGGTAAGGACTTTGGGTAAAGTGCTTGGGAGAAAGAACAAGCAAATTGACAGTTAACCAAGTGAAATCACAACACTTAGTTCCAGTTGTACAAAGCAGTTTTTTCCTATTGTGGGGTAAGAAGTTGCCTGTTTTCTTAGCACAGTTAGTGGTAAATCCAACTGGAAAATTGATTCAGACCGCTATTCTGTCAAAATTGACCATTTTTCTGACTAAATTTCCAAATCCAAGTTAGATTTCTTGACCAGCTGGATTGTCTGATTTTTTTTCTCTGTTCTACCTCAATTTACACGCAATCAATGTGTGGAGCAGTGTTTCTCAACGAGGCTTCCGTGGAACCCTAGGACTCCTTCTGAGGTTCCTGGATGTTCCTTCAGCAGTGAGTAATTTGTGCCACTTAGGTCAGTTTAGGTGACATAATGGCTGTGTGGATTGGCTTTGTTTATAAACACCATTTTCTGGTCAGTGATACAATGCTGAAATTGCAATAACATGGCTTTGTTGATTACCATATAATTGGAGCTATGGTTGGGGTTATCATACGTGTACAATAAAGCCCTAAAAAGCTGAAAGAAGCTATTCTACAGCTGTGAAAAACCAACTAAACCAACTTAGTTTTCTATACTTGCACTTTATTAAAAAAATTTCAGACTTTTGCCAAAGGACAAACTCCTAGGTTCAGTCCCTAATTGGAGATTCTTTCAATATCATAGGCTATAGGGCCACCAACTGAAAACCCCAGAAACACTTGCTCAATACTCTTGCCACTTCTAAGTTCTCCAAGGTGATCAGCGCTTACGGGGATTGTAACTCTTTCATCACTGCCATACTCCACAATGATAGATCCATCCTCAACTCTACCTTTGACTCGGTAAAGCAAGCTTCTTGTTTCAGCTTCATGCTATATTTCTCCTCTTGCCAGAAATAATTTAAATAGGAAGGTGGAACAGCAGAAAAACATTTGTCAATTCTTCTTTTATGAACAAGTGTTTAAAGCCCTTGTTATTGGCTAGGTAGAAGTGGGCTTTTGGATACTTTGCATGGTGCATGTGTCGATATTGTCCCCTAAATGATTTTCTCATGGAATTGATGTATTTGGCAATAAGTTTAGAATCTGGATCCAGCTGATACTTGTTTTAAGGCCAGAAAAGTAATGAGGCCAGAAAGTAAGGATCTGGTGACTTTGCTTGCAGGGTTTAAACCTTTTAATATAATTCTAGCCATATTTATTACATGTATTTAATGTCAAAATGTTTTTTCATAATCATAAAGGAATAAATGTCTCCTGGCTTCTCGTGACGTTGTTCAATGTCTTTCAAAAGGCTCTCTTCTTCTGTTCAGAAAGATTATGAGTTAGAGAAACACTCTTTGTGAATTTAGCTTTGGAGTTTTCCTCTAGATCTCATGCAATGCAAAATGGTCATCACTGGTTTCTCATATTTTATGGATTTTTCTGCAATGGATGCTCTGATGCAGCTCTGCAATTTGAAAACATTTTCTTCTTCAAAGTCATCCACTAGAAACAGAACTGGATAATGGTCTGCAGTGTCAGATGAACCATAAGTTGCTAGCATGATTGCTTCTTTTGCAATCTCTGCAAAGTCATCTGTCTTTCGTTTTAAAGTTGCACATCAAAACTTGTCTCGTAGTTCCCAAATAATATGCATTGCTGTAGTGGTTCCTCCACAGCCAGGATGATGATAGAGGGTAATTGTTTGTACACTGTTTTTTTCACTCTTAGGGAATTCTAGCAGATCTCTTAACTTTTCGTAGTTGTCTCTCTTAATAAAGAGTCCGCTGTATTTTTCTGATGAGAAGAAAAAATTCCACCAAGTGGCTTTGTCTCCTTTGTAGAGAAACTCTTCCTATTTTATGAATTGAAAAAAATTAGACTCATTTTTTCTCAATTTCTGTATCACAGCATTCATTAATACAAATAATGTCTTTATAAGTCATAAGATCCTCATCTTTTTTCTGTAGAATAACAGAGGATCCACTATGAGATGTCAGGAAAAGGCTAGAAAAACGAGTATTGGATTTCAGTTTGAGGAGAGTTCCATTTATATTCTCAATATCCAAGTTATAAATACATCTTTCTTTCATTTCCTACATAGATATCACTTTATATTGTAGATCTCTCCATCCATGAAAGGTTTGCTCACTTTCTCAAATGCACAGGATGTCGGTCATTCCATTGAGCTCCAGATAAAATGCATTGAAAACTTCATTCATAGGATCCACCTGGTCTTCAACAGGTGAAAGCAACAAAAACACAACAAGAAATTTCCCAGGTTGCATCAGATCATTTCTGCAGAGAAAAGAAATCATACATCTAACTTCTAATGCTTTCACCCTATGCCACAACTTGTTTATTGGTTTGTATTATTGACTGTTAAGATCTAACCTTCCGTTACAGAAGATCCAACTGGTTTGTTGGGAAAGTTTGTATTCTTCAAGCTTTTCAAGTGTTACACTGTCCATGTTTTGATATTGATAGGAAGAATGCAAATTAGCAATTTTCTCTGTAAACTTTGCATAAACTGTTTGTGCAGGAGTCAGGATCAAAATCTAGAACAGCAAACCATGGAATTTCATGCAGAAACTCCAGATGTTTTGTGTGGCTTTCATGACATTTATTTGCTACCAAAATATACCTCCTAAAATAAGAATTGTCCCAGTGTGTCCCGATTTTCCGTTATTAAGCTTACAAGTTTCTGTACGTTTCCCCTTCTGGTTTTGTTTTCTTTTTTGTTTGTCTTCTGCCTTTTTCCTTGCCTCATTCCTTTCTGTCATCTTAGAATAAAACATTTTGAAGTCTGCATCTTTGTGTTTTACATTTGCTAGGATGTCTTTAGCTCTCTCAACAAAGCTCTCTTTACAAAGCAACAGATATTATTTTTCAACCACTTCTGGCCAGTGTAAATGTATTGGTAAGTACAAAATATTTGTGAACTACAAAATGTGTGTTCAGGAACTACATCTACTTCTATAACAACTAGATCAGATCCTGATGTAGAACATCGACAAAACGAGGTGGATAAATGCACTGTTTGACTATAGAAATCTGTTCATCATTTGGTAAAAACACTTGCCATAAACTTCTTTATCAACCATATAAATGCCAATAATTTCACTGTGCGGTTTGTCACGAAATAGATGGTTCCATTAGTGCGGGCAATCATGCATGCAGCTGCAAACTGGAAAACTTTATTGCAAAACTTCATTTTTTATCTTCTTCTGTGGCTGTTCCTGTATTGGTAAATTCCTTGTACTCATGCACTGGGTCAAAAAATTAGTGGTACCAGCTTCTGGTATTAGGAAATGGTGCTGAATATACCGTTTACTTTTATGAGTGCTATCGAAAGGGTAGGGTGTACATGTAACTTTTCGGCAATTTAGATCAACCTCTGAAAAACATTGCTGCACTTCAGTAACACTTGACATGTCTCCTGACTGACCCTCAACTTCCTTCACGATTGCTGCGGCTCCTCTTTTTTGGTTTTCATTTTTTTTTTTTTTTTTGACGTTTCTTTTTTGTTAAATCCTTTGCACCTAAATCCTTGGTGTCAAGATCTGCCAGGCCTTTTTTCTTGATCATTCGGTCCATTTTTGAATTATTACAGTGGCTGAACTGTACGTAATTTTCATATTTAGAAAGTCTTCTCTTGAAAACAGGTTTAATGCTCTACCAGACACGTTCTCCTTGTACAGAATATCTCCTTCATCTTGCCCAATTTGTAGACATTCTGTAATCCAATAACTTTTATCCAGTCAGTCATATTTGAAGGCAAATCAAATGGCTTATCCATTTTGTTTTCTTAAATAGCTGAAGGTAGAAAGATAAAAAAAATAGGTTATATTTTTTAAAACAATATTTGTCTATGTTTATAAAAAATGTAATTTTTTTTTGTCTAAATCATGCAAATTTCAGACAGACATATACCTTATTATTTTAACTCCTACAAAAGCATATTGATTTTTCTTTACTATCCATTCATCTTTCCACACCTAATCTTTCTTTTGGGCTCAGTAGCCATTGGTTCTGTACTTTGAATCATGGAGATCCTTTTGGCTGGATGTCCTCATTTTCCCCTATGGTTAAATCTAATTCCAAAATCCTCTCCCATGTGAAAGACTTGATTGCTCCTTCAAAAGCTGCAAGACTTTTTACATTTACAGATCTTGCCAGGCAGACATTTTCTGTCTGCAGAAGACCAAGTTTTCCACCTCCTTAATTTCCTCCTTGTCTAAGTATTACTTCCAAACATTCTTTTAGGCATTTAAGATGAGTCTTCCCTTTATTTGTACACATAGAGTTATAGACTCCCTCAGGCAGATTGTTATTGTTAACGGGAGCAATTTTCGACATTGGGGTTACAATATTCACCTCTTCCCCAGCTTCTCTATATCAAATGAAATCAGCTTCTTGCCCTTTTGCAAGATTGTTACATCCTATTTTATTCTAATTCTCACATTTCATTCTATCACATTGATTATATGTTTGTGCAACACTCCTCCATTTTCCCCCACCTCTCTAAAAACTTCACAGTCACAAATTTGAAGTAGACTAGAGAAATGCTTCTGCGTTAAGGGAGTCTCATAAACCCACCATGAGGGACAACATAATACAAACTCTTACACAGCTGAAGCTAGACCACAGTAAGCAAATATAGGGTGTGTCTCAACAGTTCCAAAGTTTAGATGCACAGTGGAAATGGAAGCACAGCATAAATAAGTATAGATGCACAGTGGAAATGGCAACACAGCACAGCATAAGTAAGTAAAGAAGACGTAGGTACTCTTAAATGTAATCTTCTCTTAAACAAAAAGATTGAGAAATCACTGAGATGGACAAAACAGACATATTGCTCAAACATTATTTTTATTCAATTATAATATTATATTATATTAATATTAAATTATATATTATATATATATATATATATATTATATTTATTATTATATTAATATGAATAATTATATTATTCAAACATTAAGCCTTTGACTTGGAAATAAACATCTAAACCCTTCTGTGTATCCTTTAAACAGGGTACCTTGTCTGCCAAACCTACTAAAACTGACAATACTTTTGCTACTTTCCTATACTCCAACCCTCTTTCCTTATTGAGTGTTGCTACTAGTAATAACATTAAAAACACCTTTTTACCTAAGCCCTCTCAGGAACAATCAGATCTCCTAGTTGCTTATATCACGGCTACCAAAACCATTAAACTCCAAAACCTTCTAAACCCTGGATTGCCCTGATTGGTTTCTTCATTTTCCCCTATCTTAGCTCATTATTTGACCAATGTGGTAAATTTGCTCAAATAGGGTCATCCTTTCACACTTCATTGCCTCTCTGTCCATGTTGGTATTATTCAAAAACTGATGACCACAATGTCAATAATTTCAGAGCAATCTCCTTACCATTATCACAATCCTTGCAAAGATTTCAGTATCCAGACTTTTATTTTACTTTATCAGGATATATTTATCAGGATATTTACACACAGAAAGCAGTCTTTGTTCATTTATTCCAAGTGATGATTACATTAGGAAAGCATCACATCTCATTTATCAATAAATACAAAATAACAGGGCTTCCTGCTATCTTCTGAATCTTGAAAAGGCCTTCATCATTTTCTTGTGTGAATAGATATAGTTTGTTCTCAAAAGATTGGGATTCCCTGTAGGTTTTCTATTCTGGTTATCTTCCCTTTACAGGAATCTTACAGAATTGGTTACATATACAGGGTATTATTCTGCCTCTTTCCCTATAAGTGAGGGACCCAAAAAAGCTGTTTCATGTCCTCTAACCTTTTTGCTATGTCTGTTACAATGTATGACTAAAGGAAGTTAACAACCTTTATTTGTTTATTTATTTGCAGAACAGTAGACTACAAATTTCTAAATGTGTTATATACACACAGGCTGTCAGGTTGCCAGGGAGTTCCCTTAAAAAAATATTTTGCTACTGCACAAATTGCTCATTTGACATGTCTTCATACCACTTACAAACCTTTTTGTGAGTTTTTTTGGACCCTGATTGTACTGTGATCTCAATCACTGCTTTACCACAGATCCTAATCCACAGATCCTATAAACCCTTCTTAAGACCTTTAGTCCCCTCATGACCAACTCCTTAAGCATCTAGGACTCTTTTTAAATAGCTGGTAACTGTCACTGGTTCAGATGGTCCAAATCATTTGGAATGATTTATCAAAGCTCTCAGGTACTATCAGGAAAGAAATTGTGTGGATGAATTGCCAGGGGATGAGGGTTTGGTGCAAAGGGTAATCTACCTGTGAAACAGTATACCAAGAAAAGTCATGTATCTAAATTTTAAAAATAAGGAGGAGGCATATTGTATAGTTCTGCATTTGTAAAGTTAAGACCCATATTCCAGGTGGTTGAAGTATTTGGAGGTTGACCAGTGGCCTTTTTTAAAGTTAAAATTTCAGAAGTGTAGATTAGGTCATTTGATTTTTTTTTTCTTTAAAACAATAGGGAGAGTTCGAAGAAGGTTGGGAAATGTTAGTTTTTCTTAATGCAACTCTACTGAGGAAATATAACGCAAGTAATGACCAGGTGGCAAAACGTTTTGTTTATGAATGCTAGGGAGAGGTTAACTGAGTATAGATAAGGTTTTTGGGGATAAACACTGGCAAATGTGTAAACTTGTGTTTGGCCTATTAGAAGAGAAATTGGGAATACCACATGGGTTTTAGATAATAGTTTAAAGTTTTCTAAATTTAGATATTTAGTAATAAATATAGTAACTGATTTGTTAAAAATAATGGTATATCCCAAAATAGCTCCAAATCATGCAATGTTAGTGATCAATAGTAATGAAAATGTGGGATTGGAGAGTTTTAATTTAGTAGAACCAGTCAAGAGACTGAAGTCAACTGTGGTACAACATCCAAAAGTTGAAGACGGGAAACACAAGATTAAAAAGGAGAGGTGACAGGTGGAAAACTTGTCCAGTGCCTTGGAACATCCCAGTGGGAAGCAAATGTTCATCATTAAAGACAAGTTTTGATTAAATGAATTGTACAAAGGAAATATGTTCCCCAAAATATCTATGTGCAAAAATGCAGCAAGAGTTTACAAAAAGCCTTTTCAGCATCTGGGCTAATGTGTGTGTTTCTTAGGTAGAGCAGCTGTTCAAATAATTACAGATCATGATTCAATTGTGATATGTTTTGATATAAACATATGTGATATGACTAAGTTTGGTATACTGTGAGGAGTGCGTCTATAGTCTGATAACTAGTGCAATGGGGCGATAAGAGGAGGGCAACTCCTGGTTTTATTGACTTTGTCTTTAACCAATCTCATCTTGGACATTGGCATTAACTCTCTGCTACTGGATTGTCATACAAGCTCACGTCTGCTGCTGAGAGCTAATAATTTCTTGTCCATTTCTCTGTTTGTCATGCCTCCAGATACTGGCTCCATACTGTATCCCTATTTCCTGACAGAACCCTTAGGTATGTGTATGCATGTATAAAGAACAGACCTTGCATTTGCATTCAATGGTGTGCTCCACAGTGCAATAGTTTTGCTTTAGTGGTGAGTTGCTATTATTAATGAACAGCACAGCAATGGGGCAACACATGTGTGCTACTTACCATAGTTGTAACAGGCACAGTAAAACAAGGCCCAAACTATCTGGCTGGGAAGATTTTTTTCTTAGCAGAAGAACATGTCTGAAAATTGGCACAGCAATAAAATCCTGATCTGATAATTGCTTACCCACTGTATCCAAACTAAAATAAATAGTTTTTACATGTCACACCTATACTGTATATAAAATTGTGAACTAAAAAAAAATTAAACATAAACACATTTGTAAATCAGGATTTGAAAAATGTTCTATATAAGAGAGGACCATCCAGTCCAGCCAGCGTTGGTTCCAAAGTTCTTGCCAAAGTAGTAGATCGCTGTCGAGGATTTATTTGGCTACCAATTCTTCTCCTTTCCATTAGCCCAGGTACGTTTTTCACAGCCTGTTCTCCTACTTATTGCATATGATTTTTTTTAAATAGCTTGAAGTATATGTCTGTTGTACAGATTTATCATGTACATTAACATGTACACTGGAAATGCACATTAAACAGCCAGTTGAGCAACTTCGAAAAAATCTCAACCTTTAAAAAGCAACAAGAAATCCTATTTTAAAAACATACTAAGTTTAAACACAGAAGAATAAAAAAACTATATATAACTTACGTTTTTATTGTTTCCACATCTACATCTTCTTCTTAATAGAATTCCAACAGCTGGTATAATCCTTGTAGCAAACAAGGGAATGAAAGAGCTGGGTGTGTATCAGCTGTGTTGTGACGTTGCATTTCGCTTGCAAAATGTCAAACGCTGTCATGTTTTTTTCCAGGAACAAAAGTCTGCCCCATGCGTAAAAGCAAAAATAGGCATTACAAAAATGAAATGATAAATCAAGTTCCTGAAGTCTAGTATTGGATTTTCTGAAGTAGGATTGAATGACCTATATCATTTGTGGAGTTGGTTGGCTGCCTCTGCAGAAGATGCACAGCAACATTATTGCTTATCCATTGAGCTCAACCATCCTTTTTTTGAAGTGTCTTTCCTTCTTTTGAAACCAAACCCCATTGTCCTTTTCTTCATAGCTGCCCATCTTTTTAGCATCATGTATAAACCTGTAAAATTACATTTTAATACAGTTTACCTACTAAAAGGGGTATACAGCACTAAACTTTCTAGCCAACCTCTAAATCATCACAACATCACACCAATATAATGCACAACACATTTTATTGCACTACTGTGCATCTTAGTACATACCTCCCATCTTTTTGAGATAAGAAAGAGATACATTTTTAGGCACAAATATGTAGGCAAAGGACAGACATATCATGCCATATCCCAAGGTATGCAGATCACATTCAACATTCAAATTCATGAATGAGTGCTGAAACCTACAAAGTCTTTATACTAGGGATGAGCGAGTGAGATTTTTAAGTTCAATCTCGTGGCAAATCGGTCCTTTCTTGCTTACGGAACATTTAAGCGAGAATGGCCTTGTGATTCGCCATGAGGTCGTGTTCTCGCCGAATACATGAGGGAAAATGCAGGGGGCGGGAACGGTGACTATTTCCAGTGGTAATGGCGCGGCCGGTAGAGAATCATTTGCTCATAGGATGCACAGCAAGGCCCAGCAGCCCAATCAGGAAAGATCTGAGCACAGGCATGTATACAGGGAAGAAGGGAGGGGTTAGTCACTCCATCTTGTGTTCTGTGTCAAGGAAAGAAGCAGGGAGAGAAGTGCATTGTGACAGGGACAGGTTAGGAGCCTTCTGTAGGCAGAAACATTTCTGTCCTACTCTCCAAAAAATACAGATTTTTAATTCTGATACCACTTGCTATCTATCAAAAAAGCCAGAAAATGTTCTGTATTTCTCTCAAAAAAATACAAATATTTCATTGTTTGATACCTGGGTTTTAGTGGGTATACTCCCCAGGAGTCCGCCACTGTAGGAAAGCACCAGCAGCAAACTGTTGGATGTTGGAAGTTGTCAAACAGGTCTGAGATGTGTGCGGAGCACCAGTACGCTGGTAAAACTATTGAGAGCGTGTACTACAGTCATACGGCCACGTCATGTGGAGAGTATTGTGGACTGGGTCTCAGGGGCCTCAAGAGCCTGCTGCTGTAGGCTCTTCTTCTGCAGCAGCAACCAGCACAGCCGTGACAGGAGCAAAGACAGGAGTTAGCGTGGCTAATGTGCCTGTACCTTCCGATGACTCTCCCTTGTTGTTTGACGAACAGCCTGAGGATCTGTCATTGCGAATTTTAGAGCGAGAGGCAGACTTTGAGACCCTTGGAGAGTGTGGTCAGCACTTTCTGGGTGAGGGTTCTGCATCAGTGGCTGAATTTGCAGAGGTTGGCTTAGATGAAAATGCGGATGATGATGACTGTGAAGTCACCTGGAAACCACCGGTGCATTTAAGGGCTAGCAGTAGTTCCCAAACAGACGAGTGAGCACAAGCAGGGGAACCGCCAGGGATGATGTGACCGTGGTGGAGATGGAGCTGGAGCAGACGCAGGGCACCCAGCAGATGCAGGCAATAAAAAAAGAGCAGCAGAGTGGTTGTGCGCACCTCTTCAGTGTGGTCCTTTTTCAAGCTGAAAGATGATGACGGGTGCGTAGCAATCTGCATCCTGTGCCGCTGACAGATTAGCAGAGGACAGTCCGGATCACATTTAGGTACAACATCCCCTGCTTTCCCACATGCGCAAGAACCACAAACTAAAGTGGGAGCAGTACTTGCGTTCTTCTGAAGGAGGTGCAACCACGTCATCGTCTCTTCTTCCACCTCCATGGATGCCTTCTCCACCTCCAACTGTCATTGCTACTATGTCTCAGGAAGTTGGTGCCAGTCAGACTTCCAGCTCTGAGTAAGTATCAGCTTCTGGCTGCAGGTTTCATGGCATCAGATGAGATTTGTCGCGGTGAGATGGGTACTCCAGTGACCCCTTTGGCTCCCAGTCCATTCAGCCCACTCCACCGTAGTTCTGCGCAAGGCATCAGGGTATGGGCCCAACCAACAAAAGAGTCATTGAGCTGCCATACAGCATTGTGGACTCGGCTCCCTTCCGTGACCTGTAGGTCTGTGCCCAGCGGCGGTGGAATATACCAAGCAGACATTTCTTCCGCACAGCTGTACCCAGTTCACATGCACATGTAATGGGTAACCTCTCCCGGGCATTTGTATTCTCAGTGTCTAGCCAAATCCACGTCACCATGGACAGCTGGACAACCAGATATGGAGTGGGACGCTACCTGTCCTTCACCGCTCACTGGTTGGCCTTGCATAGCTTAGTGGGCCGTGGTCTGCAAGAGGCATTTCAGCACCTGTTACCCCCACCGAGGGGTGTGGTGGGAAAGCATGGGCCACGCCAGTCCTCTACCTTCTCCTCCTCCTTTATTCTACTGGCAAACCCTCTCTTTTTGACACTCCTCCTGAAAGGCCAGCAGTGGAGGACACTGTGGTTAAGTGGTCATGCCACTATGGCTACCTCAAGCACACGCGTTGCCAGGCAGTGCTGAAACTGGTGTCCTTGGGGGAGAAAAGTCACACCGCCAGAGAACTTTTGTTCGCTTTGCACAGAGAGGTTTGGGCTTGGCTGACGCCCTCCCTGCTTACAATAGGCAACGTGGTGTGTGACAAGGGGGATACCTTGTGGCCGCACTGCACATAGGCCACATAACACATGTGGCCTGCTTTGCGCACGTACTGAACTTGGTAGTGCAGAAGTTTCTCCGCACGTACCCAGGACTGCAGGACTTACTGAGACAGGCTCGCTCCATCTGCAGCCATGTCTGGCGATCCCCTACTATGGCTACTTAGCAAGATCCAGCGCCAACAGAGGCTGCCACTGCATAGACCTATTTGTGACACTGTAACTAGATGGAACTCCACCCTGAATATGCTCCAGCGTCTGTGTAAGCAAAAGCTAGTCATCCCCTAGTCATTACATGGTCAGCGTGGTGCATGGAGGCACCGGGGCCCTTGGTACAGCCACACAGCTGAGCTATTTTACCAGTGACCAGTGGCTGCAGATATTGATGCTCTGCAAAGTACTGGCCCCCTTTGAGCAGGCCACAAACGTGAGTCGGGAGCGGTCAGGCTGGAACAATGTCATACACATCATCTTTCTGCTTGATAATACCCTGTGTGGGTTGATGGGAAAGTGGCGATGGAGAGGGGGCGGGGAAGAAATGGGGGAGGAGGATAAGGGTGACATTACACTCCAAAGCACACAGCCAGCATCAGGAGGAGCAAGAAGGGACACTGGGCAGCATTAGGAGTTAGTTTCAAGAGAAGGAGGAAGAGAAGGAAGATGGTTCTGATGATGATGATGATGATGATGAGGGAGACCATGTTGGGGCTGCTGGACAGGACCTGCCTCTCCCGCATTTGTGCTATCACACCCCCGGCATTGTGCGGGCGATAGGACAACAGAAACTGTTGCAGCTTGAAGAGGAGGAGGTGAGTGATGAGGAGGAAGATGTTTTGGTGCCTACTGAGGGAGAGGAGGAGGATGAGCCCAGGGAACCCTTCTTTCATATGTATGTCCACATGTTGTGATGCCTACGGAGAGACCCCCGCATTTGCAGCATTAAAAACCAGGATGATTACTGGCTGGCCACCCTTCTTAATCACCCCTACAAAATGTCAGTTTCTACCCAACCCCGCGCAAGAGGAAGAAAAGGTGACCCGCCTGAGCAGAATACTATGCAACTGGCTGTGTAAGGAGTTTTGCACACCACATTCCACACAGAGAGCTTAGGCGGACACTGCCTTCACCGCACCCTTTTCTAGCGCTGGCAGCAGCATCAGCAGTAGTGGCAGCAGGCTGCACACATCCAAAAGTGTAGGCCAAGGCAGTGGGAATTTTCTGGATGCCTGGCGAAACCTGATGCGGCCACCCCAAACAAGTGAAGTGCTTGAAGGGCATAACCATTGAGAATGGATAAAGCGCATGGTGCACGATTACGTTGGCTCTTTTCTGGCTCGTGTTGACGACAGCAGTTATGAGGAGGATGCCTGTCCTGACATTAGTGACGCCATTAATTTTTAGGTCAACGAGCTTGAAATCTGCTCGCAGTTGGCACGGTATGCCACCAAGCTTCTTTCGTGCCCGGCATCCAGTGTCCGAAAGAACCTTCATTGCTGCTGGCGGAGTGGTAACGGACAACTGATCACCACTGTCGTCAGAAAATGTCAATCGCCTCACCTTTTTGAAAATGAACGAAAGGTGGGTTAATAACAACTATCTTATCTCAACTGCAGATGTCACTGATTGACTGACACAAGGACTCACTAGGCCAACCAAGATGCCTCTGTCAACCCACACTGCTCTGTGCTAAGTCTGTGGCTGCCTACCACCAAAAAATGAATTTTTCTGCTAGTTATTGCAATGTCTAGTCGTGTCATTCATCGCCAGTGTCATGCCTGCCATTGTGCCAGCTAGCAATGTACTTTACATTTCTGCTGCTTCCGGGAGGCCAATAAACTGCAGATGAAAACCCCAGTACTGCCACACCGATAAATACCATTGCCTTGTGTTGGAGTATTGTAAGTATTGAATTGGAGTATTGGAGTATTGTAAGATTAGGGGTTGGCATTCACGTCATCCACTTCATGATACAAACCAGCAATATCGGCTACCTTTCTAACGCTTCTGGCAAAACAGACCACAGCAATAGTGCTGGCGCACAAAACATCCTGGTCTGGCCCTTCTACGTTTAATCACAAATTTCATATATTTGCATTACACGCTTCTGGGTGTCATTGACAATGCACTACACCCAGCTCTAGATGCCAGATACAAATTTGGTCCACGCTCCGTCTCAGGGCCAACCGCCTCCTCTTCCTGCTGTTGCTGCTGCTGCCTGTCCAGTACTCCATTCACAAAAATTGTATTACACACTTCTGGGTGTCATTGATGATGCACTACACCCAGCTCCAGATGCCAGTTACCAATGCGGTCCCCACTCCTCCTCCTGCTGTTGCTGCTGCCACCTGTCAGTGTTCTATTCTAAAATTGTACACTTCTGGGTGTCATTGACGATGCACTACACCCAGCTCTCTGACTCTTACCAATGCGGTCTCCCTGGTGATAGCTGACCAGAGGCCACACATTGCTACTGCTCTCGCTGACCCACGCTCCGTCTCTGGTCCTCCATCCTTTTGCCTAATGTCACCGCACTACTTGTCCACAACTTTATGGGTCATCCAGATTGTGATGCCAGCTAGCAATTATTATTATTATTAATAAACAGGATTTATATAATGTAAACAAATTATGCAGCTATGTAAAATTCAATAGGGGTGCACACAATAAATATCAATGCGTTTCCTGCTGTTTTGACGGCAGAGACTGTTGCTAGTAGGTTGAGTTCACCCTCAATGTCAAAATATTTTTGCTGCCTTCTGGATGCTGTCCATCACGCAAAACTCCTATTTGCCTTCTGTCACTTTGCTTGCCTTTTTTTGTAAAACCACAACTTTATAGGTGGCATTCCTAACACATCATCCAGGTCATGATGCCAGCTAGCAATTATTAAAAATAAACAGGATTTATATAGCGTAAACACAATATGCAGCTATATAAATTAAATAGGGGTGCGTACATTAAATAGCAGCGCGTTGTCCTGCTACTTTGACGGCAGAGACTGTTGCTAGTGGGTTGAGTTCACTCTTTCTCCTAATAATTATGCTGCCTTCTGGACGCTGTCAATCACACAAAAATCCTATTTGCCTGCTGTCACTTTGCCTGCCTTTTTCTGGAAAACCACAAGCTCTTTTGGAATCCTTGTTGCCACTGTTCTTCTACACTTACCTAGCAAATTTGGTGGTTCTGACATGTATAGGGTCTTTGTTAATAATGTTTAAATTCTGCCTTTTGACTTTAATAGATTTCACGATTCGCCAAAATTTTGCAAACCCATCGGAAGATTGAGGAAATTTTTGCGAGACTGTCAGAGGCCTTCTCGCTCATCCCTACTTTTTACTACTACTTTTTCAATATGGTGGCCTTTCAGACCAGAAAATGCAATAATATAGAGTTTTCATGAAAGGATGAGTGGGATATATCATGCCTAAATCCAGGGTGCAGTTGGAACACAGCCTAATTTATCATGGTCCATGTAAATGGGGCAGGTCAATGGCCTGTCTGCATCCTACATAATATGTGCTTAAAAGTGTCAGTCTTTCTTATCCGAGAGTTGGGAGGTTTGCACATGTTGCACATGTAAATTACCCCAAATCCTCATATACAGGTCAGGGCTGGGGAGAAGGTCCTCAGCAGAAAAAGTGAGTATTGTAGATCCTGCAAAAGAAGTGGTGTATGTGTGTTTTGAAGGCCCCCTAGGGATGCACCCTAAGGCTGATGTGAAAGGGTGCATTTGGTGAATATGTGGATATATTTTTCTTTAACAATGATTTTTATTAGAAGAATATTAGGTATATGGGATACAGAAATCGATAAGCGGGATTCATTCAAAAATATAAACAGGAAATAGAAAATTACAATGCATATTAACAAGGAAAAGAAAAAAACATTAACAAAATATATTAGCGATATCCAACATTATTTAACAAACTGAAACCGAAAAACACTACTTATGTTGATATCAGGGGCTAAAGATATACCAGTTGGGGTGGGGGGGCGGGGTGTGTAGATGGGGGAGGAGGAATCTGTGGGTTGATGAGTGGGCTATAAAGGCAAGAGAAAAGAGAGGGAGTGGGGAGTAAGTGAAAAAGCAGGGTTGTAAGGGAATAGCCAGGGATCTGTCCTCGGGGAGTGCAGAGTACCTGCAGCAGAAACATGTTCAGGAACGACATCACATCTAGACAGCAATCCAGAGTTCCCATACCACCATGAATTCATCATGGGTGTCTGTAAAAACACTGGTTAAGTCCTCGTTGATCATGAAGACATCCAGTCTAGATTTGACTTTCCTAAAGGTGACACTGTTGGTCCTTTAAGCCCTGGCGATCACCTGGTGAGAAGCTAAAAACACAAAAGCTGCCGGTTTCTATCTGGCCAATTTGTGAGGCAGCATAATATTTGGCAGGGTTGGGCACACTCAACCCCTCGGAGTGTCCATTAGTGTACAAAATCTGCCTGGAGACCCAGGTTTTCACTTGGTGCCGGATAAACAAGTTGACTTTGGTCTTTAATAAAAGTTCTTTGGGAGCCAAGTCATTTTTTTATGGTAGCTATCCAACCAAGCCAGGATAAAGGTAGAGGGGACCAGGATTGGAGCAGAGATTGTTGGGAATGGAGCAAGGGGTGATAGTTGGTGGGGTACAAGGTGTGGTATGACCTAGATATTATCACTCCCAGATAGATAATTGGGGATGTTGACCAGGTGAAGGAGAAGGTGGCCTGTAATTATTATTATTAAACAGGATTTATATAGCGCCAACATATTACGCAGCGCTGTACATTAAATAGGGATTGCAAATGACAGACTAATA
>NC_092862.1:137174278-137228711 GCF_032062135.1 Pyxicephalus adspersus
TTGCAAACACAGTGCTGAGGTTTGGCAGAGTGGGAGACGTACCATATACAATATCAGATGTGCCAGAGAATGCAATGTGAAACCAAATTAATGCAGCAATTAATTTGGTTTCACATTGCATTCTATGGCAAAGTAAAACAATTAGAAAAAACAATAACAAGAAACAAGACTACTTACCCTACTATACTGCTGACAACCATGCAGATTACACCAAAGTGAAAGTTTTGTCACACTCCAGGATAAACAAAATCCAAAAGACTTCTCTTTTGCAGAGCTTATTGTGGTCTTTTTATTTTTCTATCATGCAGTAGTCTAGGGATCGATTTATAAAGCCATTTTTTAATCTGGCATTCACTAAATCATCTCCTTGTGGAGAATGAATTGCAACAGCAGTAACTGGTTCTCTGCCTGGGAATGTTTCCTTGAAAGTCAGATTCACTGATTTATAAATTGACCCCTAAGTGTAGGTGCATTCTACACTGTAAATTTCAAGTTCAGCCCTCTGTGTATTTGCGTTTGACACCCCTGCTCTAGCGTGTACAGAGAAGATATGGAGCACATGCGTTAGGAACCCATCTTAAAGGGTATTAGGAAAATAGTAGTTGAGAAAGGGATCTGTCGCGTGCAGAGAAAAGGTAGGCCTGCTCAGAATGCTGTAAGGACACCATTCTTCACTGGTGTGTTAACTGCAAAGTTGAGAGGATAATGTCTAGAGAGGTAGGAGGGGTGAGAGGACACGAAGAACTCTCCTGCAAGTACACAATGTGTTCTTGGCTGGTCTTGTAATAGTAGAAAGCCTAATTACGCTTCTAGGGGGCGAGTTGAAACCTTGTGAGAGGACCTTAAGGCCAGACATAGTCATAGAAGGAAGAACCCCCTAAAGAAGGCGCAGGAGCCTGGAAAGCAGATGGTGCAGCAGTCACAGGTTTGGGAAGAAAAGGGATGGGGGGCAAGAGTTGGGGGAGGAGGTGAAACGAACAAACATAGGGGCTTGGGGAGGAGAGGAGAGCTTCCACTGGGTGGACAGTGTGAACATCGTTAGACAGTGAAGTCAACAAATGAGTGACATTCACCAATGTATGAGTGTGGTTGGAGTGGGGGTGCACCCAAACAGACACTATGCAATAGACGAGTGGTGTGCTAGAGGTATAGAGTAAGGGAAGGGGGGACACACTTTTGAGCAAATAGAGTATGAAACAATACCAATTTATAACCATATCAAACATCACTATTATACTATGCACAGGGTGACAGTGGACCACAGAGGTTTATGGGCCCCTGCTGGGGTGGTGATGGAGTAAGATCTGTCATACGTGAAGTGTAGATTCACCTATCTATACCTGATATGTTGCTCCCGAAGTATCAGTAGGAACAGTCGCATGTTGCAATGCTTCTGCAGTGTGACCCGGCAAAGATCAGTGTAGATCCGGTATTGGAAGCCTTGGAAGGTAAGGTCTGATTCTGTGCAGGCTGCTTGTAGAATGGTCTCCTTGATGTGGTGTTACCTAGACTCCATTAGGGAAGCTCATAGGATTTATGGGGACCCGGCTGTGGTATGATGAGCAGTTCCAGCAACGTAAGGCAGTGCAGCCTTCACTTCATTGAGATCATAAGAAGATTAGGTTGCTAGTGCATTTGATGATGCGGGATTAGAGTGCAGGTTTTGTGAAGGGGTAGGGGGGGTCGCACCAGGCAATTCACTGGGAGCTTGTTGGCCATTAAAAAAACTGGAAAAACTGTGCTGGAAGTTTATTGAAAGGAGATGTTAGGATTATATCTGGATGTCGATTTAAACACAAATGTTTAGGTTGTGGAGGAGCCAAATATTTCCAAATATTTCTGTCATTTGCAACCCCTATTTAATGTACAGAGCTGCATAATATGTTGGTGCTATATAAATACTGTTTAATAATAATAAATAAAATTATTTTTATACTTGTAGTTAAAGACATCCGACATACGGACGACTCCTAGATATGAATGGAACTTCCCTGCTCCCTTGTGTGCAGGATGGAAGCTTGGAGGGGGGAAGGGGGGCAACAAACCTACAATCCATATCTCGTAATTAACCTGGAGACTACCTGTATAATCATTGCATTTTTGATATTTGCACAACTTCTCCAAAGTGCCAGTTTACTGCTGGTATCAGAAAGTGCTGCAATGTTTTTGGAAACTCCCTGCCATCAGCTATGATCTGCCTCCATTTTACAGACCCAGTGATGGTGTCGCTGAGCTTGATTTATTAAAGCTCTCCAAGACTGCCGAAGATAGATCATATGTGAACCTGTGTGATCCAGCTAAACTGGAATAGATCTGGATCAGTACTCATTGGGAAGAATACCCAAGAAGAATAATATTAATAATTATACCTGTAGCTAACACTGTGCAATATACAAAACGCCCACCAGAGGTCTCTAGACAGCTACATGCTGCAACCACAAGTGTTCAGTCCTTTTCTACTACATTGAAGATCTTTCTAGGAAATGGTATGGTATTGTTACATTGTTCATGATATTAAGTCTTGATAAGGTACAGTAACTGCATAACTATATACATCTTTACAATTCTAGGTTGTGTTCAACAAGTATTTTGGATCATGATGACTTCCAGTAACAAATATACCTTGCTGGAAAGGTATCCATTACTTTTAACTCTTAGCTAAACACATTAGGTATATCAACAGGTGTCTCTGTAAAATAGATGTACTTTATGTACTAATAGCACCGCATTGAAATTTTTGCTGTATGGCAGAGCTACACCCATCAGGAGAGTTTGGCTGCATGGCTTCATTGCTGTGTTGTTTGCTGCAGCTGCACTTTTCACTTCCTATGTCACTATTGTGACCCTGCAGAGCAGAAGGGAAACAGTAGTGATGTTGCAGTTGTAATCGGGTGGCACCAAAGCATGCAATGGTTCAATGAAACAAAATGAGGACAGCTGTAATGTTTTAATGTTTGGCATTTGTGCAAATGTTTTAAATCTGCTTTTTAGTATAAACAAAGGGAAATACACACAAACAAAATATCACACATTGTTTGTAAAATATAGACGATGAGACCAAAATAAAGTGCAACTAAATGCAAAATGAGAACAAGTCACTGGGATGTAGAGGTTTTTGCCAGAGGAGACATGCAAAGTTTGAAATGTCTTTGTCTCTGTTCTTGGAAGCTTTTTGTTTTTACTTTGTTGGTGAAAATTAATTTCACCAAGAATGAAATGATGTAGCAGATATCCGGAAAGCCATTGATCACTGTATCTGACACTACCAATGGCTTTGTTGATGATCCAAACCAAATGATTATAAGTGAGATGTCTCATGACTTCATAAACATATTGGAGAATTGCCCTTTTCAAGTATAAATTTAGAAGCGATAAAAGGGAAAATATGTTTGAGGCACAGGCACAAAATCACAAATCAAAATTGTCCCTGGTTAAGGGTTAGGTACAATTTAGGTTTGGTGTTATGAGAAGCCTAGGGTTAGCTTTTTAGGGGCAAAAAGGGAGACCCGTTTTATGGCCAAGAGTTAATCTTTGGGGGAACATTGAGGTAAAGGAGATGGTAAATCTTATGTCAGGGGGAAAGGATTAGAAGATGTCAGCTTTTTACTGTCCTATTGTCAGCTGCTGTATTAGTAATTTCTCTTGTGAAGTTGGGTGTTAATGCTTCACAAATGCATTTACCTGTGGCCTCCTGCCAGGTGTTGAAAGCAGAATCTGAGGTGTGCAGGAGCCACAGCAGGACCTTCACCAAAACGCTTGTTATGTATGCGTATTGTTGTGCATGATGGTGGCGGCTGCTTATCAACCGCTGGTATCATGTTAACCACCAGAAACAGCAATGTTACCAGCAGGGAGATCCAAGACTTATTGTCACAGTGACAAGAAGGTCCCTGGTTCAAATCTTGGCCAGGACACTATCTGCATGGAGTCTGCAGGTTCTCCCCATGGGTTTCCTCTGGGTTTTCTCTCACATTCCAAAAGCATGCAATTAGGTTAATTGGCTTCCCCCAAAAATGACCTTGGACTATGGTAATGACATATGACTAGGGTAGGGACATTAGATTGTGAACTTCTTTGAGGGACAGATGGTGACATGACTGTTGACTTTGTACAGTGCTGTGTAATATTTTGGTGCTAAAAAAATACTGTGTAGTAATAACAATATTAATAGACACACCCTTTAGGGGTTAGGTGTTAGGTTTAGGTTAGGTGTAGGGGAGTACAGTTTGGGGGTGGGTGTTGGATTAGGTGTTAGGAGGTTAAAGTGAAACTAAAGTCCCAGGTCCCAGGAGGATATTGCAGAATAGGACAGGCGATGTCTCTTCTTCAGTAACTGTTCTTACCTGCCTGATCACCATCCAGCTGTCAAATTTTGCTGAGCTGTGCATGCTTCCCCTCTATGCGCCATGACAGGTTATCTCTGTAGCCATGGGGAACTTTAATAAATCAAGGTGTGACTAAATACTTAAGTGACAATTTCCTAATCTTGGTAAAGACAAATAAAATGTGATGAATTGGCGATCCCAGCAAATGGAGGATGATTTGGGCACCGGTGAAGTTCCCACAGGCTCCAGTAATGGAAATCTGGCCCTGACCATCGCCTTTCAGTGCAGGTAAATTTTTTAACAACAGCCTGCAACTGTGTGCTGTAAACAAAACGAGCAAAACAACAAAGAGATAATCTAATGCCTTTCAAACATGATTAAACATTTCACATGCGATGGAGCCCTAAAGTGATGCCAATATGGGGAAAAAATAACCTAAAAGCTTGGAAAACAAAAAAATGAATAGGCTGAACATTTTAGTTATTCAACCTGATATTTTTTCTGGTATTTCGTGCGGCTTTCTTCTGATTATACATATGTGATGGGGAGAAGTCACGCTGACATCTTGTGGTTTAGCCGTATGCTGGCTATCTTCATGCTCATTTTTTTGTTGAGATATACATGTAATAGCAATACAGCAGCTTCCATAGTAAGGGAATAAGCTGTTTTTTTTCACAAGGATCAGGGATGAAAGCTGAAATGCTGCAAAAAGGCAAACCCTGTGTAAATCATAAAAGAACCCCTACACAAAGCAAGGTGCAGGGCTGAATAGTGCATCATTATTTTACAGTTAAGTATAGTTTAGTTATATTTGTTATGGATGCAAAAGGACAGTCCAAATTACAGCCATCATACTTTTGTAAAGTTCAGTCTTCATCATCTCATGGTCATTATTATCTCTTAAGTTCAGATCTGTGCAGCGTACACCTGCCCTAATATTTGATATTTAGGTAAACTGCTGCACAATGAGCCTGGTCAGCAGGTTGGTCTACCCATACCCAGAATTCAGGTCTTTCTAACTACCGTTAAGGTGCGTACACACTTCCAATTTTTATCGTTCCAATCGAACGACGAACGATCGATTGGGCAAAAAATCGTTCGTAAAAAAGTAACCAACGACGCCGACGAACGAGGAAAGTCGCTGGAAACGAACGACCGGACCGACGGATCGGATTGGGCGACGATCGTTGAACATCGTTCGTGTGTACGGTCGTTCGTTGATCGTCCATGTTCAGAGCATGCGTGATGAACGAACGTCTGTTCACTTTCCTGTCGTGCACATAGTTCCTCTATCGCTCAAACGATCGTATCTATTGTGTGTACAATATCTACGAACGATCGTGTCGTTAACTCTATGTGCAGGATCGGTGCTATACGATCGTTCATATATATCGTGCATGAACGTTCGTCGTTCGTTTTCCAACGATAATAATTGGAAGTGTGTATGTAGCTTTAGACTAGGCAAATACTTCCATATGTTTGAACTGCATTGGTAGATAGCTTTTCTGTACTAATCCTGATCATCAACCTGTAACCTTTGCTATCTTCAGTCAATGCTCCATCCTCATGTCTCGAACCTGGATTCTGTGTACAGTTAGTTTGGGTCAGGTCCACCCATTAGTTTGTAGCCTCTGCCACTGTCTGCTGTTTGTTTGGACCATACCTCTGATAAACTATTTTGCTCTAGCAAAGGAAAGCTGAATTTGAATTTAGAATTCCTTATATCAGTGCTATCTATTTAGTTTAATAAGGGTTGAGGAACAACAAAGGACACGGGGCTAATAGACCCCAGGCCCAGTTACCACAGGGGAATAATTGTTGTAAGAATAGTGCTTCTTGGGTCTGCACAGTGCATGAACGTGCATAAAGGTGCATGTTATGTTCTAAATCATATTTTTGCAATGGCGGTATCTTCCAGCTACTGTCCCCTGTCTGATTTTCCTTTCACATAAGGTTTCAGAGGTAGTAACATGTAGTACTGTACTGCTTTCAGGATCAAGGCACAGAACAGAACTACAAAGAGGAAATAAAAGCAAAATGACATATTTCCTTTCACTATTCAGGCACAAATTACTAGACTTTTCCTAGAAAAAGCTTTTCTTTTGTGTCCAGTCCACTAAGGAGCATGCAGGCAAAGTAATGTGTAAGCAACTCTCAGGTATTAATTATCTCATTAGTGATCACAGAATAAAGCCATCTTTGCTCCGGCATCATCCATGCCCATCATTTGGGGAGAAGACCCATAGATTACACAACAGTAAGGTAGGAAAATGGGAAAACCTTTTCTTTTCACCCACCCAAAAGGTACAATGTGAACCCTCCACAAGCTTTTATTTGCTAATGTTATGTAACAAACACAGGCATCATTAGGTAAAGAAATCTCCCACTGATAAATCTTTTGTTTTTCTAAATTGGTGATATGTACATATGTAGTCTAGTCATATGCTAATCGCTCATCTGCCTACTGTATTCATGTGTTAATGTATGCCTGTACATTGTGTTTACCTTCTGGGTTCTACCAGTGCACAGAACATTTGGTTGCTCTGCATTGTGGATGAAATAATTGGTCCTTATTTCCAGGGACAAGGCTTCATCAAGCTTTGTATAAGTGTTGAATAACACAGTGGAGCAGTCTGACAAATGTCCCTGCATCTCATTCCTCATTATCTTAGTGTCTCACCTCCCCTCCTGTTACGGAAGCATTGTTCCTGCTTCTGTTGTACCCCATACTGTAAAATAAGTGAACATCTCATAGGGATGGAGGTAATGGGCACAGAAAGTGTGCAGACCCAGGAACTCGGTGAGCCCATTATGAGCCCCCCCCCACCACACTATCCCTGGTGCAAGTGTGCAAACCCCGGAACCCAGTGCACAGAGGTGGAAACCCAACATAATAGTCACAGGAGGTGTGTCAACCTGTGAACTCTATACAGTGATAATGGGGACCTTTCAAAATGGGAAAAGCAGGAGTATGGGATGGTTGAGACTGTTCATGATGAGCACAGTAGGCATGCAGACCTTGAAATTCGTTGTGCCCATTATAAGGACCTTCCACCATGCCTGCATTAAATATGCTAACCCAGGAACTCAGTGCACAGAGGTAGAAACCCAACATTATAATCACAGGAGGAATGTAGACCTGCAACTCCCTACAGTGAAAATGAGGACCCCTCCAAATAGTAATAGCAGGAGTATAGGATGGTTGGGATTGTTCATGATGGGCACAGCAGATGTGCTAACCCATCATGCTGTCAGTTAGGCATCTCTTATAATGGGCACAACTGGTGTGCAGACACTGGAACACAGGGATGGAACCCCTCCCACTGGGTACAGCAAGCATGCAAACACAGGACTTGTAAAGTGCAGAGATTTCTCCATCAGAGTCTTCTGAAAAATAAAAAAGGTGGTTTAGGCTTAGTCGCTGCATGTTTTAGGCATGCTTCAAACTATCTCAATTGAAGCACTTCAAATGTGGGCTGTCTGAGTGCACTGCCAAACCTTCCTATTGAAAGCAATTGGACAGTCTTCAGAGAAGCTTTGCTTTGCTTCAGTTCCAACACAACAGGCAAAGCATCCTAATCCAGGCTGTAGAAAATGCAAAGAACATGTTGAGTTATCCTGTTGTTAACATGTTCCAATGCTTTCTTTCGCCTACTGCAGTTTGGCAGACTGCTGAATACAGAATTTGAACACTAGGTTTTTCCAGCATCCACAAATTATGAAATGGCAGATTTCTACATGGGGAACTAAACAACCATAAGTGTGATACTCTTTTGCCTCTTGTATATTATTTTTGGCAGAAGAGACATGCAGAGTGCATATGTGGCACAGAATATTTGCCATGTAGTGCACGTCCTGCATCTATTCTTGGGTGCAGCATAGGTATAAGTTACAATCTCAGTGGCCATCCAATGGCCAAAGAGGATCCCTGCACATTCCTATGAATCGTGTCAAGAGTCCATCCCATTTTTTTTTGTCAGTATTACATCAATCAAACATACCTTCTGTTCATGACCCAAACACAGCAAAAAATAACAGACCTCTTTAAAACAATGGTACAATGTCCCCACTGGATGATTTCCTCTTATCCTTATTTGCACTATTTTTACTTAATTATTGCACGTGTGTACACAGTTTATCGTTGGACTGAACGACTAACGATTGTTCGTCCGATAATCGATAAAAAAAAAGTGCAGTCATCGTAAATGCTTCTACAGTACACTTTCTCCTGTACACGCCACTTCCTGCATCATTCAAATGATCGTATCCAGCGTGTGTACACTATTGGTGGATTATATTTGAACGATTGTATCGTTACAGCATGTACAGAATTGTGCACAATATGATCGTTCAAAATAATCGTGCATAATTGTTGATCTGACGTTAGTCGTTTATTTTCTAACGACAATTATTGAACAGTACAGTCTAAAGCTGGGTACACACGTGCAATATTTGTCGTTGGAAAGGATCTTTCACAATCCTTTCCAACAACTAAGGACTGCATGATGCATGAACGAGTTTTGTACATACAGCGCTATTCTGCTCTATGGAGAGGGGAGGGGGGGAACGACGGAGCGGCACCCTGCTGCGCACTCTCCGCCTTCCGTTGCATTAGGATTGTTCGTCTTCCATCTTCTGTGGATCCGCCAGCACGGATGTTCGGAAAAGGGATGACGGGCACTGTACACACGCCAGATTCTCGTCCGATATCGGCCCTGAGCCGATTATTGGGCGAGAACCATTGGACGTGTGTACATAGCTTTAGAGGTACCCTGTCCTGGGAGAAATACAAAGGCTGATTCTGGTAACCTCTCCTTCCAAAACTGTTGGCTGTCATGCAATCCTCCAATTTGACTTCACTAGTTGCATGCTTGCGGAACCCATTAGGATCGTTCGTTGTCATCGTCCGTGGATCCGCCAGGACGGTCGTTCGGACAATGGATGACGGGCCCTGTACACACACCAGATTCTCGTCTGATATGGGCCCTGAGTCGATTATTGGACGGGAAGCATTGGACGTGTGTACGTAGCTTTAGTGACTGTGGTCACCAGAATGAATAGAGAAGCTAAATATTCCTATTGGTAACACTGACTGCAATAAAAACTTGGCAGAGATTCAATCCCTTCCATGAAAAGCCATAGATGGGAGATGGCACTCAGAAGATACGATTCTTACACAATAGTTTTTGCTGCTCACACACAATGCACACCCTAGATGGATGTGATTTTTTTGTGTGGGCACCTTGCCATATTGAACATGCCATTCAACATTAATATTTATTTGACCAACCAACCCTGGGATTAGTAGGCTCCAAGATGGGGAAGAATCAAGAGAAGATTTCTGCACATTTCAATGGCTGGATTTGACCTCATTCCCTGACATCACCTTTTAAACTTAAGCTACATAATTGCGCTAAGGGGGCGAATGCCAATATATGCAAATCAGGATTGCAGCATATATTTAATGCAGTGAAAAACCATAGTGACAAGCAAATTGGATTGAAAGTGACGACCTTTCAATAGCAATTACTGGTGAACTATAAATACATTTTCGTTTTGCTCCAAAAGAAACAACGAATGTTTAAAAGTGGTCGTGCCGGTGAATGTAACCCAGGTCAATTTTATAAATGCAGCGGATTAGGAATGGACAGGTATGTGCCTGGTTAACGCCGGCAGCAAAGGATCAGCAAATTGTAAATGTATGTGTTAGAGGTGTTCCCTTCTTGTTCATTTACACTGTAGAAAAAAAGCAGTGAGGTTTTGATATGCGATGAGGAATCAGAACTATTCAAATGCAAACCTTTCCAGGCTAAACAACCCCTGGTGGCTGTGGGCTGGTTCCATCCAGGGAGCCTGTGTGGAACAAATAATAGTCCCCATTAGCTGGCCCAGCCAATGCAGGGTAAACAGTAATCTAGCAGGTGTTCCTTCCCCTATAGTCTCTGTATGCACATTCAAATCACCTAAGGGAAGAGGCTGGTTGGAGTCTGTCAGCTCTCTGCTGATTTGCCTGGCAAATCCTTCAGCAGCAGCAGCTGTTGTCTCCAGGAGTCACTCAGGAGCTGAAGTCACAGACAGGATGCTTCTATGGAGCGCTTCTCTTGCACACGCCACTTTCTGAACTGCTACCTCCTTGTGACAGGTAAGTCCCTTTAAAATATTTTTCTTATCATTGCATATTTTATCTGTGTTTTTCTAAATGTGCAATGATAATGCACAGTAACCCAAAGCAACCAGATTCTCTGCTTGCCCATTTAACCAACAAGTGCCCAATCTCCCCGAAATGCAGGGGTTTGGAAAAATGGTACCTAAATTTTTTTGTCCTTGGAAATGTTCAAGATTTTTAAGCTAATCAGTAAAATACTTCATAGATTTGCTTTTATTATTTTTATTTCTTTGTTGGTTTTAAGGAAAAGGTAAAAGTTTTGGTTGGGTATTTATTAAAAAAGAATGTGTACGTGCTAAAAATTATATGAAATTGAGTCGGCTATAAATTGGTAACATGGAGACGTATTTAAATGCTGAAAAGTGTAGAGGTTACTTGGTGATGAAATAACACTAATATATATATATATATATATATATATATATATATATATATATATATATATATATCCATGGCATTTATTGGCATACATTATTAAGGCTTTTGATAAGAGGTGAATAGTTTAGCACAATGGCTATCTTCACTAGCAATGTTTGCCTTCACTTGCATAGATGGACAGGCAGAACTTTATTTGCATGTAGTTTCTTTGGCTTGTGTTTAAAGGGAGGTTTTCACAACTCAAATTTATACTTGTAGTGTAGGTGGCTTTCACTTTTACTTGCCCTGTGTGCGAAGTGCAATAAGCTGTAAGCTCTTTCCACCGGTGTGAACAGTCCCATGTTCCTCCTCAGTTGTTGTAGATGAATCATCAAAGCTACAGAAATTAGACTGTAATTACTGTAAATGTAAAATCATTACACAATGTGGAACTATGAGTTCCAGCAAAACTGTCCTGATTATATATTTGCTTTTTTCGGGTATATAAATGTTGTGCTTTTTTTTTTATTATATATTAGATGCTTTTTTGGGGCATAAACCCAACAGAATGTTTGCTTCTAGCTCCTGCAGGAAATTGTGGTTTACTTTTTGTGTTGAACTGTAAGTCTCAGCGCTCCTTTTCATCCTTTAAAACACAATTCTATTTTGGTTGCATAGCAGTTCAGCCATATATTGATTTTTATTTTTAAACAGCAATATACTGTTTGCTAGCAGTTGTGGAACTACAAGACCTAGCACAAAAGTGAACAGATTGTCATTTATTGCCATTGTAATTTGGAGGAGGCATTAGTTAGTAAATATTGATTTACCCTATATTGTCATAATTATACCCACTGGAACAGTCCCAACATTCACAACAAACATGTAATTGCCCAGCTGGGCAACAATTTGCTTGCTTTGTATGAGAAGTCCAGGTCTTGGTAACATCTGCCATATATATATCGGGGTCAGAGTTACATTAGTTGGCACACATCATTAGGATATCGCATGCTTTTTGTTACTTTTCTCAATGACTTGTTACAGATGAATGTGAAGACTCGCTGTGCTCATTGTAGTTGTATACAGTGCACAGTCACCACAATGAAAATGACAGCTGTAGCCTAAAATTCTCATTTACTGTTATTCAACATCCAAACCAATATCTGGTGAAAGTATTTAGATCGGAGGAGATGAATTATGACCCCTGAATCTGGTCACGCCTATTAAATTAATATATTAAGCCCTAATGATTTCTATATTAAGAAATGTAATTTGTAGGAGCAGTTTGGGACCAAATTTGAGTCCAGTTGGTAAAATTTAAATGAAATGTCTGTTTCTGGGCAAATCAACAGGTTCAATTAAATTTGGCCCACCCAATTTAAAGGATGTACCGAGACGAAATCCTATTAAAGCTTCATACTGGTCCCAGCCAGAATTCATATATGAGGCTGTGGTTTTTCTTTTGGTTACCCCAGCAATGAAATCTCCCTGCCATAATTCCAAATAGGATAATGATAGTATTTAAGGATAATTGGCACCCCTCATAATGGGCACAACAGTTGTACAGACCAGGGGAATCTGTGCCAGGGTGATAGGTACCCCTTATAATGAGCACATCAGTGGTACAGACCTGAGAATTTAGTGCAAGGATGATGGTAACCCCTTATCATGGGCACAGCAGTTGTACAGACTTGGGGAATCTGTGCCAGGATGACAGGAACCCTTCATATTGGTCAGAAGAGGTGTACAGACTGAGGTACTGCATGTAGGGAGGGTGGGCATGGGAGCGCAGTGGAGGAATAATGGAAAGCCCTCATAATGGGCACAGAAGAGATAATGGGAACCTCTAATAATGGGCACACGCCACATGCACTACAACACAAGATAACATATTGGAGCACATTGTGGTTATACATTGGGATGATATGTACCCCTCAATTAGGAACAGCAGTTTTACAGACCTGGGAATTATGTGCCAGGATTATAGGTACCACTCATAGTGGGCACAGGATGTGTACAGACTCAGGTAAGGGAGCTCAGTACAGGAATAGTGGGAAGCCATCATAATGGACACAGAAGGAATAATGGGAACCTCTAATAATGGGCACACACATCACATGGACCACAACACAATATAACATATATAGGTGGATAGTGGTTATGCATTGGGATGATAGGTTCACCTCATAATGGGAACAGCAATTGTACAGACCTGGGAATTCAGTGCCAGGATGATAGGCATTCTTCATAATGGGCACAAGAGGTGGACAAACTCAAATACATTATGCAGTGATGGTGGGCAAAGGAGCTCAGTGAAGGAATAGTTGGAAGTTCTCATAATATACACAGGAGGGATAATGGGAACCCCTAACAATGGCCACACACCACATGCACCACAACACATGATAACATATTAGGGTGCAGTATGGTTATGCATTTAAAAAAATGTTCATTTTTAAGGACTGGCACATTGTCAGAATGTTCATTAGAAATGGCTGCCCTAATGAAAGCACATTAACATGTGTAAAAATGTTACAGAAACGAACTAAGAATGGTGTCATAGAATTCACATTAAAAAAAATATTTGCAAGGAATAAAGTAACAAAGGTGCTTCGAGTCCCTATGGGTTGCTGTACCATTTCTATCCCATCTTATCAGTACTATAATATCACAGTGCAGTATAAACAGATAATCAACCTGTAGACCTAATCTGCGGCACCATGTATATATTGTACTAAGTCAGTCCTATTTAGAGCTTCAATTATTCAGCAACCACATCTGTCATTCATATAACCACTGACAACAGAGAAACAATGGCTGTTGCTGTTACAAATGCTTCCTTTCATGCTATGAACAGGCATTGTATGTTAAGAGGTATTAATGATTCATCAATGGTTCTTCTAGCTTTCACTTGTCATTATTTTAAAAGTGAATCTGTCACCTGTGAAGCAAGATTCTGTATCTGTTTTTATGCAAGGAAATTGAGAAATCCCATTCATTACTATAGGGCTGGTTTGCATATGTGTAGTATTTTAATGCTGTGTTGTCTTGCAAGGAAAAGTGAGGCAGAATGTGGTGTGTTGAGGATTTTAATAAATTACACAAGTGCAACTTTTTTTTGTTCATCATATATCGTTTGTTAGAGCCAGAGAGGTCGTCAATGGGCATTAAATATCATTAGCATTGAAAAACAACTTTTTATTTAAAAAAAAAATGTTATATGCATATTGATGAAGGAGGAATGACGAACAGCAGTAAAAAGCATTTTTTACTGAAAGCTAGAAAATGAATCCGGGAATTTGTAAAGTTATGTACATTTCCAGGCCCCACCTTTTGCTTTGTTATACATTGATCAGTTCTGTTACAAATGTTTCTTTTTTACAAACATGACAAATTTTTCAGTTATTTAGTCTTGATAAAAAAGTGCCACATCCCTAAATACAAATATTTAGAAAAAAAACAACAAGATTTTTTAGGAGTTTTTAAACACATACTCTGAATTATACAACTTCATTTACATTTCACAGTAAAAAGAAAAATATATTTTATTCATAATCAACAGTACATGAATAGTTAAAAACATACATATATGATTCATTTATATCAAAATGCTTGTAGCAGAAAGAAAGAGACAAGGAGTTTAAACTTAGTTTTAATGAATATCGACGCTTTTCGCGGAAACTGTCTGCTTCCTCGGGATAAAAAAAAGACTTAAACATGGATAATCCTTAAAGTAATTAGGGCTTCCCCAAATTTGAAACAGAGGGTAACCGAAAAAGCATCCAAGCAGCAAAAAAATGTTCCTTATGTTTGTGGGTTTCCTCCAATTTGGACAACCAAATACCTCCTATTTTTCATCCTCCAAGCATTCATTTTCCAAACACCAAACTTGTATCAGGAATTACCTGCTGAATAGCTAGAAAATGAACTGGGAAATATATATTGTTATGTACATTTTGTACTAGGCCCACCTTTCCTTTTTGCTTTGTTATACAATGATCTGTGCTCCTGCAATTGTGACTTTGGCCCAGGTGCTAACCCTCCCCCAGTCCATGCAAAAGAACAAAACATTTTGGTTAAGTTTTCACTTCAACCTCTGGTTGCACCAAAAACATAAAAAAAAGTATTTTGCTAATCTAGGGTGAGCCTTTTGTTGTCTGTCAACAGCGGCTGTGTTTTGGTCTTTTCAGAGCTGGATAGTTTACATTTATATTTACACAGGACTTGTATATTCCAGTAGGTTGTCAGTTCACCCTGTGAATGTGCTATGTTACATTTTATTTTACAAATAAGAGCTTTCCAAGGCTGGAGAGGATACACTTTCATCAATGAAACTGGGTGATCCAGCAAACCTGGAATTGATCTGGTCCGGGATAGAAAAAAAAAAAAAAATATATATATATATATATAATTATTTATAATTATATATAATTATGCCCCCTCTGTTTGTAGACCAAATAAGGAGAGCAGTCTAGGGTGGCTATATGTTTATCCAACACTTTTGTTTCTGCTCAAGCACATTGTTGTTGTTGTTGTACATTTGTTTCAAATTAATGTATGCTAATTGTACATTGTATTTAAAATAGGAACAAACCTTTTAGCTGATAGTTTTGTGTTTACCTCCTTGTATTATAATGAACTTCTCATCAGTTACCCTTACCCTGTAAAAAAATGCTGCATGATAGTACTTCCAAAACTCACATGCAAGGAAAAATGTTAGATTATATATAGACCTTACCTGAGATTCGGTCTGAGATGTTGCTATGTTTCCTGTGAAATTGCAGGAAAACATAAGTTCAAAAGTCTCATGAGAAGATTTGGTCTGCTCTGCATTTCCATGGATGTTATCAGAAGAAGTTTATAATTACCCCCACCTAGGTGTGTGGGGTAAGTTAGGAATATAGTGCCTTTTATTCTCTACAGCAGTGTTTCTCAATCAGGGTTCCTCCAGAGGGGGCTGTGGGCTCCTTAAGCAACGAGCAACTTGTATTCCAATGACATTTTTGGCTATTTGTAGGTGGTAATCTTCTTCAATATTATAATATCTTCAATATACTTCCTATAGAGAATACAACTTACATTGCTGGCCATTGGGAAGAATGTCACCCTTACAGATAGCCAAAAAGATAATTGGAGTCACTTGGCCATCTGGCCTAAAAGACACAAATTGCTCAATGCTGAAGGAACCCCTAGCAACCTCTGGAGGAATCTTGGTTGATAAACTCTGCTCAATAGTATTGGCTGAGGGTTTGTCCCATATGTGCCATTTGCTTATCCATCTATTCCCTCCTAGGTTATGATGAAGCAGTGTGTACACTGCAAAACCATGAGAAACATACAACCTGAATTTGGAGGTCCACCAGTAATCTTTGTGGTGATGATGAACCTCTTTACACTGCCCATTTGTAACCTATGGACAATATCTTTGCAAAGCTAAATTTAAGTTAACTTATTTTAAATTAGTCTCATTGGATGGTGTTCGTACTTAGATATCCTCACTTTATTCAAAATTTATGTAAAAAAAAAGCTCAAACAATATACAATACTGAAGTTTTGAACAATTGTGAAAAAATGCTGTGTGTATGTTCTCTAACATAATGAAGGAATAAATATATTTTATAATTTTCAAGTAACCTACAAAGTGGATAAATGGAAAAAAAAATACAATCAATGTTTTGTGTTTGTTGTTTTTCAAAAAAACAAAAATTCTCCAAAACTATTAGCAATACACATCTATAGAGTATGCAAAATTATCTTGCTCCATTTTAGCTAAATAAGTTAATATTTGCTTTTTTTCCTATGCCCTGCACTGTGCAGTATAGGAAGTAGCAGTGTGTGTTCCATCCTCCAAGAGCTATGCAGGCACCAATGCAGTGTTTCCCATTCTCTGCCCCTTGGCAATTACAATCACAAGCCCCAGGAGGTGTTAATGATTAACAAGATAACATGTAGGTTCAAATACACTAATTATATCAAACAGAATCAGCTGTGTAGTAGGATTAAAACTAGTTGAGAACAAATTATGCTGAAGTTGCTGAATACAGTTCAGCGTAAAAAAAAAAAAAGAACAAGGGAACAAGCAATATTAAGGATTGAAAATGTAGTGGTTGTCCAACAAAATCATTGGGATCACGTTACTCCGATTTACAGAAAAGTCTGGTCTTCATGGAAGACTTCAAGCTTCGACATAGAAACAAGGCCAAGTTACTCACCTATGGATAAGAACTGACATATAAATGGCAGAAGAAACCCTGGACCAATGGGTGCAAATTTTAAGTAGTTTGCTATAATAGAGTCCTGGAGAACAACAACAACAGTTAAAGAGGAACTAAATGCAAAATCCCCCAAAACACCAAAAATACACTTACCTTCTATCCCGCAGGGCAGTCCGATCCATCCAGAGGTCTCTTCCATCAGGTCCTATGTCGTCCCGACATCCAAACTTGGGCAAACGCTCCGGGCTCCGCCATCTTCGTCTCTTCTTCTGGGTTCTTCTTCCTACGTCACCCGACCCAGACGCCAGATTGGGTGATGTAGGTTGGAAAAATACTTGCCAATCTTGCTGCGCATTTGTGATTTTGCCAAGATGCTCGGGCATGGATGTGTAACGTAGGTATCCCGGGAGAAAAACAAAAAAAAACAAACAACTAAATTTTTACTTTACATTAAAGGGTTGTCTACCCTTTTATGTAATGTGAAAATTCTGAGTTTAGGTACGCTTTAAGCATGTTGAAAGTTCCATGCAGGTTTGAGGATGGATTTCTGAACATGCAGTTGGGGATTTGGTAAAAATAATAGGCTTGCCCAATGCTGCAAAATACAAGCATTTACATGTGTTCTGCAGCAGGATGATGAGCCCAGTACATTCAGCCTATTTCATACAAATCTGAAAAGCCTTAGGCTGCATACACACATACAATAATTGTTGTTGGAAAGGATTTTTCATGATTCTTTCCAACAACAAAAGACTGAACAAATGGTGTACATACAGCCCCATTCTGCTCAATAACAAGGGGGAGAAGGATGGAGCAGCACCCTGCTGCACTCACTCCCCTTCACTTTCATTACGATGGTTCTTCGTCCATGGATCCGCCAGGACAGATGACGCTTGCTGTACACACGCCAGATTCTTGTCCGATATCATCCCAGGCGGTTATCAAACGAGAATGATCTGGCATGTGTATATAGCCTAAGTGAAAGAAGACCAATAATTCCTGAAATAAATAGTTTGGACCCATCAGAGCCCCCATCTCTACATTATCGAGTTTTATCTGAGATTACTTAAAGATACAAAAGCAACCTCAACTGTGTTAAGTTCTCCATTGTGTATGGAAAAACCCACCTGCTGAGTTCCTTAAAAAATGCATGCAAATGTACCTGGGAGAATTTTAAAGGCTGGATAAACTAAATACTGATTTGGTTTACCGGTAGTTTTTTTTTTCTGTTTGTTCACATTGTGTTTTAAATCGTACATAATTTACATTTTTTTACACAGCACTGTATATAATAGTAAAGCTATGAACAATAATAATTAGTTGTAACATGTTAAAAATCAGTAATTTACATTGGTTTAAACTCACTTCAATATCACTTTTCACTGCAAATAGCTGTGCTTGAACTAAACGTGATCACTCAAAGGCTGGTAGATAGAACATATCATTGACACCCCCAATATATGTGGTCACTTCTTCACTCATCACCAATGTAAAGGGGCATTCTATACTTATATGTCAGAGGAACTTTTCCCCTTCACCGGAAACTTTTATGGTAAACTTTTCCACTAACATACTGTCATTATCACAGTTTGTGTTTTTCTTTTTCTGAATTATTTATATTTCTCTTTTATTTGTTTTTTTGCCATTAAGAGCAGGGGAGTATTGTAAAATAATTCACCCTGGGTGTTAAATACTCTAGTTATGCCATTTTCCTTATTCTTGCATTTAAAACATTCTACAGCTTACCGATCATGCTAATGTACTGTGGCTTTCAGATGTAATCATTTCCAAGCAGGGGGTTCCTGCTGCTTACCATTATTTTAATGGTTCCTTTGGGGGAAAAAAGGTTGAGAAAGACTAGATTGAAAATGCTAAGAAGTGGAGAAGGTGCAGGGATGACCTTATCAGTGTACTGTGGTAGCTTATAGGATACAAATGAGACAATGCTGTATTCCTCAGCGTTTATAGAAAGCAGAGTGTGAATTTTCCCAGCTGGCACAATGGCTGAGCAGAATTACAAATATTTTCACAGGTAAACACGTTATATAAGGGTATTGCAGCTGTTTGTTTGGCTGTTTGTTGTTTGTTTCAAAGTTAAAATTAAATGCAATATATACAAATAAATTATTTTTTATGTTGGTGAAGTGACTAACATACCGCTCATCAACTAATAATATTTCACCTACTACATTAGACATGGCAAGGTGATCAGCCTGGTATATTCTACTTTTTCTTGGCACATGTCACTCACACACACGTAAATACAAATAAATATTTGTGAAGTTGGAGGCGATGACAAATAGTCACTATGACTGTTCATTGCCAACCTGGTGCCTGAGCCCATCTGCTGATCTCCAAATACCAAATTCATTCACATTAAAACTGAACTCCAGAGGAAAACTAATCAATATACAATAAGTACTGAATATACTCAATGCTCCCTCTCACCAAGGTCCCCACCCTGCCTTACCTGCCTATCTAGGAAATGGTTAGAAGGCCATATCCTAATGTTTGATAAAGTTGTTGCACGATTTACAATGAATCCTCTGATTTCAGCTTTCCATTGTACAAACTTTTTTATCACAACATATAATTACCATATAAATATGAAGGAAAGAGAAAAGGTACAGACTTCCCCGTTTGTTTGTTTATTTTGTAGTTTAGGCGCTCTCAAGAAGAAGAAGAAGCCAATAGGCGAAACGTGTCGACCCCAGATGTTCAAATAGGGCCAGACCCATTCTAAACCCCTTACCTTGTATGCACGTTATATTTGATGTTTATTGGTTTACTGTAATATATACCTGTAAAAAAAAATGTGAATTTGCCAGTTTGAAAACTCCAATGTTCTTCTATCATTCTTTCTAATATTTTATATTAGTATAGAATTAATACTTGATTAGGGCTCCGTGATTAGTACTCCTGCCTTTAGGCTCTATGGCCCCAGGTTCAGCTAGGACACTAGATTGTGTTATTGCTCCATAATTATGTGGGTTTCCTCCCAAATCCCCAAAACATACTTGTAGGTTTATAGGCTTCCCCTATGATTGGCCTTAGACTGTGTTTTGACATGTTATTTGTACAGTAAATACCATTACCACCTCATTTTGTGGACTTTGTGATGCCACAGTTACACAGCCTACTCATGGTACCCAATGGTACCACCTTCCACCCCTTGCTGGTCCACAAGAGAAATGATTTAGAGATGTTGGCATGTAATGTAGGGATATCTGCTAATATGGCAGTGACGTACTGAATCTCCCATGAAGCTGAAAAAAGGGTTTGTTCTGAAAGTGCAGGAGTGTATCACCATTCCTTGTTTTATTCCATACAAGCATAGCTAAATCCCAAAACAAAGATAGACTATAATTCCCAGTCATTAAATATTTTAGACTTTGTTTTAGTAATTTTCACTTTTGCTGTGCTAGAATGACAACATTCATCTTTCTGTATCAGGACAACATATCAATTGTAGGACTACAGAGCCAATCTTGCACGAGTGTGGTTCTCTAGTCCTGGAGCCACATAAGAACAATGCAACTTATAATAATCAGTATTAGCCAACTCCAAAAAAGTCAAAATATATGTATTTCATTACAGAAGTCCACACATTTCGGGAGATACAAGGTTACCCCTTCTTCAGGGCCTATTTGTGTTTTTGTTGGGAAAAAAATGTCAATTCTTTAATAAGTGCGTATTAACATCTGGATGTGAGATCTGTATACTTGGTCTACTAAACCTCTGTGGCATATTTTTAAAGCTGGATTCTGGGCTGCCCCAGCCCAACAAGGGTTAAGTGCTCGTGTAAGTCTAGGGGCACATATTCTGCACCTTTTTAAGGTGTATACATATTTAAAAGCTGTTTTCCCTTTTACCTTGCACAGTTTTATAGGCTTTTCTCCTGGACTGATATGACTCACTTTGAGTTTTGGGAGCTTCTCACAATGTGCATTGGAAGCTGCAGCAAGTCAAATACAGTCCACTTCTTTACCTAGTTGGAGGATAGCAGTACTTTCCTCTCCAGCTAGACTGTCTCTGGCTCTTTCAATCACTGACCTCTAAGTCTTTCATTCATAGATTCTCAGCAATAAAAGGTCAGAAGTTGAAATGCCTACACCTACCCATCAAGGCATATTTAGAAATTTGTATAACAGCTCACTGTTGATATCAGTGCTGAGAAGAGCACTGGTGGAGCAATGGTGAGATAGGATCCTGTAAAGTTTTTTAGAATCACCACCATCTATGACCTGCCTTGCATTGCATTGAGAAACACAAAGTCCCAGTATTGACCTTACTATGCAAAAAATAGGTAGCAAAAATAAAAAAGATTTTAATGAAAACAATTTTATTACCCGAGCCTGTACTATTGCCCCTGTTTTATTGTATTTTTTGTCTGCATTCTGCACACACGTGGCACAGCCCACGTTATAGACTGTGTGTGATAGTCAGTAGCAAGTGAGCATTGCTGCAAGCCTGGGGCGATGTTGCCTTGTAATGTCTCCCCGTAACCCCACATTAACTCCTAGAGCATACAAACCCTAAACCTGCACACCATCCACAAATATTTACAGATGCGTGTCTGCAGTGTGCTAGTTTGTCAGCACAGTCAGTTATTTGTCAGAACAGCATTGCCTCATTAGCTGCAATTTCAACACAATGACAGTTTATGTTGGTAAATATTGCTTAATGTTCAGTAAATAAATAGATCTTTTCCCTGTTACGGATCTTCCTAGTCTTCTTTACCCTTACTTATCCTTTGTGAAACTGTATGGTAGCATAATTATGGATTTGGCTTTGTACTAAGGCACTTAGGAGAGATCAGCACATCACTGTCACAATCTGTTCAGAAACCATCACCACTGCTTATACTATCTTAGGGTATGTATACCTAGGAATATGAAACAAGCAAAGATAGTTTGAGCTAAAGGCGCCCTAAAATCCTATTCTCTGCAATAGAAAATATGTTATACTCAGACAACCTGGTGCTCCATGTTTCCTAACTTACCTTGGTAAGTTATTGGGCCCTCAGCTTTATCAGCAACTTTAGGGCTATGAACTGGGCTTTAACACAACCTACAGAAAAACCATGAAAAATGTCATTCCTGGTGCCATATTGGTAATATCCATTAGATTGGCATGTGAGCGCTGCAGCATTCAGCAATCTATTCCACAATTTAGGACAATGTTTCCCAACTAGGGTTCCTTGGAACACTAAAGTTCTTCCAGAGGTTGCTAGGTGTTCCTGGAGCAATGAGCAGTTTGTGCCTCACAGGTCAGTTTAAGTGACACCAATGATCTCTCGGGTTATCTGTAAGGGTGATATTCTTCCTAATGGCCACCAACATAAGAGGAATTTTTCCCAATGACCACAACACTAATTTACTGTGAGCTGTGGATATAGTAATTATAGCCGGGGTTCCCTGAAGAACTGAAAGTTATTTTAAAGGTTCCCTCATGTTAAAAAGTTAAAAGAAAGGCTGCTTAAGTTAGTGCCAGATGTCTATGCCCCCCCACCACACATTGTGGTTCCATCCTCCAACCCCCTACGTTACCTCCAAGTCTTTTAACATTTTAGAGGTCAGAAGATACCAACACAACACACAGTAGGAACCCCAGGCATCTGACACTTCTGGAAGAGTGTGATTTGTATTGCAGTGCCAGGATGAAGTGAAATTATTAAACATGGTCTGCCAGAGGTAAATAAAATGGCTCTTCTTTTAAGGAAACATCCAACAGGATTTTTTTTTTACCTTTTTAGTGTATAAACCAACTGTCTACATCATGGGTGCCCAACAGGTGGATTGCAATCTACCGGTAGATTGCAAAAGGCAATGCGAGTAGATTGCGGATCCCTGCTTTTCAAAATAAACTCTACCACGCACAGGGGTTATTAAGTCCAAGTTTTTATTGTTGGTAGATCATTTTGACTTGGTCATTTTAAAAAAGCTAGCAAGCCAAAAAAGTTTGGGCACCCCTGGTCTACATGCTGTACAGATGATTTGGAACTTTACAAAAAAAGTGGTTTAAAAATTACCATTAAAATGATGAGCTATAACAAGTTTGAAAGTATCACTTACGGACAATTTTGGGAATACTTTGTGACCCCCTGTTGTTGTTGCACACAATGTTTGACCTCTTTGAGATCTGTTTACTCAGCTCTGTCATCTTAATTACAGCAGGTTTTTTATACAAAATTAAGTTTGGTAATCAATAGCATTGGGCTACATAAAAAAATTGCCAACAGTTAAAATACCACCATAATGTTTGGTGGGGAATTCATACATTTAAGGGTATGTGCACCTTTTACTATTATTAAAGAAAAAAGTTTCCAAAGAAAAAGTGTATCTAAAGTTTATATATTTATCTTAGTTTTAGGATGTAAAAGAGTGAGAACACCTTTCAGGACTATGGTTTTATTGCTGATTCCCCTCAACAGTGCTCATAAAGTAAAATAATGCAGTCTTGCTAATTTACAGGCCCTGGTTCGTGGCCCTGATTTAATAAAGCTCTCCAGGGCTGAGAGTATATACTTTTATCAGTGAAGCTTATCAGTTAACCAAGAATGTGTTCCTTAAAAGTAATTTGCTATTTGTTAGCAAATGTTTTCAAACCTGGACCGGATCCAGTCCAGGTTTGCTGGATCACCCAACTTCACTGATGAAAGTGTATCCTCTCCAGCCTTGGAGAGCTTTAATAAATCAGACCCTAGGTCTGAGTTAAAGTCTGTGCCCAAAAAGGTTCTCAGGGAACCCTTGCTATAATCACCATATCCACAGCTACAGTATATTGGTGTGGTGGTCAGTGGGAAAACGTCCTCTTACATTGCTGGCCATTGGGAAGAATGTCACCCTTACAGATAGCCAAAATATCATTGGTTTCAGGTAACCTGACCTAAGAGCCACAAACTGCTCATTGCTCAAGGAACCCCCAGCAACCTTTGGAGGGACCCTGAATGAAATAGTAAGTAAAATGCTAATATGTGCAGCTATCCCCCCTCTATCTTGGAGTATGTTGCATTGAATGGCCCTATTCTCTAACAACCCATACTAGCCAGCTGATGCTGCTGTTATTTTTGTTGCTCTGTCCCACTCATCCTCCCCTCATTTAGAACTGAACAGGCTGCTCGGCAAAGAGCCTGTTCTAAAACCCTAATTAATGTAAACACAGACACTCAAATGATCTAAGGAGCAATGATTATAATGTTCATTTAGTTATAAGTTTTGAATACTGGTACCCTGACAGTGAGAGAATGACGGAGCTGCACCCTGCTGGGCTCTCTCCCCTTCACTTTCATTATGATCGTTCCTTGAGGGACGACGTTCGCTGTACACTCGCCAGATTCTCGTCCAGTATCAGCCCTGAGGAGATTATCGGGCGAGAGTCATCTGGCGTGTGTACATAGCCTAACTGTTTACTAAATCATTATTGTGGCTGGGGATGGACTCTTTTCTTTAGATGCAAGTTTCAGCAATATTTCACTATTCCATTCACCATTTTATGCAGCCTGCCCATTATCCTTGCTAATGCAAAATAAGCTAGCACTTGACACCACTAAGTAAGAAAATAGCAAATATATATTTTTTCTTTTAAAAGAATGAAAATGAATAATTCAAGAGAACAAATGATCAGTACATAATCCAAAAAATGCAAAATTAATTTAAATATAAACTGAGCATTAGCTTTCTTTCTTGGATCGATCCTTGAAACGCATAAGCTAGGACAAAGGTCAGCAATAATGACTGTACATGTAGGAATGCTGATTTTAGTGCAACTGAGCTATAGTCTGTAGAACACAAGGTTGTTTGTGTCTGGATAATTGTCAAAGATCATTTGGTATATCACTCTGCCAATATGTTTTCTATTTGCTTTTAATTAAAAAAAGTTTATGAAGCCAAAGCTTTTTTTTGTTTAGGATAGAATAAGGAAATGGAAAAACTTTGTGATATTTAACTTCTTAAGAAATTCTACCATGCACCTTGCTAAGTACACCTCAGATTGCTTTTGGTGTTATACTAGTCACGAATGATACTGCTTGATATTTGCAGCGAGTTAAAATAAATCACTTCCCTGGCTTTTCATATACTGATGCAACAAGGAGTCTGATGGGTTGATTCAATACCAAAGTGTGGCAGTAAAGATTGCTATCCTTGGCTGCATAGTAAGTCTTGTCACAGTTTGTTTTATGGCTCATATATTTTTATCCTCCTGGGAGTATCTTCCCTACAAAGGAGACAGGTAGGTGTTATAACTCACGTCACACCGATATGAGACCAGAATCACTCGTTAACCCTAGTCATAATTCATCGGAACATGTTGAATACATGTGGAGCTTCATTATTTCTGTGGACCTCAGCCAACCTGGCCACTTTGGTCTTTTGATCTCCCTGCTTGCTGACTCTAATTATGCACTAAAAAATTTACTGGCCAACAATTCTGGTGGTGCATGTAATGAGACTATTAGGATAGATCTGAGTATAATAATAGTATTATAATATTAATAAAAAAAAAACATGTTTTTTACCCATTTTGAAACTACTGAAGTAGGTCAAAACCTGGTCAAGATAGTGAAATGTTTTGGGGTAGAAAGCCATGTAGAAAGGCATTCCAGTGAAAATACATGGTTTGTATTTCTGACAGGTCCCTAGTTCCCTAATAAAATTGGAGTTTTCACCCAAAAAATGTTGGCACTGGTAATGGCACCAAACCTTCTGGCCAGAGATGGAATCTTCGAATGTGCCTGTGAAAGTGCATTTATTGGGATTTGGAGCTCTTGCCAGAGGGCTGCCATGAGAATTTGCCCTGAATGATCCATTTTAACTGCACCTCCAACTCCAAGTCACACCCCATTCCAAGCTGAAACGCCATCCTTCTCCTTCACAATGCTATTGCACAAGTGCTCTTTCACTAAATTAAAATGAAGTTAGTTACAAGTCTAAATGAAGCCATTGTACCTGTACTTCTCTTTTATGAGCTTATCAGAGTTTAGTAAGTTCCTTTTTTTTCAGAAGCTCTTTGCCCAGCAGTTCCGTTATCGCCTTCTATTCTCAGTTCATGAACCGGTTTGGATTATAAACCTGTCTGGCTTGCATAATAAATTTTAATTTTTGGTTAAAAGTACAGTTGTATTATCTGTTATAAAAGCTAATGGTTTGCCCATGTTACTGTTTAGCACGTCATTCTCTGTTTTATCTCGGATGGATGATTTCATTGTTGCCTAATTACTCGACAAATTGTGTGGGTGTAATAAAGTGTGAGATTCATTACTGGAATCCAAATACTGCAATGCAGAGGGAAGCCGATTTTTAGAGAAAACGCCTGAATGATTGGGGCAATCCGTCCTTGTACTATGAAGGAAGAGGTTGAAGTATATCTATCTGTCTATAAAACATCATATAAGTTTTATTATGTTATTCCAAATCTTGTTTTCAATCTTATATCTGTAACTTTCCCTATAATAATACCTGATGATTTTGCCTTGAAAGACCTTGCTCAGGTACCTCTTGTTATAGGGTGACATCGTTCTGTTCTTTTTCACAATTATGCTTCTGTATTGTCAATTTGTTGCATGCACCCTTGCCTAAAATTAACAACATCCATGACTAGGGAACAGCAGAGGAAGCCATGAACTGCACCTTCCCCAATCTAACCCACATCTTCCCTTAAAAATAGACAACACCGTTTGTTGGATTAAATTGGCCATAGCAGCTCATTTTATTAACCATTGTATATAATAACCTTTTATATATACATCAACATATGTACAACATCAAACAAAATTTTTCATGACAGCCTTCTATTCCACCAGCCATTGTTTTTCTTTCTAGGTCCATGAACCAATTCCTCCCATCCTAATCCTTTTACCAAATACCTCCGCTCACTACCCAGGCCCCCAGCCACTATCACACCTAACCCCTGCTTTTCCTGCCTTCCCTTCTTACCCTGTCATGCGGCCCTTCACTTAAATAGCTCCAGGCCGACTCTCTACCAGCAGGCTTTGCCTTGGCAGTTCTCAGTCAGTTCAAGGATGGACAAGAATCTTTTTATCCTTCTCAGTAAGACTGTCTAATGGCATTGTAGGCATTACAACAATTTTGTAAGAAAAATATGATCCAGTGCTACCTGAAAATTGGCAGTCACCAGAATGTATTTTGTGTAAAATAGTGTTACTTAAAAAGTATATCTGGGCAACCAGTAGTATAAATCAGTAATGATGTTTACAAAAAATTAAATTAGCAAGGAGGTGATATTTTAGTTGTAGGCAGAATCTGTTGGGGTAAGTTAACCTCTGGATTCATATATATTCTGAATGGTCCTGACATAAGTGCTGATTATGTTCCACCTGGGAGCTTTGGGTGTTTCCATTCACCTTTGGGTGTTCAAGCCCCCCCCCCCCCCTGCTGCATTCTATATATTCCAGTATTATAGAAAAAGGGGGAGCACACATCTAGATTTACACCTTCAGGGCTCAACTATCTCATAGCTCTACTCCAAAGCATGGCAATGTCATCGGCCTTCTCCCTTGTTTTGTATTGCAATGCTAAACTCCCATCTTGCTTGGAATGCAAACTTTGGAGCTGTTGCAAGCTTTTTGGAAACAGGAACTGTCCTTTATGTCATAATAATACAATAGGAAGTGAGAGGAAATCTTTCCCAGTAGGATACAGTCAACAGAAAAAAAATTGGTTTCGGTATAATTTGCCATTTGTTTTGGAAAGTCCTTTAATAATGGATTTAATGCAGATAAGTTAACTTTCAGTTACAACTGGAACACGCTTGGAATAAATTCAAAGCAATCAGCTGCAATGTTGAGCAGTATCTCTAACACAACCTGCCCAAAGTCATATTTATGTCATAAATTTGCTTTATTTTGGCAAGGAAGGTAGCGGAATTCATATGGTATGGAGCCAGACTGTTGTATAGAAGGCAGGAAAGGAGTTCCTAATTAGTTTTGGCATGACAGTGATAATTAGGAGCATGCTGTCCTAATGACTCATTTGCTCTGCAATCACTTATTAACGGGAATATTATTATCTTGTTATAGAGTTACAACTGCAAATGATCTTTAAGAACAGCAACTATGCTAAAATAACTCTGGTCAATGTAACTTTTTTACTTTTTTTTTTAAATCCTTTTTTAGGAGGACCTTGCATGAAATTGCACGGTCCACTTGTCTGAATGTTCCCAATTTGTCTGAAAAGACAACAACATTCCTAACACCCTGGTAGGTGGTGGTGACTTTGCTGATTCTGACCACAGAATATTTGGAAAACTCTGGATGCCAAACTTCCTGAGAAGTTGCTTTGGTATTGGTGCTTTACTTTTGTGATTGTAGATCCTTCATTTTCCCAGGATCTTGCAAGAGGTCATCCTGCCATTGTGTAGGCACAATAACATTTTCAAATGTTTTCTATAATACAGCAAATCTTTACTTATTAAATTCAGCTCCAAATCACCACAAAACAAGAAATGAACTAAAATTACCTGTATTGCATTCAGTGGTGACAGATGAAATGTATTATCTCATTTTCATATATAATAAACATACAGAAAAACATGTTCTTGCTGAGGACCTCAAACATTTATAGAAAGACAGTCTGTGGGCTGCGTGTCTAAAAATGGTTTCCTTTAAGAATATGCCATAGATTTAGTCTCAGTTTTTCCAGAAAAGCAATCTGTGCAAAAACCTGTCAGACAATGATCTAATATGGCTATTTAAGGAGTTCACTGAGGAAAAGAGAGATTTGCAGATTCAATATTCTGACCGACGCAAGTTTAGAAATAGGAGTGTAATAAAATGATCCCATGGGGGTTCAATTTCCAATTTTTATCTATCTGGTCAGCCAAGACCAACCAAGCCATTTGTTTTTTTAGTTCTAGAACAAGAAAAGCCTAAAAAAATAAAACCCTCTCCAGACTTTACTGCCATCCAGGGCTCCGGGAAGGACACCTCTCTTTACTTTCTGGCCTTCTGATGACATTTTACACAAGAAGTAGGAAAAACTGTTTACCAGAGACAGAAGTAACTTTTTTTTTGTAGAGCTGGGAAAGGTTAGGATCTCCTATTATATTTTAATCGCTCCCAAGAACGAAATAATTTTCATATCCCAAAAAAAAAACACCAACAATGCTCTAAAATAATTAAAAAATAATGTATTGTTTAACAATAAATAGATACATATCCCCAAAATCATTGTGACATGGGACCTGAATTATTAAAGCTCTCCAAACTGAAGAAAATACACTTTCATCAGTAAACCTGGGTGATCCAGCAAACCTGGATTCTTAAGTATCCTTACCTGCCTGATTGCCACCCATCCATCAAATTTCATGGAAGTGTTTATTGCCAGGGATATCTTGCAATCCCAGCTTCTCCTTCGGGTGCCAGGACTGCATGACTAACGGCGTGGCTACATGGAAGTTGTCATTCTTGCCTGGCAAATCAAGATAGCTAAAGGTAGGAATAGAGAAGATGGCGGCACCCACAACAGATTGGTGACAGGTAGTTCCACATTGAATTACCCATCTGCCAGGCTACAATATACCAATGAAAACATATAAAACTCAAAATTAGACCCACATTGGAGTAACCTGGTGTTGTGAAAGTACAAATCTGTATGTAAGTGTATAAAAAAGAAAACAAAAAGATAACTACAATAATTTATGAATGCATGAGTACCTATATAGATAAGTAGTTTGCTATACAGTACAGTACAAATTCCAAATCTGGAAGCAGCAAAATGGTAGCCTTCCAAGTAATAAGAGAATGACTGTGGAAATAGATTCAACGCGTTTTGGAAGTAGCCCATCCATTCCGGGGAAGTGGTTTTGGTTACCTGAACCCGAGTGAATATTCACAATGGGAACACAGACAGTCTTTACAATATAACAGACGTTTCAATAGCTCACTATTCTGTCCAAGACCTTACTATCCATACCCTCACATGCTCACTTTTACTTGCAGTTTATCTGCATGAAAATAGTACAAAGTCACTTTAAGAACTCCAATAAAACTGTATCAGAAGTGGAGTTTCTACCCAAAGCAAATAATTTGTTTTCTTCTTATAAATAAAACAAGACCACGTCTCTAGCGCTGTCTTCTGTGTCCCCATGTCTTATTCATAAATGTCTTATTGCAGATTATATAGCAGTACAATATCTGCAGGTAAGCTGAATGTAAACAGGCTGCGGTAGCACTATTGTTCTGTGTCAATATATTTCTGTACATGTCCGTCACCAGGCAATTCATCTCACTGCGCTGTTTGCTGCAGAGGAAGCTCAGTAATGACAGGTTTTACATTGGAATTGTTGGAGTATGAGACATTCTCCACAGAGAGCGAATAATCACCATGAAAATGGAGACAGAGAATGTTCTCTATGGTGCTGTTTACATTTAGATATTCTGTGCATCTTCTGTGATAACGTTTCGGAAAACAACCTTATGGTATATATGCCAAAGGCTTTTCTTTAGATTTTGTCCCTATTTGTGTTGGTTTCAGACAAAATGGGACCCTGGGGAATTATAAGCAAAGGGCCCCAAATGCACAGCATTCTAGTTCCCTCACCGTTCTGCCAGTCGAGGCCCAGAATAAAGTACGGGCTCTGGGCAATTGCTAGTTGTCACTATTTTTTTTATGCTGGTAAGCTTTATAAACTATTTAGGAGTGTGGGTGATACACTTTGGATTGAATTATTATTTATTTTTTTGTTTTTGTTTTTGTTATATCAAAGGTCTAAGCATTTGCTCTGCATTGAAGCTGAATGTATCGTCTCCAGTCATCCATGGCATCAAAGGACAGCCACTTATCCTTCCAGTTTACTATGAAGTCAACCAGTCTGCCTCCAGCGTCCAAATCATCTGGTTAGTGGAGCGGTTCCAGGCCCAAGCCAGGTATCTGATAACTTCTATTAACCAGTCAGTGATGCCGGATTTAGAACTTCAGCACAAGTTTACACTGAATCCACCCAACGCTTCCTTGCTCATTAATTCACTGCATTTTAACGATGAAGGGACTTATATCGTAAAGGTGAATCTAAAAGGGAAAACGACTGTGTCAGCCACTCAGAAGATTGATGTCACTGTGGATGGTAGGTGATACAGTATACCATAATGTGTTCTTTTTAAAATAGTATGCTATCCAAGAACATGGAAGGTCATTTGATTTGTATGGGACCCAACTTTATTTACAGGGGAACTGGGACATATTCATTCATTCGGGAAAATTCGCCCAACTTTCCTAATACTTTTTTTTTTTTTTGCAATACATGTTTTGCCCATGTAGGAAAAAGCAACAGGTTCACATAACCTTACCTTAACCTATTAACACAATCTCACTTTCCCCTTTCTACCCTGCTTCTGGGTATTGGAAGCATGTGACTTATTCACAATTTGGTCCAGTACAGTTTCATAAGTGCAGGAATAGTCTGCCAGAGCCATATTTATGGCTAGGTGCCTACTGCACCACCACTTCTAAAGGAAGCGCACAGATTTCCAAATATTTACACAGCCCTTTCTTCATCACTTCCTGAATTATCTTACTGGCCAGCAAGTAATTGTATTAGTTCTTGCCCTCCTGATCCTTCTGAAGTCCCTAATCTAATCACTGTGGGACTATCAGGGTTATTGGAAGCTTATGTCTTTTGTTTCCCCTTTTCCTTTTTGGCAGAATTTCCACACCTTCCTAGTGGCCCAGCTGAAACTCCAGCAGCTATCTAGTATTAGTTATCCAAATGTAAACAAACTTGTCTTTGTAGTGTTGAAGAAGCTTCCTATTTTAATACACTACATTTTATTACTCTATATGTGTTTCTGTTACTTATACTGGGACCCAATTTGGTTTTAGGAAGCATTGAAGGTACTAATTAGACATGAAAGCCATGCAACTAGCATTTATACGAAGTCAATATCCACATTGACCTCTTCCATATTCCTTTTTATACATAAATTCTTTGTATGTTATATAATATTTTTCAATAGACGTTAAATCATTATGACACAGCAAGGTGCAGCTTGTAGTCGCACATCCAATTAATATTAGTCAATCAAAAGTTCAATTATATTATAGCTGAACCTTTCAGTCATTTCTATTGCCAGTGGAGGTTAGAATGTTCAAATGAGGCCTTGTCTTTTAGATTAAACAGTTTAGCTTCTGAATATATATCAAATATTCCACACCTTCCTTCCAATCACTTACATTTTTTTCTTTGAGCATTTCATCCAACCAAGGGTATGTGGGGTCACACCTACCTGACTACATTTGGGTGCTCAAAGGTCTCCAGATGTCGTAGCACAGCCACCTCTCAGATGGTAGATAGAGAAATTCCTTCCTCTCCAGTCTGCACTGTAATCTGTTTAAGGGCCAGAAAGCGTCCTCCATTTTTCAGGTCACAGGCCTTTTGTGGTGTACCCATGTACAACTTATGTTTCTGGGTACATCATTGCTGTACTGATTGTGTTCATCAGCACCTTATGGATTGTGTTCGTGTGGACGATAGGCTATTGATTGTGTCTTTGCAAAAATGTTTCTTCTGTGTGCTGCTGATTGTGTCCTTTGCAATATGTTTCTGTTTGTGTCAATATGGTACTGATTGTGTCTCTGTGGAAATGTTTGTAATTTTGACAATATGATACTGACTGCATGAGCATCTACAGATATATTTCACTAATATACTGTTTGTATACGGTGTTGTTGCCTTTTCTCCTCCTATGTGTACCTGTTGCCCATCCATAAAGCCCATTCTGTCCTGACAGTTAAGCCCCAACAAAGGTTGTGCTTTCTGAATGAGCAAAGCATACAAAGGAGCAGAGACACAGGATACAAAACCACCAGACAGTTTTTCTGTCCAAGACAAAATAATTTGTAATTATAGAAAAATCATAATACCAAGCTGGCACAAAGAACAGGAGCGATGTGAGAAATTCTGTTTCCAAAAACAGCCAACTTCTCTATCCCGAGGTCCTATTATTGAATAATGAATTGTGATTGGGTCCTATGCGTTGTACAATAAGTCATTGTCATAGGCAATCCAGCACTTCTGCATATTGCATGTAAGCATTAAAAAGTCTGGTTTTCTACTGATTCATTTTTTAATATGCAGTATTGGCTTTACATGCCAGCAGTGTTTATTTTGTTGGATAATACACATAAATCTTTTTTACTACTTTAAGGAAGTTTGTTGTTCTGGTTGTGTTTCCCTGCTGGCTGAAAATCATTTTAGGGCTAGGGCTGCTGTAAAATTATCCGAGTTGGTGACTTGTCTAAGTTTTTTTCCTGCACACAGTCTGTTTCGGTGGCCAAACAATACAGGAATTAAAAAGTTTGCAAAACCAAAAGTACAAATGTTGCAACTTACTATTCCTAAATCATCATTTCTTTATTTTCCCCTAGCAATCCTGCTATTTGCACACTTCTATAGTCACAACACTTAGGCTATGTACACACGTGCAATAATTGTCGTTGGAAAGCATCTTTCAGGATCGAGTAACGACTGCACGATGCATGAACGAGTGTTGTACATACACCGCCATTCTGCTCTATGAAGAGGGGAGGAGGATAATGGCGGAGTGGCACTCCGCTGCGCTCTCTCCCCCTTCACTTCCATTACGATCGTTCATTGTCCGACGTCCGTGGATCCGCCAGAATGGTCGTTCGGACGATGGATGAAGAGCACTGTAGACACACTGGATTTTCGTCCGATATCAGCTCTGAGCCAATTATTGGATGAGAAGCATTGCACGTGTATACCCAGCCTTACTCACCTTTCTTTATTAGGACATCAGAAACAGCACAGAACTACTGAACCGTTGTCTCCTTTCCATAAAATAGAAGCTGTGGGAAGTGTTTTTTTAATTGTATTTAAATAATCCTATTACCATTCTATTAACATGTTGAAGGGTTGAGAAGAAGAACCAGACAAGGCAAAATATTAAAGATTATCAGAATAAACTTTTGGCTTTGGTTAGGTTTTAGCAATGTTTAATGGAAGACTAAACCAAAAGAATTTTACATTTTTAAATTAGGTTGAAAAAAGTCCATCAAGTTCAACCACTAGGGAAACAAACAAATCCAATATAGGAAACCTTTGGGTGACCTGCAATTTTGTTAAAGACAGAACAAAATAGCTTTAAAACATCTTTTTCTGCAATGCAGCATTGCACTACACTACCACAAGCAAGAAAACAAAGAATAGAGCAGGGTAGAATTTCTTTATAAATATCTATATATTTCTGTTGTTGGTATAAATGATTGATGTGTTGCTGTGTGGATGACAGATGTTTATCTTATGTCTGCAGGTACCTTGAGAAGAGAGGCTGAGCAGGGAAACCAGAGATTTAGTATCGTAGTAGAACTTTCACTTTCTCACCATTCTCAACCAAGGTTCAGTGGAACCTCAGAACTCCTCTAGGGATTGCTAGGGGTTCCTCAGACTGTAGCTTATTGATCTCTTGTTTGATGTCTGCATAGCTCTTGGTCCAATACCACTTGGTAGATCCAGCTGCATGACTCCAATGAGGTTTTAGTTGTCTTTTTAGTTGTTTATAACGGTGGTTTTCTAGCCACCACTGTGGATGGGGGCATGGGGTAATTCCTTCCAGTGGTTACTGTTTTAGGAAGCTTTTTTTTACCACTGGCCACCACTAAATTGGTTTTAGCAAGAGGTGTTCTAGTTCTGAAATTGTTGTAAAGGTTCTTTAAGGTTAAAAAAAAAAAAGTTCAGAAAGGCTGTTTTAGTGCCTCCTTCATGTTCCCCCTTTAGTGTACACTGTTTCCCTTTCTCCCCCTCTCTCTTCCCTCTCCCCCCCCCCCCCCCCCCCCCCCCCCCCCACCACGCTCTCATTCTCTCTTGCCCCATCTCTCTTTCTCCTCTATCTCTGTTCCTCTGTCTCTTTTCTCTATCTCATGTTTTCTATTACATCCCCTCTCTTTTTTTCTCTTTCTCACTCCTTCTCTCTTCACCCTCCCCACTTCTTTTTTTCTTTCTCTAATCTTTCATCCCCTCTCTTTCTTTTTTCTCTCTATTTCTTTCTTTCTCTCTCTCGCTCTCTTCTCTTTCACTTTGGACCAACTTGCACTCGGAGCAAAATCTGTCTAGTTTGGTCACTCTAATCGTTCTCTTAACTTGTATTGGTGAATGATTGACACAACATATGGAAAAGATACAGTAAAAGTCTCTTACACAAACATTATGGTGACATGGACCAAATAAAACGTCTGCCAAAGGCTTTTGTGGTATTTACTCTGTGTGGTGCTTTTCTTTCTGACTTTCACACGTAACACCAGGAACAATACTACGCAAATAACAGATAGAAGAATAGTGTGAATTAGGCATCTGCTACCCTCCGCCACAACCCAAGAACAAATACAACAATATGCAGAAATACAGCTGCTGTATGACTGCGTAGGAGCGTAATTGGAGATAAATGTATGTGTTTGTGTGTCAATACAGATATATATATTTTGCAGGCTCATAGGGCTTCTAAAGGAGGATAATTGTAAAGATTTTTTATTAAACGGGGGCCCAGCTTGGCTTTCTTATGGCCTACTATTGACCATTGCTTGCTTGAATTTTAAATTTGCAACTAATATTAAGGAAAGACACACAAACACAGTTGAATTGGTAATAATTATTGAACAAGCTTTAATGAAGCTGGACATACACAATAAACCAACAAAATCATAGCCCAATACAGATAACTTGCACATTTTCACTGACCATTAGGCCTTCCATAGTCCATTGAGATCCCCGTACAACTTTACAACTCAGTGGTTATACCTTTGGTTATACCCTTATTATACCTGTATTCTAAAATATAACTCAAATAATTGGGCCACCTAACCTTGGGTTTATCCATCCATCCATAAGGTACTAAAAAGGCTTTATTACTTTTTACACAACAGTTTATTTTTAGGATATGCCAAAAAAAAACAGCCATTTTTGGCACTGCCAATGACCACTATGTTGTAACATAACCTCCATATCCCCAACTAATCCCACAATCTGTACTATACACCAACTTCCCTATAACCCCATTTTCCCTATCTGTTCCTTAAGAACATCCCATCAATCCTCAAAGTGAACCTAAAACTTTGACCATCATAACCAAATCAAAAGTGGTAGAGTCAATTTGTAATCCCAAAATGGCAGACACTATGACTATTTAATCTCAAAATTTGAGAGCCAAACTCTGTCCCTTCACCACCCTAACACCATTGTTCCCAAGACTTCTAGCACTTGCATCTAATTCCACTTTTGTGAGGGCCTCTTTTTCCTACTGCTGGCAGCTCAAGAGATTCTGTCCTTTTGTATATCATCTTCAGTTTGCCTTATCTGTGTTTGAGGACTAGTATGGCCTCTGACATGAAACCATTTTTTACTTGGGCAGCTGGCATATTGTCCATATTGACATTGGTCTCCTGTAGCTAGAAACCCGTTGTTGGTGAACACAGCAGATGGCAAGTGATTTACCTTGAATATCAACCAAACAAAATATGAGATATTTGGAACAGTTTTGAAACAGTTCTAAATCTGAACAGTGACATTGTATACAGTCTTTAATAACTCAACTCTATGGTAACCATAGAACAGAATGTTGCCTGGTGTGATAAGTCTAAATTTCTGCTGCAACATTTGGATTGCTGAAAATCTGCTGTCAACAACATGAAAGCATGGATCCATTCAGCCATGTATAAAAGGTTCAGGCTGGTGGCAGTAAAATAGTGTTGGGTTTTTTCTTGGCACACTTTGGGCCCCTTAGAACCAACTGACCATTGTTTAAATGCCACAGCCCACCTTAGTATTGTTGCTGACCATGTCCATCCCTTTATGACCGCAGTGTCCCCATCTACTGATGGCTATTTTAATTTGCCATGTGACAAAGCTTACAACATCTCAAACTGGTTTCTTTAACATGATAATGACTTCACTGGACTCAAATGGTCTCCACAGTCACCAAGTCTCAATCCAAAGGGGACCTATTCGTATATTGCAAGAGATTTGTATCATGAACGTGCAGCAATTGCATGATGTTAATATGTCAATATGGACCAATAGGTCCCTAAGGAATATTTCCAGTTACCCTTGGAATCTATGCCATGAATCATTGTGGTAGTTATGAAGGCAAACAGGATCCAACCTGGTATTAGCAATGTGTTCCTAGTAAAGTGGCCAATGAGTGCAGAGGTAGACAGGGCTTCGGAGTCTTCTTTCTTTTAATGTAGTACTATTACAAAAATTTTTGCTGGTGGCTGTAATTGTCTTTGGAGTATTATGATAATTAAACAGGATTTGTATAGCCAACATATTACACAGCGCTGTACATTAAATAGGGGTTGCAAAGGACTAATACAGACAGTGATACAGGAGGAGAGGACCCTGCCCCGAAGAGCTTACAATCTAGTAGGTGGGGGAAATTACACACAATAGGAGGGGGATATGTAGAGGTGGGAAGTAGTGATGGTTTCAAAAGACAGAAGCAGATGGGTAGGCAAGTTTGAAAAAAATGGGTTTTGAGAGCTCTTTTAAATGAGCAGAAAGTAGGAGCAAGCCGAATCGGACGAAGAAGACCATTCCAGAGAGTTGGGGCAGCTCTAGAGAAGTCTTGTATCCGTGCATGTGATGTGGTTATAAGTGAGGAAGTCATTAGTAGGTCATTGGAGGAGCGGAGAGATCGGCTGGGGGAGTACTTTTTTACCAGGGCAGAAATGTAAGTGGAACAAGAACTGTGTAGGGATATGAAGGCAAAGCACAGGAGCTTGAATTTGATTCCAAGGTGAAATGGAAGCCAGTGTAGAAATCTGCAAAGAGATGCAGCGGAAGAGAAGCGGAGGGAAGGATGGATGAGTCTGGCTGCAGCATTTATAATAGATTGTAGAGGAGAGAGTCGGGTTAGTGGAATACCAGAGAGGAGGATGTTACAGTAGTCCAGACAAGATATAAGAGCATGTACAAGGAGTTTGGTGGTCTCAGGGGACAGGTAGGGGTAGATTTTGGAGATGTTGCGTAGGTGAAAGTGACAGGACCTGGAAATGTTCTGAATTTGGGGGGTAAATGAGAGGGAAGAGTCAAAGGTGACACCAATACAACGTGCCTGAGGGGAGGGGGGAATAACAGTGTTGTTAACATTTAGATATATGTCAGGGGGAGATGTGGAATTTGAGGGGGGGGGGTGATGATGAGTTCTGTTTTATCCAGGTTAAGTTGCAAAAATCAGTCAGACATCAATGATTAGATGGTTAACAGGCAGCATGAGACTTTATCCAGGACTGAGGGAGACAGGTCAGGGGTGGACAGATAGATTTGAGTGTCATCAGCATACAGATGGTACTGTAAGCCAAAGGAGGATATGAGACTACCGAGAGGAGGTGTACAAAGAAAAGAGGACCGGTCCAAGGACTGACCCTTGGGGGACACCAACAGGAAGGAGAGTGGGAGAACTTACCATTGAAAGAAACTTACTCTTTTGCCCTGTCCTCTGCAGTAATTCCCTTTTATCACAGTATGTCGTTCTCTTTCCACTAAGAAACCTGCAAAATGTCCGACATACTGTAAGTGCAAAACACCATGGACTAGTCTGATCAGGGGGAACTTCAGTATAGTTACAATGCAGTTATAGCATTAGCCCCATTGAGGACATCCAAAGACTATAGCTGGGCTTTTGCATTTTTAGCAAAACTTACCACTGTATAAAGTATTAATTAAAAAACTTTTTAACTGGGCTCATTCCAAAACCAAAATAATGAAGTCATTGAACTTTAGTTAGTACATAAATAACAAGCTGATTGGAAAACCACTAATAATTATAATGTGACTTGTAACCCCTTTTTACCAGCTCCGCCAGTTTGGAGGACAGTTTGAGCTTGTTATCGTTTACAGAACACGGTGGAACGTATAAATGTTTAAGGCCTTTGTATCTACAAAACATTGACTAACCCATTAACCTGAAAATGAATATGATTCATGCTGCGTGACGTGGCGGAACGTTCAGAACTGTTCATTAGGATACACCAAAACAAAACTTAGATAATTAGCCGTGTGGCGTGACATAACAAGCATGTTTAATTATATGTGTGACATTAGGTGACTTGACGGGTTGTTTGTTACAATACAATGTGACAGAAACATCTCAGAGGATCTGTATTTCATTTACATAATGAGCTTAAGCCTATGAAAAAATAATTAAAAATGTACAATTAATTATATAAAAGTAAAGTAACCAATAGCTAAGGGTTATGCAATGAGTAAGGTGATAGGTTTGTGAGATTTGTGGATGAAGGTGGGAAAAAGAAGAAGTTGGGCCAATTTTTCCATACTTCTGATTTTGTAACACCTGTGCAAGATAAGACTTTTCCCCTCTTAGTGACATTCACAGGGGATGTCTCTCTCCTTGCTGGTAACTTGACAGAAACAAGTAGTGGCCTAATGAGCTCCTTTTCCTTGTTGTTATTATTATTAAATAGTATTTAGTTATTGCTAACATATTACGCAGCACTTTACGAAGTCCGTACAGGTAGTCCTCATTTAACGACTTACCTGTTTACCGCCTGCCTGCACTTAAGACTGGCTCTCCCAACGAGTACACTGTACAAAACTGTACAGCGTACATCCACCCGGCATCTCCTCTTCTGTCTTTTGGGATTCATCTGTCTTCTTCCTTCACGATCCTCCATGATCCCCTGTGTTACAGGCGCTGCAGACTGGGTCTATTCTATGCTCCTCGCTTACTGACAAATTTGCTTGGAGGCCAGGTTGCAGAAACGGATCCTTATTGTTAAACGAGGAGCATCTGTAATTATAATACTAACTGTCCCTCAAAGGGGCTCACAATCCAATGTCCCTACCATAGTCAAATGTCATTACCACAGTCTTAGGTCATTTTGGGGGGGAAGGGGATTTTGGAATGTGGAAGAAAACCTGAGTACCTGGAGGAAACCCACGGAAACACGGGGAGAACATGCAAACTTCATGCATATAGTGCCTTGGCCAGGTTTCAAACCTTAGACCTAGCGCTGTAAAGGCCGGAGTGCTAAGCTACCATGCTGTGTTCTTTCCCTAGTAAGAATTAAATAAAATGATTCCCCTTCTATCATTCCATTTCGACCATTTACACTTTTATGTTGTCTGTCTCTTATCTACAGATAAATATATTTTATATGCCATTCTTCATTATACTAAGTGTTGGTATACAGAACCTGTGCCTATTACCTATGATAATGTCCCAAGCTTTATATGTCCAATGTTTAGTTTGTTTATACAAAAAATAGCCACTCAAAATGTATTGATACATGATATATTATAACTTTATAATTGTAAAATAAATCTAAACCAGGTGGCCAAAAGTATGGACAACTTTCCATATTGTAATTCCACCGCGTACAAAGGTATGTTAGACAGCTGAGCACATTCAGCCAATTGATAACATTTTGGGGAAGGCCCTAACTGTTTCAGCATGACTGTACCCCTGTGAGCTCCATATAAAATAGTTTTGATCAGTTTAGTGTAATAATGTAGTGTAGTAAATTTGGTGGTCTGTACAAAGCCCTGATCCTAACCCTACTGAACTGCTTTGGGATGAACTGGAATAGCCATTATGAACCAGGTCTTCTCATCCACTTTTAGTCCCTGACCTTAGCTGAATAGGCACAAATTTCCACAGACAAACCCACAATCTATTCAAATGCCTTCCCAGAAAAGTGTATGATGGTATAGTACTGTAACAAAGAGGAACCCAAATTCATATTAATATCCATGGGTTTGGTAAGGAATGTCCTACAAGCAGGGACCTATGTAGGGATGCACAAAGTATGTCACTGCACGAGGGCCCTAGACACTCCTCAGCCAACAGAGACAACAAAAGAAACCTTAAGTGAGTTCAGCCAAGTGGGCAAAAGTCATTTCTGCAGAGAGCCCACTTTTGGCTCCCTCTTCCACTGACTCCCTATTTAATGTACAGCGCTGCGTAATATGTTGGCACTATATAAATCCTTTTTAATAATAATAATACCGGCACATATACGTGTGATGGTCAGGTGTCTACATACATTTGGCATGCAATGTACTTTGATGCCATATGCATATGTTCTAAAATAAATTAGATTTAAATAGCAAAGAATATTAATAATATCAATATAATTGATCTAAAATGTCTTGATTATTGTCAAACACAGAATGATGCAACCATAGAAATCAAAATAATGCACATCTGAAGATCTGATCGATTTCACATAGGAGACAACAACTATGTCTCCCATCTCTTTTTGTCCAGTGGATAACTTTATAATTCCTCGTACCTATATCCAGACTACCCAAAACATTTTTTCTAAATATAATCCCTCTTCCCATTAACTATCAAACATCCAGACCAACCTGTGATTTCTCTCTAAATATTACCCCCTTTTTTTCATTGACTAATGACTTCCATTTAGGCCTCCCTCCATCATTATTTCAGCTTTATCTGTTAAACCTATTCCATCATGCTATTCTATGTCTCTACCTCCCTTAAGGAAGCCAAACGGCAAAATGCGTTAGGAATAGAGAGTTTTTATAACTGTTACATCTACTCTTGTAGTTGAACTTTGTTTAGCATTACAACTGGTATTAATATTATAAATATATTATTCTTTTTCAAGTCACAAGTAAAATATTTTGATTTGCCACTATAAAGCCTCTCTCTGTCTATTCTTGTTTTACTCTATAAGCTTCAGGGGCTGGCACTAAGAAATTTGTACAAAGGGAAGGCCTGTCCTACACCGCTCTCTTCTTCAGTCCAGAAAAGTCATTTTAATTCTTTGAACCAGATAAAGTGAAAAGGTTTCTAACTTTTGGTTTCTGTCTTTTCTGTAGTTCCAGTGTCGAAGCCGATTGTGCAGAGCGAACCGTCCTATGGAGCCGTGGAACATGTGGGAAATATCACCTTTAAGTGTTCTGTAATGAAAGGGACGCGGGTGTTGTATGAATGGCTTAAAAATGGCAGCCCCCTGCAAGACAGATCCGGCTACATCTTCTCTCCAAATAATGACACATTCACCATTGTTTCTGTCACAAAGGGCGACATCGGCAACTACAGCTGCTTGGTCAGGAATTTTGTCAGTGAATCGGAGAGCGATGTGATCACTCCAACAATCTATTGTGAGTATTAAATGGCAAATTGACCCAATACATATCAAGCTTAAATGTTCTATAAACTTACCTGATCTGGTACACGATAATACCTATTTCTAGCTTTTTCTATTTTTTAATCATTTGAAGTTTTCCTTGTGGCATGCATGTTCTCACTGCAGTGTGTTGTGTAAACCTATGGTAATAAAACACATAGGGGTTGAATTATTAAAGAAATTTAGGCTGTTCACTTAGCAAATTGAATTATTCCCGTGCATGGGATCTTTCACTTTGCTTGGTCATGAGATAAAGCTCTGTTCACTTCAACTATCAAATCATGTGCAAGGAGGAATCCTGGTTTTCAAATTCCCTTGCAGATGATTGAGCATTCTTTGCTAAGTGAATTATCACCACATTCACTAAATTGAATAAATTATCTTTTGCAAGATGATATTTTACCTTGGTGACTAAACAGCCAAACTCCTATTGCTTCAAGGCAGCTCATTTAAATTTAATAGTTGGCCAACCAACCGTATCTCAAATAAATTGGACCATACAATTTTTTTCAATGCAGCACAGCTTGATGATAGTATTGCATTATTGTGTGCTTTTGTGCAATGTGCATACCTTGAGCTGCGTTGCGTTAATGCATTGAGGTGCCATTTAAAATAAATGGGACCTCAAGAGACTATTGCATGTAACATTATTATTTTTAATATTATTAATAATAATAATAAACAGGATTTATATAGTGCCAACATATTACACAGCACTGTTCAATTAATAGGAGTTGCAAATGACAGACAGATACAGACAGTGACACAGAAGGAGAGGATCCTGCCCCGAAGAGCTTACAATCTAGGAGATTACATGTTAATGCACGCTTTGTTGTAATGCACATCAGTGTCAGGTGCAAAGCTAGCCTTAATATGAACTCCAGGCAGATATATAAGACACAAAATAATGCATTAATAATTATATCCTCAAGGGGTCTATTTAAAAATATCACAAAGGATTCTCACAGTGTTTACTTCCAATTCAAACATTTCTCTAAATAAATGCTAAGGGAAAACGAAGTGAACTTTTTTATAAAAGTCTAATTCTTTGGGGACAGTTTTAAATTGAACCCTACATTTTTGTTTTTTGCAATTAAATACAAGCAGTAATTTGACTTGTAATCACCCTGTTTATCCTACCAGAAATACGGTGAGTTTCTAATTTCTTATAGTATGATAAAGTGGCTGCACTGAAATCAAAAGTAGTGATTTTAGCTGTTTTAGTTGCCTCCATGGGGTATATAATGCCTTCCTCTATTGTTATGGAGATGAGGGGTCCTTTTGATATCCTGGGGTGACAACTTTTTCATAGACATAGTACAGCAAGTATGGCATAGTGTTGCCTCCCTGGCCAGACAGCTATAGTAGTTACCCTAGAACAGGAAGTATGTTACTGGCATGATCACTGGATAACAATGAAGGAGAACAAGTCTGGAAAAATGGAAATGCAGTTACCATGGCTAAAGGCTGATAACATATGACATTGGCTAAAGGATGCAACATATGACATTTTAATCCTTGGTTTCAGCTACTTTTAATAATTAATTTGCCTTTCAGATCAGCAACATTTAACCATATCTCTGCTCTTAGCTCAGCAGCCTGCAGGAGCTTTGCATACCCTGAACTAATTAGCACATTTTGCTATTTCATTTTACTAATTATAAAACATAACAAGGAAAAAGTAGGAAAGTTTGAAAAGGCTCTGCATCCACCCCTGCCTAGGGAGGCATGAGTGACATAATATATCCTAGCTGGCCCATATGTTCTTTTGGGTCGTAGCCCAGCTTTTCACTAATTACCCCTCAAGGATTCAATGGCCATTTGCCAATTTTTAGTTAATGTGATGATCTTGTGCACTGCTAAAACTGAACTCCAAGCAAGATATAAATCACTAATTGATGCTGCTCTGGATTCATTAATACTTTATTAAATCTCTATTTTTAATGCACCTGAATTTGACTTGGCTTAAATCTTTTATAGTCTACTGAACAACTGGAGCTCATAGACAAGTAATGGGCTATTTCAGACTTATGGTAGACCACAGTATTCTACAGCAGGTTCGACCATGGTTCTCCCATTCAACTGCATTGGTTGGGACCAATTTTGTGCATATGGCTGCAGTTGAAATGAATCGTGATGCAGTTTTTGGACGTGACAAGTTGCGAGGTTACTTTTCCTTTTCTGGAAGAATAACCACTACAACCTTAAAACAAAGTTTCACTTTTAAGAATACATGATGAGGTAGGTCATTACTGCGTTAAGGGACAGGTGATGTCCCTTCTGCAATAATCTCCCCTACTTGCCTAATTATTCACGGTTCCTAGCAAAAAAGCAGAGCTGCACATGTGCAATGTCAGCTTTGGTTGCCAGAATACCCCGCATTCTCAGATTCCTCTGAGTGTGTTGGGAATGAATGAACTCCCATTGCCTGTCTCATCATTGCCTGAGCAATCAAGATGGTGATGGGTAAAGATCACAAGAAAGTAAAGAAACAAGAAGATGGGGGTACAATGCGAGAAAATGGGGACCAATGAGTAAAGCAGTGTTTAGTTCTACTTCAACAAAAACTCATTAACCTGTGTTTTTCTGCTACCCGGCACATAATATAAATTTGGAATTCTAGGAGTGGCTAATCATGATGCTAATGTGAAATGGGTCTAAGGCTAACCAAGAAAAGGAGCCAATAGGCCAATTTAAGTGAAACTGAAGATAATAAATAAATAAAGATCAGGTTCCCTTCTAGACACAGCTAGGCTGCATTGCAATATTGTGTTAATCCCAGTACTGTACAGACAGAAATATAAATCCTTATATATATTTATACTGTACATTCAACTGTTTGCCTGGATTCAGCGTTAAATAATCCCTTCGCCCAGGCAGTGGAAGTGTTAACTATAATTCGCACCTATCCAGTTCCGAATATGGCAGCGGCGTTCTTGGCAGAGGCAACTTTCCATCTATATTTCGTCAATAACATGTTTGCTATAGCTCGGCGCTCTCTCTCAGGGTTCTCATGTACCATATGCTGAGACTGCGGGGGAGTGCAATGATAAAAAGGTCCCTAGCACTAAGTACCTCTGCCATCTGCTCGGTAATAGAAGGGGCTGGAGCGCGCGGGTGGTGCAGCCAATCAGCATTGTGCTCCCTGCACTAAAGTCCCAGCCAGACAGGTGATTTATCATTTTACAAGCCTGCTTGGTAAACAGCAGTAAGCCAGCCAAAGTCTTTACAGAGCTTATCTGTTATGGGGAAAGGGAGAAAATGAAAACTGATGTATTCCATGTCAATATTTCTTCAATGAGGGAGCTAAAGCCCCAAGCACATCAGAATTCAGTTTCTGGCTTTATTTTTCATGATCCTTGTTTAAATTTTATTGTGTACCAGAATTTTTGCAAAAATAATTGCCACCTTCTTTTATAGGGTGCGTCACGTCCCAGACTTCTCTTGGAAATATTTCAAAATGTACTTTGCATTGTGCTCTTTCTGTTTTTATTGCACTTCCCTTTTCTGTGGAAAAGTCCCAAATAAATATACATACCCACCGGTGAATCCAGCATTGTCTACATCTTCCACCTTGTTCACATAACAGATAGACCTGAGTTGGTTAACCAGGATACTGGTAAAATATTAAAAAGTAAGCAAGATTTGGGTCATCTTATTGAATTGTTATGAACAATGCTGAGCTGTTGTATATTAAATGCAGAATTGTTATATATCCGGAATCAACTGTTTTAAATTCTGTTGATGCAACTGAAAATATAAAGTTCAAATGAAGTTTTCAAGATAGAAATATCAGAGATGGCATTGCAGGACAGTTTTTTGATATGGAAGGGAGTGGCTCAGTACGCACAATTTATTTTGCTCCCAGCATTTAAAATAGTAATAGTTGAATGAAGAGAGAATAAGCATTTGCTGCTGGTGGGATCACCATGCAATGGGTTGGATTTAATAAAGCTCTCCATGGCTGGAGATGATACACTTTCATCAGTAAAGCTGGGTGATCCAGCAAACCTGGAATTAATCAGGTCTAAAACATTTGCTAGCAAATACCAAATGGCTTTGAAGAAATACAGTTTTGCTGAATCACCCAGCTTCACTGATGAAAGTGTATCTTCTCCAGCCTTAGAGAGCCTTAATAAATCAGGCCCAATGAATCTGTGAATGATTGGATATAATGTCACACAGATCATTTTGTTTCAGGCCAGCGCAGCAGCAAAACTGCAAAATGACCAAAAAGAGTTTGGAAAGAGTTGGAGAAGCAGTTGTTGAAATTGTAGTAAAAAGTGATGCATTTTGCTCAGGTTCTTTAAAGCACAAGTATGTGATTAAAGAAATATTTCATCAAACCAGTCTATTCCCTAGTCCCCTCATTCCCTTAAACACAGTGCGTATCCCACTTATCAAGTGGTGGTGGCCTCTTGCATAGTCTGCAGCCATTTAAAATTGAGTACCATGGTGCTCAAGCCTGTATGCTAAAATTCCCTTTGGGGTACTGCCTCTGGTATGTGGGTAGTTTACATTTAAGTCTATGGAATATTACAGCATGGGCAGCTTCCCAAGTCTACCTGGCCAGGCTGCAAACTCTGGGAGGCTGCTGGCATCATCAGCAAAAGTGGAGATAAATATTGAGGGAGGCTGGGGTAATTTTACAACACACAAGTACATAGATCTTCAATTATAATTCATAATTATATTTTTATATTAACAGATGGACCTTATGGTCTGAGAGTGTTTTCCGATAAGGGACTTAAAGTCGGAGAGGTCTTTACCATTGACATTGGAGAATCCGTTCGTTTTGACTGCTCGGCCGACTCTAACCCACCAAACACCTGCGCCTGGATTCAGCGGGGCAACAACTCTACTGTAATTGTCAACTACGGGCCGTACTTCAAACTTCTCTCGGACAAAGTCAGACAAAAGACTGTGGACTACCTGTGCCGGGCCTCCAACAACATTACTGGAAGAGAAGAAGAGATGCAGTTCACCGTCATCATCACTCCTATAGGTAGGAAAAGTCCAGGGACCTTCCTTCTGTGACCAGAAGAAGTCAAATGGGTGAGAGGGTTTAAAAAACAATGTTGTCACCAGAAATTTTTTGTCATTTTTTAACTTAAAAAGAAAAGAATGAATGTGATTGGATATTGCAAAGTCCCTTCAGCCAAAATTAATATTTAATTATTGGATTAGACTGGTAAATTGAGTCAGCTTTTAGCTTATAGCTTTTAGCTTGTTCCATGTCTTGGGTACTCTGCAAAATTATTCCCATAATTCCTGGTTCTGTCATTTTTAACTGAGAGTTTTGGGTCTTCCTGTACACCTTTCCAGCAAACTTGGAATGGATGTGGTCCAGGATTAAAAACATTTGCCAAACAATAACACATTCTTTTTAAGAAACCCATCTCAGATTTGCTGGATCACCCAGGTTCACCTATGATAGTCTATCTTGTCCAGTCTTGGTGAGCTTTATAATTACTGATGCATTACATGAACACAAACTGATGCTTTTCTTTTTCTCCTTTTTGAACGTTCTGGAACATCCAGCAGGTAGTTCCCTGACAGACTCAACCTTAAGACTTTCACTGGTATATTTAGCAGACATAAAAGAAGCAAATTAGAGAAATCTCTTGCAAGGAACACATTCTGACCATATAGACCACTGTTTATCCTCACAACACTTCATCTGTTTTGCTGTGTACTGTGACAGTCTTATCGGCTGTCATCTTGATGTTTCTGGTATGGAATATGTAGTGTTGGTTACAGCTGCATTCCTTACATGCGGAGCACACCGCATGATAATTAAAGTGTTACTGCAAGTTGTGAAAACATGGGAGAAAATGTTACATTAAAACAAAAAGTTTCAATGTACTAGATGTAGGCCACAGACTGTTAGATGTATAAAGATAGCACTGATGTTACAAATACATACACAGGGTGAATAGGATATGAATCTACTATAAAAAGGGCGCAGTCTATGGACCTTGTTTCTTAGGTATGCCATTCATTTAACAGTACACATAGAAATGGCAATTATAAAAATAATTTTTATGCTGAAATTCTTCCAGTGCATTTTCTTTTTTCAGCATATTGCAAATTGTTAAATATGAATTTTATTGTAATCTATATTGCCAATGAAGCTAATGATACTGAAGTCCACTGGCTGGCCCAAATGGCAAAACCACAATTACTATATGCACTGCTCATAGATATTTGCTTTTGTTTGCTAACAGTGGATCTAGGATCGAATGTATGTTCTATGTTGAGTGCATGCACGCCTTCCATTCTTGCATGTTTCTACTGACTTGCTGTCAAGTTAGGGATAGTACATATTGAGGCTGAATTACTAAATCAATGTAGCTTGTTCACTTACAAAAGTGAATTTGTACCTTATAATGGAAGATTCAAATAGCTGAGTGAATATGGTGAAAATCTACTTTGTTAAGAATTCCCAATCACATGAAAGAAATCTAAAAAAACAGGATTGTTCCTTGCACATGATTGATTGGGTAGGATTAGCAGAGCTTCATCCTATTCACTAAGCAAAGTGAAATATCCCTTGCAAGGTGATAATTCACATTGCTATGTGAACTGCCTTTATTCCCTTAGGAAATTAGCCCCATTGACTGATACCATTAATTTCAATTGGTATTCAACTAGATTAAAGTAAAAAACTCACTACACATACAGGTACTATAGTCTGTCTTTTTTGGTAATTAATTGTGATTCTGATTGAATTGAATCCAATCATTCATACATATGACATGACTATACTTTATAAACATGTCCAATGTGTCTCATGTCTGATTGAAATCCCCCAAAATAGTAGTTTATAATCAGTAGGCATCTGATTTACTTTCAGAGCAACATCAGATGGAAAAGTTTTATTGGATTTAAAGGTGGAATGGAAAATCAATGTTAAATGCCATCAGAACCCGATAATGCAATAAAACCCAATAAATGTATTGCCATGAAATGTGAAGTTATATGTTGAAGATTTCACTGAAAAGCCTAACTGTAAAAGAATATTTTCAGTGTCCCATTTACTGAAAAGCTACTGCATCTGAACTTCCCAGTCCCTGCAAGCAGGAAACCATCAGATGAGTTGAGTATTTGCTATCCCCGCTGGTCAGTGTGATTCTTCTCACTGCCCCGTATGTCCTGTATTATTATATGAGCCAGTAGAAGAATCTTAGTGACCAGAGGGAAAGCACTTATTTCAAGCACCTGGAAGTGAAGAATACTCAGTGACTACAGTGTAGAGAAACAGCAGCCTTGCAGTTCACAGGCCATCAAAATACTAAGTACATAAACACTTTTTTCACAAATGACCTCTTTGATAAAAGCTACTCTTTGGTTCCAGAGCTTTTGTAAATTCTTTGCAGCATTGAGAGGTCCAGGAACCTGTAACCAAAGCATGACCCAAAGCACAGTCTTCACCAATGAGTCTTACAGGTCCACTACAAACTTTCTATCAGTGGCCAAATTACATTGTACCCATCATCCAGGTTTATGTATGGTCTGTTTATTCATCATCCCATCATCATCCCGTGGTCTGTTTGTACCCATCATCCAGGTTTCTATATGGTCTGTTAAAGCAAAAAAAAAAAAAGCCACCAGAAAGATACTTTTACAATATTATTATTAGTATTATTATTAAACAGGAATTATTTAACGCCAACATATTACGCAGCACTGTACATTAAATACTTTACATGTTCTGCCAAAATTACCCTGGGGACTTTTTGTTTTCAGAGTTTACTTCTGCTAAGCACTGATAAATAAATCCTGAGTTTTTGATGACAGTAAATACTGACATATTTGATTAGCATTTAGGCTGATGATGATTATCTTTAGAGTACATATTTGATAGAGGAAATGGGCTTTCCAGGGTCAACATAAGGGTCAACTCCTCTTGTAGATAAATCAAACTGCCAACATACTCCTACTTTACTTGAATTCCAACAGTGGGATCACCAGAACTGCAAAGCCTTATGCTGGTGTCACTCTAAATAAACACATATCTGGGGAACCTACTATGGTCATCTGGGGGAGGACTATAAACAGGTATTTAATATCTCCCATTGCTTGGTAGCAGTTGGCACCGAACACAACCACTCTTTGGTGAGAGGTCTTTGGCTTCTGAACAAGCAATGTTTGCAAAACCTGAAGAATTTTCTGCTCTCATTGTGCTATTGATGTTGTACACAAGTCTTATTTTGTGTCAACAAGAAACCACTAATAAAACATGGCTTTAATAAATCTAATGCGTTTAATAATATAAGTAAACAGAGTGTCTCAAAGGGAAATAACACAGCACCTTCATTTTTACACTTTTACTCCAGCCGTCTGTCAGGTCATTCCAGGTTCTAGCAGGAAACCCCCCTGTTCTCCACCTACGCTGCTGTGAGCACTCACATGCCTATTAAAACATAACAGGTATTCCATTTTTGCTCGGAAAATTATCATCATAGATTGCTGCTAGGCCTCCTCATCCCATTTACAACCCAGGGAGAGTGGAATGGCTGCAGTGGCGTATTGAGAAAGAGTTGCTTTGGAACGAGGCCATTAAAATGTTCTACCAACGTGCTGGGTTCTATCTCATACAGAAATTTATGTTTTGGTTGAACTTCTACCAATGTTAAGGCAGAACAAATTAGAAAAATATACAGGTCTTAAGGAGAACCAGTCAAATGTGGATTAGACAGGAAAAAGTATATTTGCTTTTATTGGTTTTAAACCAGAACGTTTGAAGAAATGTTTGTTTTTTTACTCGAATACATATAGAATAGCCTTTGGCTGTGATCATAGATTTTCTTGATTTAGTTTTGATCCCAGTTACCCCCTGCAAAATCATGTTGCTCTACTAGTCATTAAAATATATCTAAAGATGAATTTAGAGCAAAAAATAGTTAGAACCCCCAGCATTTTTCTCCCTGGACACGTCAAGATTTCTGCTCAGTTCCAGTTCTAGTTTGATGTTTTAGCTTTCCCATCACTATCTCTCTCAGAGATCGTAGGACAAATATTGATATGTGATCGCCAATGATCTATATCAATCAATTTTGTTCCCTGTTATTGTAAATGCAGCAGAACCGCAATGGGGAACCTGCAATATTTTAGGGGCTTCTTACACAGCAAAGGACTTTTTTTGTAAGAAAGAGCATAATGATAAAAATGAAATATATGACAGTTATCCAGGCAAAGTCATTTTTTATTAGGTGTCTTCTCGATAAGCCCATTTATTACAAACACCAAGGATAATAATGCCCTGGTATTAGAAGACATTGAAGTATCAAAGATTGCATGATGGCAACACTGAGCTTTAAATCACAACTTATTATCCATACCTTGACTGCATACACTGGCCCTAATTTATTAAAGTTCTCCAAGGCTGGGAAGGATACACTTTAAGCAATGAAGCTGGGTGATACAGAAAACCTGGAATATATTCTTTCAAAAGTTATTTGCTAGCAAATGTTTTGAATCCTGGACCAGATCCATTGCAGGTTTGCTGGATCACCCAGCTTCACTGATGAAAGTGTATCCTCTCCAGCCTTGGAGAGCTTTTACCCCCCTAGCGGTAATCCAGAGTGTGACTCGGGGTGGATTTTCTAAGCAAAAATTGGAAATCCAGAGTCACATTCGGGGTCGCTAAAAATCATAAAAAACCCCACTTACCTTGTTCCGTCGGCATCCTGCTTGTCCCCGCAGGTCCCCGGGACACGTCTTCTTCCTCCAGTCTCCGATCGAACTGCAGAGACATTCTCCGGAGTTTCCCAGTGACGTCGGTGTGGGAGGGAAATTCAAATAATTTTGTACTGGATTCAATACAAAATAGCTGTATTGATTCCAATACAAAGAAATCTTTTATATAATATATATATATATTTATACTATATATATATTATACATGCTACTGTACAATTATATACCATGTTTCACTATTTTTTTTTTGCCAAGTATTTGTGTTTTTTTACCTAAAGTAAATTATTATTAAATTTATTAAATATTGGACATTTTTCAGTGAGTTATACCTAAGAATTATAGGCCTACAATGTAAAATAAATTTACATGCAAAAAAAACACTTCTTGCATGGAAATATGGACAGAATTAGAATGCTAGGGGGGGGGGGTTAATAAATCAGGCCCACTGAGTCATGCGGACAGGCCCTATGTAGGTACCAGGCTGCAGGTTGAACATTTCCTACTGATATTAGCATAGTGTTGTGTAATTTCATTGATTACTTCTAGGACCTCCATTAGAAATGTATTTGCCTTGTACTAGGTAAAAGGTCCAGGAAGGAAAAAGACTCTTCCAATCAAGGTCCAGTACAGAAGTACCCTTTTCCCCCCACTAATGGCAGCCCTGATTACTTGTTTCCTATACTGTGAAGAATCATTACAGAGCAGGTATAATTGCTATAGAACAAACACTGCAGCTCTGCTGTTCTCATTCAATTTACTTTTAACTAGATCATCCCTGAAGCCAGAATCCAGGGAGCTACTCACATGGTCACTGGGGGTGGCTTTTTGAACCCTGAACAATGTTAGGCTTTGTTCTATGCATTGCATCAGCAGCAAAGTTGCACTTTGCACACAGCTGTATCCTGCATTTTATAAAGCACAGCAAAACGCAGCCAAACACTACCATCTGTTACACTTTAATGTGTTAGTATGGTGCATCTGGGGGGATAAATTGACTCCCAGCAACTCAATACCAGTCATGTATGTTGCCGCACATCGTATGCATTTGCACATGGAACGGAATGCGGTAATGCAATGTACCAGTGTGAATGTACCATTTTCACTCTTTTCTGGTCTATTCTAGTAATAGTCCCATTTAAAGATTTAAAGTAAGGTTGTGTGTGTTTGTGTGTGTGTGTATATATATATATATAGTATAAAAGGTATATAGCTATAAAAGGGTGTTGAGAGAGAGTGAGATGGAGAGATACTGTGTGCTGGCAGCCTTTAGGCAAAAAACATGAATATATAATATACTATGTGTATGTGTAAATGTATGTATCTATATATATATTTATATATATATATATATATATATATATATATATATTTATATATAAATAAATATAAATATATTTGATGTGTGTTTGTGTTTTTCTGTTTGTATATTTATATATAAGCAAAAAACCAAGCCCATCACCTGAACAGTAAAAAAAATACCGCATACTGTCCACCTAGATCCACCATGAAGCATTTCCCCCCGCTGTGACAGTGTCAGTGTTTCTCTTACCTGAGCAGACCGGTCTGTCAGGATTGGCATGTAGACTCATTTATTATGAAGGTAAACACAAGCGTCAGTAGCTGTTTGCTGACACTGACACAGTAACAGTACACAGCAGCAGAGTACAGTGCGGAGTGACAGCTGAACAATAGGATCTTCCAGATTTCATTAAACTGGAGCACAACAATAAAATACATTTCAGCAGCAGATGCTCTGACTGCCATAGAGGCTTACATCAGGTCGGCAGGCTTATCGATCACTCAGCATTCAGCATTATAAAACTACGAAACCATTGTAACAAATAACAAGTATAAGCTGTGAGGCCAATTTAATAGGAGTGAACTATAATTACTACCCATGACATGTTGATTTGTTAGGCTTAGGCTTCATGCGCAAATTTTAGAAGCTCGATTATGCAATTGATATTGTTCAGGCTACACATGGCAACTTTTAGGAAATTTCAACTTCTTAGTAGTGACTGTAAATTAAACATGGTTGAAAGGGGCTTTGTTAAAACAAGCAATGTACTGCTCATTGGATCAACTGACTACATACAGTTGGGTATCTATAGACCTTAATCTAGATTTGGACCTGGGTCCCCCATTCTGCAACAATTCTGCACCGCAACTAATGGTCTTCTAGTTAGAGGTCTGTGACCTCCAGCACTATTTTTTTGACAAGGGCCCTACTATTTGGAACAAGCTCCTATCAGGATTCACAGGTCTTCCCTATTGACAGGGTTTCCTCCTTGACAGAGGTTTCCTTCTTGATTCCCAGGCCATCTAATGTAGAGCCAAGGAAAGACAGCGGTAAATCTCCTCTTCGGCCTCTTAATACAACTGTTAGTGGCTACACAGTGGTCATGACATTGACCCTCAGGGCCACTATTAATATTATTTATTATTATTATTATTATTAATAAACAGGATTTATATAGCGCCAACATATTACGCAGCGCTGTACATTAAATAGGGATTGCAAAT
>NC_092862.1:137229983-137260839 GCF_032062135.1 Pyxicephalus adspersus
TGGCCACTTTAGTAAGGGCTGTTTCAGTGGAGTGGGCAGCTCTAAAACCAGACTGGAGGGGGTCAAGGAGAGAGTTGGTGTTCAGGTAATGGGTGAGTCTATCTTCCAGGATCTATCATGAGGGGACAAGAAGTACTTTTGTACAGGACCCCAATCAGGACCCCAATCAGAAGAGCTTGTCCTTTGCAATGCTGGAACTTTTAGACATTGAGGAGAGAGTCCCAGGAAGCTTACCTAGTATAGGGCCTAGAAATTTCTAATGGCGGTCCCTATGAAATAAGGATTTAAGGAAACAGGCCATTGGAATACGGGACCTGGACTCAAGACCACTTCCAACCTATGCCACGGACTACAAGCATTTGATAAAACTAATTAGGCTACAAACAGACAGATTGAAAAAATGTATTGAGAAATGGATCTATGCCAGAAAAAAAGCTGGTCAAAACTTTAGTAAAAAAGTTTTTCCAAAGCAATAGAAATGTTTTTAGCCAAGTTTGAGCAAGGCAAGTTCAAACTCATTGTGGTTAAAAGAAACAACTCATTTCCAAATTTTGATTCCTTCTGGATAAAAAAAGATCAATAGTCAATAAATAAACAGATGGGACATATGGCTCCCTATTGTGCAAGCTTTAACAACAAGCATTTAGTTGCAAGAATTCCCTTATGAATACACAGCATGTGATTGGCCGCTATTACATGTTATATATGTGGCTTAGACAATAGTAAACCAACTGTGCCACCTGTTTGACAATCGGCTGCTTTTACTTGTGAATAATCTCTAAGAATTATTGTATGGTATCATCCTTAAAAGCCAATGTCTTTAAAATCACTGTATTGATACATATATATATGTATTTAAAAAATCTCCCCTGAAAAAATAAGGAATGTGTGTAACACACATTTTAGATTTGAGATCAGCATCAGCGTTGCACTGCAGCTTCAACAGAATGGGGGTAGTTGGGAACCATTTTGTTCATGTGGTTGTATGATTATTAATAATAAACAGGGTTAATAATAGTGCCAACATATTATGCAGTGCTGTACATTAAATAGGGGTAGCAAATGACAGACAGATACAGACAGTGACACAGGAGGAGGAGAAGGTCCTGCCCTGAAGAGCTTACAATCTAGGAGTTGTTGGAAGCATCAACACAATATGTTGAATATTGTTACTGGAAGCCACATCAATTCTGCTTTTGTGATTGCTTTTCTGCAGTGCAATTGGCCTTTCCTGGGTACATGCTAGGTTTTGCACCTAGGAGTGGCTTACTGCATGGTTTGCAACTGCAAGTTCTTAATCAGCTTAGATGCTATCTGTTCAAAATGTAACTCAGGTTTGTCTATAGTGAATTAAGTTTTCATCTATTCTTACTAGCAATTACCAATCAAAACTAATACAGACTACAGTCTTCACAGTGCAGTGAAAGTTCACTTTGCAAAGAACAGTCAAGCAGGGAAAACTTTTGGACCAAACCTTCTATACTCACCCCTCCCTGTTCCACCGCCATTTTTATTTCCTCTTACGGGAGATGAACTTCGGCTATTTTGATTGACTGACACACAGGTGTTCATTCATTCACAGTATGCATGGGGAAGCCAAGATTGCTGGATATCCTGGGAACTAAAGCAGAGGCTGCACATGCGCAGCTTAGATTTTTTGACAGATACAAAGAGCAATCAGGCGGGTAGGAGGGGTTTTAAAAAAACCGCCTGCCCTTTCTGCAATATTGACCTGCCTGATCCTGGATTCTTAAATACTGAACTTCAGTTCTGCCTTAAGTTGCAAACACTGCAGCTTGCAGCAAATGTTTAAAACAGCCACTAATCTTCCCAGTGTTTCCTATGATGGGAAAAGGGGAACTAAAGAAAAGAAAGTTTGTTTGATGATTATATTGCTTTCATGGTTTAATAATTTCCCAGCAGAATGTCACTAAATTGTCATGAATGTGTAACTGTACAAATCTGAATGCTGAAAGGGTTACCTAGAATAATTCACCAAGGCTGGAGGTAATATTTACCCTTTACTTTATTCCTTCTGTAGACATTGGCAAATGTACTTCTGCTTTAAAGCATCCGTTGATTTAAAAATGATATTTCACTTACATGTGGGATTTGGAAGGCTGAATACAGTGTTGATGAGTTATACTTTGAAAATTAATTTTTATTTATGATTTTCTTTTTCTTTGCAGACCCTGAAAAGCTCTCACAGGTGACGGGCTCATTATCGCCACTGGCCGCCATTACAGGAGTGTCGCTATTTATTATCCTGTCGATCTGTCTGCTTTTCGTTTGGAAAAAATATCAACTTCACAGAGGTAGGGGCTGAACGTAAGAACACAGCTCTGTTTGCATTGTGCTTGGCAAGTCCTGTTTGCTTCGGCGGAAATAGCTTTGCATTTTACTGTATATGATTCATTGGTGCCATGACACATAAGTGACAACTCTAGCAGCACAGTAGCTCAGAGGCCAGGAACCCTATCTGCATGGAGTTTGCAGGTTTGGAGTTTGCAGGTTCTCCCTGTGTTTGCGTGGGTTTCCTCCAGGTACTTTGGTTTCCTCCCACATTGCAAAAACATGCACTGAGGTTAATTGGCTTGCCCCTAAAATTGACCTTAGACTGTAATAAAGACATATGACTATGGTAGGGACATTACATTGTGAGCTCCATTGAGGGACAGCTAGTGACATGACTATGGACTTTGTACAGCACTGCATAACATGTTGGTGCCATATAAATACTAAGTAATAATAATAATAATGCTTTAGTTACCAGTCATGATTTATCATTAACAGTAGCATTTGTGGTATTAATAGCAATCTAACCCTGTTTTTTAATCATTTCGTTTTTTCAGCAATTCAGTGGAAACTACAAAGCAGAAGGTATGATTCATGCTAAATTTTTACTGTAACACGATGGGAATTATTAATAAAATAATCACCTACATATAATATTCCTACATGACTATATAATAGGTGATATAATCACCTACATTACTATTTATATTTAAGAAGGGGGAACACCTGTGAGAGAAGCTTTATGGTGGCAAGGGGGAGAGGGGTATGTACCACCAACTCATTTCCTCCTTGGTGAACCGTTTTTTAAGAATCTTTTGGATCTCGTACAGTTTTTATTATTATTTACCAGTTTTCCTCCCATTACTGAGCTCCTGTTGTTGGATAAAAAACCCAGGGACAAAGCTGGACCCTGCAAGCATTATGGCTGTTCAGATAAGTGGTGAGATTTTGGTGCCACTTTCTCTGAATTGGTTCCTCAGGCTTGACGCTACATGTAGTGTCCCCCCTACAGCAGCCTATAGAGAATCAATGGGGGTAGCAGGGAATGGTATAGTACCTTCAGTAAAATGCAAACAGACGGGTTCCAACACAGCAGTTTTTGTCATGGGTGTGAATGTGGCCTTAGTAAAGTATTTGTGCAAATACACGGTGCACTCGTACTTTAGGGGTCTGAAGGACCCATAAACTAAATTGTCTTGGAGGGATTCATAGTGATAGTCAATGAGATGCAGATCATATGCAATTTGTACAGACTGGAAAATTGAGTCAATTAAATACTAAACCTGCAGACTTTGATTTGCTCAGTGCAATTTGCATCAATTTCCAAAAAGCTTGCATTTTCTGCATTTTATTGTCAATTCCTAGGAGGAAATAACCAATTATTTAACACCTTGGGAGCTACATAACTTCCCCTCCCTCGCTCACTTGGGTGGCAGAGTTTCCCACTGAAGGGCATACAGGCTACTATCAGGAAAGCAGAAAAGCCATTTATTTGCTGTAAGGAGACTGTGTGAATGTACTGTGCAGATCTTGTAAATTCTGCAAGGTGGGGAATACGCTGTATTAGCCTCATTTGTTACGTAAAGTGAATGTCACAGTAAATACCTTTTATTGAGGAACAGATGTTGCTGAATGTCAGAGAATGTCAGTTTAACTGGCTGAATCTTGAGCAAATTTCCATTTATTTGACAAAGTTCCCATAAGAATTTTGGGCATATATTGAGGGAAATGGTCCTTAAAGAAAAATAATAAATCTTAAATAAAAATACTGAAATGCATTATTTTACATAATGTTAACACTGTAATATGTGTTTTATTTCTGTCTCATCACAGGCCTTCTACAGAGTATAGAAGGACGCCAATATTTTCAGGTATGATAGTTTACAGGGATGAGCTTGTGCAGTTCCTGGCCTGAATGGTTATTGAACTCTCTGCATACTGTAATACACCCCCAAAATATTTCTCGCAAACTTTTGCAATTAAAATAGGGATTTTTAGGCTACGTACACACATCAGATGATTCTCGTCCGATTGTCACTTCAGGACTGGTATCAGACAAGAATCTGGTGTGTGTACAGTGCTCGTCTGACATCGTTCAAAGATCTGTCACAGAGGATGCATGAACGATCGCAATAGAAGTGAAGGGGAGAGAGCGCAGCAGGGAGCCGCTCCGTCGTTCTCCCTTCTCCATAGAGCAAGAACGGTGCTGTATGTTGTTTATATGTAAGGCTGGGTACGCATGTGCAATGGCTCTCGTACGATAATCGGCTCAGGGCTGATATCGGGCGAGAATATTGCATGTGTACAGGGTTCGTCCTGGCGGATCCACAAACCATGGACAACGAACAATCGTAATTGAAAGGAAGGGGGGAGAGAGAACAGCGTGGTGCCACTCCGTCATTCTCCCCCTCCTCTCTCCATAGAGCAGAACGGTGCTGTATGTACAGCACTTGTTCATGCATTGTGCAGTCATTAGTCGTTAGAAAGGATCCTTTCCTATGACAATTATTGAACATAAATATTGTGTAAATAGTCTAAGCTATTTGAGCTGGACCACAGACATCTCCCCATTTCCATTGAATTGTCCCTGCATCCTTGACACCAGTTGTGTGGTCCTTGAAGCTCCTGCAGGCGGTGACCTGTTGTTTTTTACCTAGGTACCTCAGTGGTTAGCACTCCGGCCTTTGCAGCGCTGGGTCCCAGGTTTGAACCTTGGACAGGATACTATCTGCATGGAGTTTGCAGGTTCTCCCTCTGTTTTTGTGGGTTTCTTCTGGGTACCCCGGATTCCTCCCACATTCCAAAAACATGCAGTTAAGTTAATTAGCTTCCCCCCGAAATTGACCTTGGACTGTATGAAAGACATATGACTATGGTAGGGACATTAGATTGTGAGCCCCTGCTCCCATGGACAGCTAGTGACATGACTATGGACTTTGTACAGCGCTGTGTATTATGTCAGCGCTATACAAATACTGTATAATAAAAATAGTATAAATAGAAGAAGTTTTACATTCACTGCTTAAACATCAAAACAAATAATTATAAAAACTGAAAAAGAAACGATTTATAATGTAAAATATACACCTTTAATTTGTTATTTCTCCTGTGTCAATGACAGTTGTCCCTTACCTCTTTAGTAGGAACATTTTGCATGTCTAAGCACTTTTTGTGATTAAATTAATGTTGTGTCTATTGTATCTATTTTGGGTTGTGTCTGTTAAAGGGTTTTCAATAACGATATCTGTTTCTTTATTGGATTGTTTTAGGACATGAAGATGCTATAAATGATTTTGGAATATACGAGTTTGTGTCACTGCCTGATTCATCGGTTCCACACAGGGTGCGTGTATGTGTACTGTTGTCTGTACTGTCTTTTGCACACGCCTGAACATTTATAGACCACCAACTGTTAACTGTCTGGACAACACTGACCACTGACATCCTGTTGAAGCTTACAGTCAGACAACCTATTGCAGTTATACAACACTGGGCTGGTTTAAGTCATTAATGTACCTGCAAGATTTTGGGAGAGAGTTAGCATGTGGGGGACATATAGACTCCATGCAGCTAGAAAAGATCAAGACCACATTGGTAAATTCATATGATTACTTGAATTAATGTGTAACTCTAGGCAGATACTATATAAGGGCCGGGTCCCCCTTTAGCTGTGTTTTTCAAATTCATGCAAGTTACCATTTCCATCTGTTGTTTTAGACCGGCGGTCGCCAACCTTTCAGACCACTAAATTCATAATTTTAAATCCCGTGTACCATTAAAATGAATTTTCTTAAAACAATAAATACATTTGTAAAATAATGATCTTCTTAATGATTTATTGATCAGCCCACGGTTAAATTAAGTATTACTATTGTTACTATTATCATTAGTTTTCTCACTCATTATGGGTTTATTTCATTCCAATCTAAGATCAAACAAGAAATGATAGTAATCAAAGTCAAACTATTTGATACCAAAATACACAGCTAAGGTCATACTTACCTAAAACAGCATCTGAGAAATAAGCAAATAAAATTAAACAATCGGATAAGAATCGGTATTGGCGGAGCGGGGTGACTATTGTAATGGTGGAAAAAATACTGAAGCGTACGGCTCGGCAATGGTTGCCTCATACAACTTAATACTACACTGACGTCCCGCTGCGCCTCCCTTGTTTTTCCGCCTCTAGTACAGTTTGTGAATTTAGTTCAATATAAAGGAGAAAATTGTCATTCAGAATATAATAATTTATTAGAATATTTTTATATTATATTATATTTGTGTTTTTTTATTAATAAAACATAAAAATTGCAAAAAATTTTTCTGTGAACCACCAAAATTTTCTTGTAGTCCACCTGTGGTCCATGGACCACTGGTTGGTGGCCACTGCTTTAGACAGCCCATTCATTGGAATGGGTGCCCTAATGCACCCTATTTTGCAGCAATGTAGTACATTGCCAAATGTTGGACTACAAGGTGCTGATAAATGCATTTGGGATGCAATTAGGAATGAATGCCAGCCCAGCATAGCAAAGCATGTCTTTTGCACTGCCACACATAGCATTTGTGTATGGAAACACATGTAATAATGCAACATAGTAGTGGGAATAAGTCTTATAAGTATAAAAAAAAAATTTCAGCCATACATTTAAATAAATATACTTACCCTTTAAATTGAACTATTGTAATACCTGACTTTAATCAGGGACCCATTCAGATCTTGGCACCTTGTTGTGTTGCAGTAATTCCTGCCTATTAACATGTATTTTTGTATTGAGTGAGCTGTCGGCTCATCCAGCAACATGTCCAAGAAAATGAACATGCATCATTTTTGGCAAATCGGTGCACCACATGTGCGTGGGAGCTGAGTAGCTTTATTGCGTTGGGGCATCATACCATGACACTTAGTACCAGATTCCTATAATCACTTTCATGGGAACATTGAGACTATAAAAGGAAGAAGCAGTGATGGGGCTCATAAAGTTTGCCATGTGAACATAAAACAGCAGGAAATATCAGAGTAAGAGCTGGAGATGTGCAGCTTGTTCAATACCAAATCACAAGATAATGATAACTGTATTCATTCATAGAGAAGCAGTGTTGTGATCCAATGAAAGGACTACCTATAACCTCCCCTCTCCTAACAAGAAGGAGAAGCAATGTATTAAGCAACAATGTAGCTGATAAATGTGCAGAATAGGCAAAGATCACAAGAAGATTTCATGCAAGGCTTATCAAACAGATATAAGATAATTGTAATTTTATTAGACTGAAAAGGAACAGAAAGGAGAAGCTCATAGTCAGGTTTTACATGCATCCTTATATACAGGAGCCCATCATGCACATGTGTTAGAAAGTTGTCTTATTTTTGCTGCAGTGATTTAGATCTCTGGATATAGCAATTGCTTCTTAGCAGCAATTTGTGCTTTTTGAAATAAAGGATAAAAGAGAATTCACGCATTCATTCACCATATGGTTGATGTTCTCTGTGAATATATGATACATCACATGATGATCTATATATAAACCTAGATGAGAAAGCTTCAGCATAATACAAATGCCAGGTTTGAATGCTAACTAAGACAACTTGGTTACTTTCTTCTTGCATTTACCATTGGTATAAATTGGGTGAGGTTTCTTTTTATTTTTTAAGGCAACAGAGTCACCTAAGGAGAACCTGTGCTATGCTTGGCATAGAAATAGGTTTCTTTTATTGTCCCCCTCCCCAGCAGCACATACACATCTTTCCTTTGCTGCTCCTTGGCCCTGGTCCTTAACTTTTATCTCCATCATTTTCAATCAGAATAATAGTTCTGTTGCATAAACATATCTTGCATTCTGGTTCACCAGAATTCTGGTTTAATGCATTTATTTTGCTCTACACAGGTTCCAGGACAAGCGTCTAATGTCTTACATCTCCAGGATATAAACTGCACCATCTATGAGGTCATCCAACACGTCCCAGAGCAAGCTCAGAGTGATCCACAGTCGTAAGTGTGACTAACATGAAAAAGGGAAACACCTTGCATGTTCATAACCACATCCTTAGGGTTATACAAAGGGCTTGGCTGACACCACACCCTCAAATCCAATATTTTCCTAGAATTCAGGGGCCATAATTATATTTTTTAGTTTTTTTTACCATCTGCTGGTGATATCTGACATTGCAGTACAATGCAATTATGTATATCGGCATTTCTCAACCTTTTCATCATGGGGGAACCCTTAAAATAACTTTCAGGTCTTCATGGAACCCCAGCTGGATGTTGGTAAGAATGTCACCCTTACAGATAGCCAAGAAGATCATTGGATGTCTCCTAAACTAACCTGATGGGCACAATATTCTCCTTTTTAAAGGAACCCCTAGCAACTTCTAGAGGAACCTTGACTGAGAAACACTGATGTATGTATTACAAAAATCATACATATATTCTGAGTGATGACTTAAAACTGCCCTGATGTCAGCTTCTTGCAGACTCTTGTACAGTACACTGGGAGTGGATGGGTCAGTACTTGGGATCCAATGAGGGTCTGGTGCATACACATGTGCTATTTCTCCACTAGCTAGAGAATGGGAGATGAACAAGTTGTATTTCCTAAAGCAGAATTAAAGCTAAAAGTAAAAAAAAATATCAGCAGGCAGGTTCTTTATTTATTGCAGAAGGGACAGTAAATTGACAGTAAAACATAGCTGTCTGTTTGCAGTCCCATCTTTTATTTATGTACATGTACAGCATTTCTAGCCTAGCTAACTGCTTGGAATAAACTAACATGCATGTGCATGCACAGAAGTTATGTCATTCCTGCTGGGTCAAGAGGGCTGAAGATCCTAAACCTGTATAAGTTTGGGTGAAGATGTCAGCATTGGTAAGGGAGTGAGGAGAGGTCAAATAAATTTTAACTGCAAACTGGCAGGTAAATTTGTTTAATTGCAGAAGGACCAAGAGAAACATACCTGCCTGTTTGTAATTATTTAACTAAACTCATCCCTCCTCGCTCCTTTGGTGATGCTGACACGTTCACCCTCTTCTTCCAAGATGGCCAGCCTGCTTGCAATTTTAAGGTTTAGTTTGCTTTACCTGCAAATTTCAGGTCACTTAGATTAGGGGGGCATTTAGAGTGGTGGGCAGAAAAATTCCTATGCAGTTCCTGATTGCTTGCACATTGCCAGCCCCTTGGCTGTCTGTACCCCTGGGCTGGTTCTTAAACAACTAACATTTAAACAATTTACACTGAGCAATACTGAACTGCTCACTGCTACCCCATTTATTTATTTATGTGTGGATATAACCTGCAGGCTTGGTTCAGGGTGTAAAGAAGAAATTGTACGGCAACCTCACTGGCACCCTAATATCACCCTAGGGTAGCAAACATGTTATCAGCAGGATCACCAGCTGAAAATAAAAGAAAAATAAATCAGGAAAATGACTGCAGCCACCACATCTAAGAGCCAGTAGCATGCAATATATTACATTTTTGTTCCTGAGACACACTTTAAAGAAGCTTGCTTGTATTTAAATCATACTCCCAGCGATCCTTGCTATGTTTTTATTGCCCAGGATGTCGACTATAAAATATTTATTTACTCGCTGCAAATAACAATGTTACAATCACCAAGGTCTATTTGCTGTAGCTGAATAAATACTTCATAGCTTAGTGAAGCAAAGTAAATAAGAAATCCTTGTATAATCAGCAGTCAAAGAACGGATCAGGTGTCCTGAAACATTAATTCATAGGAGATGCTGAACAAAGACTTTATGTGACTTATACAATAATCGGCCTGATACAATGACAGCATATCTGTAATATTATCGGCCAAATTACAAGCCTAATTTATTCTCTGTTCAGATATTTAGAGCCCATCCCTGCTATTAGGCTGCAGTATGAGGTTACATTCTAAATGCTACTTCTACACATGTGTGTTGTAGCATGGCGTGATGTGCAATAATACAAAAGCACTATATACACCTTTTATTTGGTGTGTCGTGGTGCATCAGTCACCGTTTCATACGGGCTGCCTAATTCATCTCCCATTAACAGGCGTTCACATGTGTAAATTGGCCCTAAACAAAGAATGCATAAAGTGTATGTAAATCATAAATCTATTTTTCGGTATGTTTGGTTTAAAGCCTCACTTGTATATAGTTTTCTAAATTCAATGAATTGAGGTTTTCTGAATCTGCTGCCAAGTTTTTATCTAGAAAGTCTGGCAGTAGCTGCACTTCATGTTCAGGTTGACAATGCCAACCACCGCCTAGCAATTAGCTGCAGCATTGTCAACATGCCATGCAAGCTCCTTCACTTGGCCAGACCTCATGGACAGGTCAAGGAGTACACACAGCAAGCTGACAACACTGATGGTAATTGGAAGGCAGTGGCTTAGTGTGGTCAGGTGACAATAGGAAGTGTTTTAAGAATACTTCCTATAATTAGTTATTATCATAATATTAATATTATTAATAATAATAATAATAATAATAATAAACAGCGCCAACATATTACACAGCGCTGTACATTAGGTAGGGGTTGCAAATCACTCCTATACAGATACAGACAATGACACAGGAGGAGGAGAGGACCCTGCCCCAAAGAGCTTACAATCTAGGAGGTGGGTGGGAAGTATCATACAAAAATATATCTTACCAAATATCTAAAGAAAAACTCCTCAAATAATAGATTTGCATACACTTTAAGCTTGCATGTCTTTTATTGTGTCTGCACACTTTTTTCATGATCGTGACTTTGATAGATCACATGACCAGGCTCTCCCATATTTTGTTTTTACTTCTCCAATATATCCAATGCATTCAACTGATTGTACACAACCAAAGAACCCAACACACAATTGTAGATTGCATCTCTACAGCCAAAACACTTTTTTTTAAATAGTCCTCTTTGTATGGCATTCCATTTAAAATCATTACATATTTCAACATTCATTACTAAGGGGCTGCACTGTCCCAGCTTCTTCCCTAATGTTGAGCTTGTATTGGAAGAATGGATGTGAAATTAGACATCATATATTTTATGACCCTATAAAAACAGTGAATGGTTCAGATGTTCTTCCACAATGCACCTATCATGTGTGATGTAGCACGGATAGTTTTTTGTTCATGCATTTTCTTTGGCTATGTCTGCAGTCCTCATTGTAATTTCTCTTTTACAGGTGAACTACATAGACTCCGGGACATCCAGTGAATGTGGTGCAATTCATTGTAAAAAAAATCCAACCATATTGATGAAATACCTCAGTCTGCTGCCAGTACCTGCCAATTACATTTCAGATGTCTCAGCGGAGATCCATCAATACTTTATCATGCCCTGCAAGCATCAATGCATTCTGATTTGTGCTGTCACTCCTGCACAGCTTTTTGTAAGATGACGCCATTGTGTTTATTACTGCATGTATACTTTGTATTTGGAGGGATGTACCCCTACCGCCAAGGGGGGACAAGGGCTGCCACCGGGCCCAAATCGGTGGAAGGCCCACATAGGACAGATAAGATGACAATATTTCCTGGCAGGAGAAAGTTAAATCTTGTTTTGTTATTACTTCTATTTCTATAAACTGAAACTATATAAAATATTTTGTATGGGATTTATGCAGCATTCACAAAAAATGTGGTGCACTTAAGTTAAATAAATTAATTTCAGCTAAAATTTGCATAGTTAATAAACTACTAGCTGTACCTTGAGCACAGACTGGGTCACATTTAGGCAATGTTCTCACCCATGGAGGGACCAGACAGTTCTGGGTGGCTCTTGGTGTCTGGCCCTCTGCCTTTCGCACTGCTGTGCTGGTTGCTAAAGAACCAGTGTTTGCACAACATACAGCGGGCGGCTGTGGGTGAAACTGAACCGCTCACTGCCTCCCCTATTCATTCTCAATGGGCTGCCGCAGGGGGAGATGCTAGCGTCTCACCTGAGGAAGCCGGGGGGGCTGAAGTTTTTTTTTTTTATATCTTTATATTTTTTCCTTACTCCTTATGACTGATTTTCCTTTGCTTAGGCATGCTTAAAAAATATTTTTCTATTGGTGAAACGCTACTTCCTGAGCTCACACTCCAATGCTCTATGCTGGCAGCGCTGAGTTAAAGCCACTTCCCAAATGTTTCCCAAAAAAGACACAGGGGTCTGCTACAAGACACCAAGCACAACTGCAGTAATAGGAAATTGTACATTAGAAAAGTCCAACTAACTAAATATATTCTTACTGGCTTCAATTGTGCTTTAAAATCTTGGACTGGCCCACTTACGTAGAGATTAATAAGGTCCACACATGAGATCTCTTTCAGTTTGTGGCAATGTTACTGCCTTTGATAAAATGAAGAGGGTTTAAATCCATGAAGTGTTTGTCTAGGTATGAATACCTAGATATATAGATAAAGATTGGGGGAAGAATTAAACATTGGGCCTGATTTATGAAATCTCTCCAAGACCTAAGAAGTTAGACTATCATGGGAGAACCTGGATAATCCAGCAAACCTGGAATGGATCCAGTCTAAGATTGAAAACATTTGCCAAATATTACCAAATGAATTATAATAAATCCATTAACTGTTTGCTGGATCATCCAGCTTCTCCCATTCTCCAGTCTTGGAGAGCTTTAAAAAACTAGGCCCATTCTGCTAAGATTTATCGCTGTCTGTGTCCCATTGGGGAAGATCACCCCTCTGTTTCTACTGGTAAATATTGCCACCAGGAGGGAAAATCCAAAGTATTTTGGTTGTCACTAATATGAGATCAAGAATATTAGGGGACACCTATTCCGGAGACTATTGTCCATGGAGAGGGATTCCTTACTTTAGGAGATTTCCTCCAACTTACTTCTTAATGGTACACAGACCGTAATAAAAAATTTGACCAGAGTTTTATTCTTTTGCTGCTCTGTCCCAAAAGTGTTTGACAATCCATACACTTTGAAGACAATTGCAAAAAGTTTTGCTATAGTGCAGCCTTTCTCGACCTTTTCACATGGGGGAACCCTGGAAAAAATGTTCAGGTCTTCAGGGAACCTTTCTATAAATATTATATTAATGGCTCACAGTACATTAGTGTTGGTGGTCAGTGGGAAGAATTCCTCTTACATTGCTGACCATTGGGAAGAATGTTACCCTTACAGATAGCCAAAAAGATCATTGGTGTCACTTAACCTGACCTGAGAGGTACAAACTGCTCATTGCTCAAGGAACCCCCTTGGAGGAACCCTGGTTGAGAAACACTGCTCTAGAATAAGGCCAAAACACAAATATTTATCATTAAAACAATACATTAATATATTATATTTATAATATATATTTTCCCTGAGAAACAGATAGAGGAGCTGGATCTCCACTTAATATATGAAAAGGAAATGCTCATATTTATGTAAATTTTGGGGGGTGAACGATTCATTTTTGTCTGTGTGTAGTGCACTCGGCATGCTGCAACATTTTATAAAGCAGCAAATCCAACATTCCCTGGTGAAGAATCAATTACTGCCATTGAAACACATGGACTTGGAAGATTCTGTATTGGAATGTTTCAGTGAATGTCAGATTCCCTGCTTTATAAATAGATTCCATAGTGGGCATGAGAAGATATTTTTAATATCCTTGTAGTTATTGCACATTTGCAATCTGAGTCCCCTCGGTGCACTGCTGGTGGTGAGGAGCCCCATCCTCACACATCACACTCCAATAATCTACAGAGCTGTAATCTATACCCCCCTCCAGCTATACTGATACTTTCCGGAAGTCTCTTTGGCTTTTTTGAGATGCATGATGGGACACGTACAGTGAAAGGTGCCTGTAGTGTTCAGTACAGCTTCTAGGGACATTGATATCCAAATATTGAATATAATATTGTGTAATGTACAGGATTCACAAGGGTTGCCTTTCCATATTTTCGTATTCATATTTATAATATTAATAAAGTTCTGGTTTCATTATTTTCAGCCTTCACATTCTATTCTCATGTCAGCCTAATAGCTTTTCTATTCTGATCCATAGGAACATTGCTGTCTTTAACTGGAATTGTATATATAACTATATACAATAGCTACTCCAGTATAAGAAAATTTAAATTCTAATAGGACATTATGCAATGCTAAGTTTAGTTGGGCATTTGTTGGTTGTTTAACCACTCCCAGTAACTGCATTGGCCACAATGAGCCTGATTAATTATAGGTGAACCTTGGTGACCCAGCAAACCTGGAATAGATCTGGTCTAGGATTGAAAACCATAAATCCATTCCAAGTTTACTGGATAACTCAGGTACCCCTATAATAATCATTCCAGTCTTGGAAAGCTTTAATTTATTAGGGGTATCTGCTCTAATACTCTATACTCCAAACCACTGGGAAACTGTCCCATTAAAGGAAATGAAATCGGTTTAGTGGCAGAACCTCCCTGAACCGTAGTATGAAACGCTGCACTGCAACTGCACCACTGGCAAACGCTTGTACAAAGCGGTATTACAACTGCCCCAGTTTGTTCCAATGATATCCAAGGCTTTGAGGGTGGTTGATGATTGGTTGACAGCGGTGGTTCAGCCTCTAAAAAAATGTCCGTAAGAACTTACCCTAACTGGTAATGACATTGCGGGGTCTTTTAATAAATAACAATTAGTACTGAAAATATTTTAAATGGGATTAAAATGCAGAGGTGCCTAACTTACTTTTACATTTCTTTTTCCTAATCCAGGAGAGGGCTAATGTGCAATTTTTGACATATCCTAGCAGTGTTGAAAACTGGCATTTTGCACCTTCCTATTGGCTGATCACTATAATGGGCGGTCACAATGGCCAATAAAAGTTTGAAAGATTCAGCTCTTAATGCTGCTATGAAATATTCAATTTTGCATATGCAAGGAAAACAAAAAAAAAAATACTTTCAGAAAGCTTGCTAAGACAAATAAATGTCATTTCAGCAGGGTTAGCATATTTTTATTTTCAATACTTTGCACATAATTATGTTATATTCATCAGATAAATTCAAAGGAAACAAAATAACAGCACACTTTATTATACAACCCGGCACCCACCGACAAATGCTTTACCCCAACAAAAATGAAAAAGAGAATAAAATATGAGAATAATTTGTACTCAGGATCCGAGCTTTGTAAATATATCTTGTTATTTGCTAATTCTATATTGATAATTGAATGTATGTTTGCTTATGTTCTGTATTTGTTACTTTTTGAAATAATAAAATACATCAAATATTGTCATACTTCTGCTTTGGCTGTGTGTGAACTCATTCACCTTTCACTTTACTGATATATGGTGTTGTAGTTATGTAGGGGTCAGCGAGAGGAACCACAGAGCCCAGCGGGGGAATCAGATACTCAACACATGTGGAAGTGTTGCATGATTAAAGGTTTGCAAAACTTTGAGGGCTATTTCTTGTGATTGACTATTATTTCTCAGGCTCAACTGAACTCCAATAAACCTGAATGGGTGGTGGGAAACTATTTTGTTTGCATGTGGCTGTGTGAAAGAACTGCGGCTCCTGGAAGTGATAAGTCTTCCCTGTTCACGCATTTGCTTTTCCTCCATTGGGGCAACAGGTTTGCCGCTCCTGTTTGCATAGCACTAATTTGCTTTGACCGTGGGAGTGACTAACTGTGTGGTTTTCCACTATAAATCTAAAAAGATCCTAATATAGTGATTGTGGGATATGTGGGCTGTCAGGGAAGTAAGTGGTATAGAATTTGCCATTAGAATTTTTTATTTCAAGATGACAATATTGCATTAAGGGCCCATTCATTTCTATGCATTTTACATTTATGTGGTCCTAATATACCCCTGTACTCATTGTCCTGGGAGGGGGCCAATATCTGGGTAACCAGGGTCTCCAGATTTCCCTATAAGCCCCCAACAAACTCTCACATCCATCTTGCTCAACTAGAATTTGGGATGAAGCCCTGTTCCTTAAAGCTATTATTATTATTAAGAAACAGTATTTATATAGCGCCAACATATTACACAGTGCAGTACATTTACTAGGGGTTGCAAATGACAGACAGATAAAGACAGTGACATATAAAGAGGAGAGGACCCTGCCCCGAAGAGCTTACAATCTAGGAGGTGGGGGAAGTATCACACAATAGGAAGGGGGATATGGAATGGTTGGAAGTAGTGAGGATTTTAGGAGACAGAAGAAGACAGGTAGGTGAGTATGAAAAAATGGGTTTTGAGTGCTTTTTTAAATGAGCAGAAAGTAGGAGCAACCTGAAAAGGACGAAGAAGACCATTCCAGAGAGTCAGGGCAGATGTGGAAAAGTCTTGGAGCGGTGCGTGTGAGGAGGTGATGAGTGAGGAAGTAATTAGTAGGTCATCGGAGGAGCGGAGAGAGCAGCCAAGAACTGTTTAGGGTTTTGAAGGCAAAGCACAGGAGCTTGAATTTGATTCTAAGGTGAAATGGAAGCCAATGAAGAAAACTACAAAAAGATGCAGCAGAAGAGGAGCTGGAAAAGGAGGTCGGAAAGATGGATAAATCTAGCTGCAGCATTCATAATAGATTGGTTTATTGCCCCGAGGAGGTTACAATATTCCAGGCAAGTTACACTCAATATTGAAATGAGGCCCTGTCCCTAAACATTGGGACCTCCACATTGTTGAGGAGAAGGCATAGAACCTGGTCTGGTACAGGGAGGGGGGAGTGCTTATACTCACTGCTCTCTTTCCCTGGTTATTATGGTTTCATGCCTAACCTATACCTAATACCCTTTTCCAACCAGGTTTATTAAGGGATTTTTGCATTTTCATTATTTCGGCCAAAGCTGAATACTGTCATTTTTTTTACATTTTTTTTGCATTGGTACATTGCAGTTCACAGTTACCCATTACTTTTTTCTGTTTGCCTATTATCCATAACCACCCCTCCCCCCAATTTCCACATTGCCAATTAACTCTCATGCACGCTGCTATGATCTCTGCATTTCCATGGAAATATGCAGTTTCCGTAGAAATCAGGGAAAGTGGAATTTTGGAATTCTGCTTCTCTCTAGTGCCATTTGACATCTGTATGATGTATCGACATATGTTGTCCATTTTTCTGATATTGTCATGGATTGTAGAGTGTAAAACTGACAAAAGCATAGCATGAAAAGACATATTTGAGGAGGAAAGGTGTGAATGAAGCTGTAGGATTGTAAGTTTTTCGGAACAGGGCCCTCTCCTCCTCCTGTGTCACTGTTTGTATCTGTCTGTCATTTGCAACTCCTATTTAATGTACATGTGTAATATGTTGGTGCTATATAAATCCTGTTTTTTATTATTATTAATAATAATAATAATAATAATAATACTACTACTACTACTACTACTACTACTACTAATAATAATAATAATAATATTGTCAGTAATAATTCTCCTTCACTTTGATGTAGTCCCAAGAAAGCAAAAAAAAAACCAAAATATTATGTTTGTAGATTTGTAAAATGTGAATTTGGTGCCACCATGTGGTCAAATATCATATTGCAGCAGCACAGAAATGAAGGCTAAATTAAGCTCCAGACAAAAACTAACCAGTGCAATGGGTCCATGTCAGAAATGCATTCTGTGTAGAGTTTTATGCCTACTCCCTTTTATAAAATTGCCTCCCGCCACCCAAAAAACTTTTCTGGCCAAATGGTTTTAGCTCTCTGACACCATCACATGCATACAGGACCTACAGTCTTGCATTATACATGAGCATGCCAAGGGCCTGCCCATATACCTAGTATATCGCCCCAGTATTAAAGGGAATATATCAGCATAGCAAGGGAGGGGGCTGCACACTTCCAGGTCCCCTGCTTTGGGGACACCAGCACAAGTGTCTGGTTTGTTGCCTTGGTTAGCTCTGGGGGTCTAGTGTAGAAAACCAAATTCAGCACCATGGAGAGCTATAAGCAGGATAAATATGAATCTTCACTGATACTGTACATGGGACTGGGATCCTATGCCAGCTGCTTTTACCTGATGCACATTCATCCATTGTAGGGTCAATGTTACTGGAATGTAGGGCGAATCCCATCATGTTCTATGGGGTCTAACATTTCATATAACATTTCATAAATTGTCTAATGATGCATTGATAAGCATACCCCTAAAAGTACATTACATTGTATTCAATCTAAAACTATATATTGAAGAATTACATTAATGTACAGCACTGTGAAATATGTTGGCGCTATATAAATACTATTATATAATGACAACAACAATTAAGACCCAATATTAGTAATATTTTTATATTAATAATAAAAGTGTAAAATGTGGCTTTTTTTATAAAGTAGGGAATCTGACATTCCCCCAAACATTCCCTGGTGGAGAATCAATTACTGCTATTAGAACACCTGGAGCTGGAAGATTCCCACTTGAGGAAATGCCAGATTCTCTGCTTTATAAATAGAGCCCAATGTTACTAGTGTTTTCTCCTAAATTAATCTTATAAATATTCAGACTGGCAGTGGGCACCCAGCTGCTCAGCCGGTGGTCTCTATGGGTGGCTGTGGATGAGAAGCGAGCTAATAAAGCAATCAAAAATAAATACAATTGAATATGTAGTAAAATAAACCTTTTATTTATAATAAACAGTATTTATATAGGGCCAGATACAGACAGTGACACAGAAGGAGGAGAGGACCCTGTCCAGAAGAGCTTATAATCTAGGAGGTGGGGGAACTATCACACAATAGGAGGGGGGATATGGAGTGGTGGGAAGTACTGTGAGGGTTTAGGATACAGAAGCCGGGTAGGCAAGTTTGAAAAGATGAGTTTTGAGTGCTCTTTTAAATGATCAGAAAGTAGAAGCAAGCTGAACAGGACGAGGAAGACCATTCCAGAGAGTCAGGGCAGCTCTAGAAAAGTCTTGGAGCCGTGCGTGTGATAAGGTTATGAGTGAGGAAGTCATTAGTAGGTCATTGGAGGAGCGGAGAGAGCGGCTGGGGGAGTATTTTTCTATCAGGACAGAAAGGTAAGGGGACTGAGAGCTGTAAATCCTACACTTGTACATGTGATTATATTAATTTCCATAGGTGTTGTGGCAATTTCTGACAACTCCACCTAAGGATTACATTGCTGCAGTCCATCCCGAACCTTCAATCATTGCTCATGGTTGATGAAATGCTGCATCATTATCTGGGCTGCTGAGTACTTTATAGTTTTCTCTTGGCTACCTATCCCCTGAGGAAGTGATTTCATCCGCATCCGCAAAACGCGTTGGGTGTTTTTTGTTACCCTATTTTTAGTAATCTCAGTTATAGTCACTACATTTTATTTTTGTCCATGCATTTTATGTATTTTATTTTCTATTACATTTTATGCAAATTGTTTTGAATAATATGTGCCTATGTCAGGAACTCCCAACCTTTTCTTTCAATATTACTAGGAAAGTATTGTTGTGTTGTCTTGTTTCGGTGTTAGGGATATGGCTTTCCAGATATTTTACAAACAAGGCGACATACCCGAATTCTTCTTTATCATTTAATAAATCTGATTCTAATAAATTGCAACAATGTGTAATTAGGGCCATTTCAGACCCCCAGCGTTCTACTTAGGGAACCTCTGCTATATTTACTAGTTGAGAAACGCTGGGGTACAATTCATCCGGGGTCTGTTCTTCGATAGAAAAATTGATTTCCTATATTATTTAAAATTAAAAGAATTCCCCCCCCCCCCCGGCACACAGGACATTCCGGTCTCCTGAGTAAGGGAGGCTGTGATTTTGTAGCCTCCCCCCCCCCCCCCCCCTTGAAATCAGCATTTTTCTCACCCTAGAATCATCCTATCAATAAGCCCCCACATTTGGGATTTCTCACCTTTTACTTTGGCTGATCACTAATATAGATACACAACCAGCAATAAACCCGGACAAAGGGTTTTTTCCCAATTCTAAATGTTTCAAATTGTCTCGGATTAACTTTGGGCTCTACTTTGTGTTATTAGATATTCACAGATTTAGATTTCACAGCAGCTTCCAGATCCTCCAATTGCAAGTCACATGACCAAATGTCTAGGCAGAAATACTAAATATCAATTTGGCGCCCCCTTTTGGTAGAAGCTTACATGAAGCAGATTTATTCAGCGAAACGCGTCGGAATTAACAAGATTGCTATTAGAAAATGATGTCTTAGGTGGTTACTTATGATATATGTTGTACAATTTGTGTGTAACTTGTTCAGCCAGATTTGCATATTGAAATTATACATTAGGAAATAGAAATTTTTTGATTGTAATTTGTCTTGTTTTTAATATATGATTACAATAAAATGATTTTACATATTGATGGATTTGTATGTGCTGCCTTAAATGTCCCATCTTAGTTTTTAGTCCCTATTTATTGTGGAGCGCTGTGTAATATGTTGGTGCTATATAAATCCTGTTTATTAATAATAATAGTTTTATACTGTTTGGTTCTAAATGAAATAGTGATATTGGGAGCAAGGTTAAATCTTAATTCTTATTTCTTCTAGAAGCTCACAGGACACAACTAGCAATATAAATGAGAGCCAGGGTTTATTTTAAGGAAGCAAAATGTGCAAATGACTCAGCCCCGCTATATATTTGCCCCACTTTTTTCAGCACAGTGTGGGATCATGACATTAAAACTTTTCATGTTTCTGCCAATCTTCCCTTTATGATGTTAATACTTCCTGTGCGTTGTCTCTCCTCCCTCCAATAAGCAGCTCAGAGCCTGAGGACAGCACAGTGAATAAATAATCAGGTGACAATGTAATAAAGTCTGACGCACGGAGCGGGGACATCCGGGCTGACGCGTGGGCGAGCGTCTTTCCAGGAAGAGCAAATGAGAAAACTGAGCCCGGAGTGATCTCTGTAATATATACAGAAAAATCAGCTGCCTACAGGAAATCAGACGGTGACTACATCAAGTGCAGAGCCAAATGTGGTTAAAGAGGTCACTGGGGTTAAAGCAGAACGCCTGCAAAGAGATGAAAGGGATTGTTTTAGCTGGATTTATACAGGTAGTCCCCGGGTTAAGGACATTCGACATACAGATGTCTCCTAGATAAGAACGGGGCTTCCCTGCTCCCTGGTGTGCAGGACGGAGGCTTGGAGGGGGCAGTTTGTATGACTTGCTGAAGAAATCTTTTGCTAAACACAGCTGAGGATGTGGGTGATCCTAAGAGCTGAGATGATCTGTAACCTCTTTAATGACCAAGACAAACTCTGCAGTTGTTTCTTTTTGCATATCAAAGCACAGCTTGCTCCAGAAGGTAATGAATGTTTGGGCTCCATAAAGATTTTTTTTTGCTTGTGATTAGCTCACAGTGAGGATTTTATACAGTAACTGACACCGTGCTGCCTAATATTATGTTGAGACACACATCTGTCCTAATTGCATTTAATAAAATAATGTACCTGTTCCAACTTACATACAAATTCAACTTATGAACAAACCTACAGTCCTTATCCTGTTTGTAACCCAGGGACTACCTGTATTCCCATTCTTTGCTGCCACCCAGTCCTCTCTAGTTGATTTTTCTCTGCTGTAGATTCACTTTTACTTCTCTGCAATCTGTAAATGGACATTGAAAGGAGAAGCAGCACACTGATGAGCTCATCTTTCTGCTCTCTTGTTGTTTCACTTGCATCACACCAGGTTTCTGAGATCATTTCATTCCCCCTTACATAATTCAGCATTGTTATGCTTTGTCCATGGGTCAGCGCCCTGCTCGCAGGCTGTTGAATTCATTATCATGCACACCGTTGGTGCCTTCTCCCTCTTGAGCCCTACAAGATTTTCTATTGGAAATACAAGGTGACCGCAAGCTGCTTGGGAACTCCTTATCACACATGTGCTCATGCCTAGGGCTGGAACCCTGACACACATGGGCAAGTCCCATGGTGCAGATGATAAATCCTGTGCTCTGCACATTGTGCTGCTTCAGCGGAATTCTGATGGATAGCGCCATCATGTGGCATGGCTTATAATGAGTGTGTAAACCCCAAGTATAAAGCCATTTGGGCCCTTTTAGTCTATTCTTTATGCCAAGTAAAGCATTTTATTTATGGGCATCATTTTTTAAATGTTTTCAACCAGTTGGGACATTTCAGCGATAAGTGCACAGCCTGGTGTTGTCCCTAGGTAGCACAGTCAGCAGCCAACACAAACACACAGTGAGCTTAATTGCTATCATCAGTCTAAAACTACGCCCCCTCCTACCACCCACTGACCAATCACAACCAGAACTTCGGCTGCTCACGTCTCCCTGACGTTAGAACACTGAGCACGCCGGGAAATGTAGTTTTCTCTCCAATGGAATCTTTCGTCACGTGACAGCCCTGACCTCCTGTCAGCTATCACGTGATGGGCAGTATGGCTTCCTTGTGTGCCAGGGAGACCGGCCGCCGCTGCTGCTAACCGGAAAATCAGGCTGTAAGACCGGGAGAGGCTTGGACATGCAGAAGATTAAGTCTCTGATGACCCGACAGGTGAGGAGGGGCCCTATATGTGAATATAGGGGAGAGGGGCGTCACTTGCATGAAGAGCACCTGTCAGGGGTGCACAGGGATGACAGATCAGTTTTGTCAGCAGCAGAAATCTCCAGGGACCGGGAATATCACCGGGGGGCAGGGGTGTGAGATAAACATGGCTACCACTAAGGGTGAGGGATGACAGGTCCTCTTGGTTAATGGATTCCATAGTAAATTAGGATGGTGGCTGTGCTGGAGGTATAAAGAGACCCTGTCATGGTGAGGTAGCAGCGGGGATCTACTAGGCCGGGGATCCACAACCTATGGCAGGCAGATTGTTATTTTTAGTGGCTTCCAGAAGATTGTCATGTGACCGGCCCATCGGAGGACCCTCTGCTGGGTCATTACAGAGCCCGGCCCGCCCACTTGTGCCCTCACAGCACCCATCTCCATGACAATTCATAGATGCCCGGAATAGGGGTACCACCCTCCCGCCAGTACCGGCAGCCATAAAGATACCCCCCACCCCCCGCGTTCATCTGACTCATTGTCATGTGACCGGCCCATCGGAGGATCCTCTGTTGGGTCATTACAGAGCCCAGCCTGCCATATTGTGCCCTCACAGCACCCATCTCCATGACGATTCATAGATGCCCGGCATAGGGGTGCCACCCTCTTCCCAGTGCCCGCAGCCATAAAGATACCCCCCACCCCCCCGCGTTCATCTGACTCATTGTCATGTGACTGGCCCATCGGAGGATCCTCTGCTGGGTCATTACAAATCCCAGCCCGCCCACTTGTGCCCTCAGAGCACCCATCTCTATGATGATTCGTATATGCTCGGCATAGGGGTGCCACCCTCCTCCCAGTACCGGCAGCCATAAAGATCCCCCCACCCCCGCCTGTGTTCATCTGATGGGGCTGATCTGAGCGGTGAAGGGCCAGAAATTTTGTACACTAGTTGTCTTTAAATTGAACCTTATTCTGGAAATGGTTGCCTACCCCGTGTTGTATACTGCATCCATTGCAGAGACCTAAAGTGAAACTTTCCTTTAAAAACAATGTGAGCAGACTGGTTATGCATGGGGGAAGGGGCAGGCGATGTCTCCTAATAAAACAAACCAACCTGCCTATTTGGAATATTTTGAATAATGTTCACTGAGCTGCGCAGCTGTGTTCTCCCCGGCTCCTTTTATCTGGGTGCACCACCCAGCACTTTTTAAAACCACCCGGGTGTATTCGGGGCACTTGATACAATACAGTCACGCTGCAAAATTATGGAAATGATACAAAGGTGGTGGAAAAATGAGACATACTATGTGAGTGGTTAGAGAGCTGGCGGAATTTTAGGGAATATTGGATTCTCATGGCAACAACAACTGGAAACACTAAACTTGTCATGTGTTGCCCCGCCCACTTTTTGCCCACCCACCTAGAGCTTGCACTGGAAGAGAAAGAAGATGTCAGCACCCTGGGAGGGAGCGGGGTCAGGTGAATAATGTGGGGTATAGTTCTGCTTGAAATGGAACTTTTTTTTTAGCTCCTGGGTGTTCTGGTGATTTTATTTTGTATCCTGATGTCATAGTGGCACCATCAGATATTTTTTCCAAAGCCTCCTCCCCCTATTTTGGGTTGTGCTGAGCCTCGGAGCCTATAAAACCAATGACGGTGCTAATATTTCTGGCACTTCCTGAAAACGCTAATTCTCTGGCATACCTTGATGCTGGGAATGAATGAACTCCTGCATGTATGCATAGAAGTTGCAGCCTTGTCTTCTTCCTTTCAGAAGGCTAATTAGAAAAGATTGACAAGAGTCAGAGATGAGGAAAATATACACAGCGGTCAGCAGGACAGCCAGGCGGTCAGCATCATTAGAAGAAGAAGGGGCTCACCAATGGAAGCGTTCCTTTTTTAGATCATGGGTCCAGTGTCCAGAATTTTTTTTAAGTTGGGTGGGAAGAAGCAAGAAGGGGTGTCAGCCCCTGTATTGTGATCCAACTATTCAGTAGCCACCCAAAAACAGCAGGGTGGTTACTGAAAAATGCTGGGTGGTGGAGCCGGGGAGAACATTGTATTGTGTCACATAAACCATTTTTAAAAGTCATTTTCTTATTTAGATTTTACTTCCACTTTTTGGCTTTGTTTTCAAAGGCAATGGAGTCCAGTGTTCTCCCCGGCCACTTTTAGCTGAGCGCACCACCCAGCACTTTTCATTAACCACCCGGCTGTTTTGGGGACCACCACATTATTTTTACATTACGTGATTACATTCTAGGAAACATGGGACACTAGGAAGCTGAGACAGTTCAGGCATACAGAAAGGCCATGGAAAAGCAGAGCTTATTAAGAGGACGAGCATTACAAACTTGGAGCAAAGTATATAGGGGGGCAGTAGAAAGCGGGCACAATTACAGGGGTTTCCATATACCTAGGTACAAACAACTGGCACAAACAAAATTGTCAGGTGCTGCCTTGCCCACTTTTTGCCCACTTGACTATTTCTGAGAATAACTACTAACCCCATAGTGCTTTCAATTGCCATCTCTGCACCAGTTAGGTCCGCTGGGTAATTCTGCACCCCCTTAAATTGTTAGGCAGCGTTACATAATTTTTGGACATAAGGTCTAATATATATTTAACACTATAAAACACATTAAATTTAGGCAGCACGGTGGCTCAGTGGTTAGCACTCCGGCCCTTGCAACGCTAAGTCACAGTCAGGTTCGAATCTCAGCCAGGACACTATCTGCATGGAGTTTGTAGGTTCTCCTTGTGTTTATGTGGGTTTTCTCCGGGTACTCTGGTTTCCTCCAACATTACAAAAACATGCAGTTAGGTTAATTGGCTTCCCCCCAAATTGCCCTTATACTGTGGTAATGACATATGACTATGGTAGGGACGTTAGATTGTGAACTGCTTTGAGGGACAGCTAGTCACATGACTATGGACTTTGTACAGCCCTGCATAATATGTCGGCACTATATAAATACTGTGTAAAAATTATAATAGAATAGGGAAGGCTTAGGGTCCTTGTTAGGATTGCATCTTCATAATTTTTTTCCACGGAATCTGACGTTTGGCTTTCTTTTAAAACGTTACAGCCATTGACTGGGAGAAAGTTTGCATTATATGTGCTGTGCAAGTACAGCACAAAAGTTTGCTAGGACTAATTGAGATATTTTTAATTTTTTAATTAGTGAGTTAATAAAGCAGAAGATTCACAGTAGGTTATCCAGTCTTCTAGCTAATCACCTCCCTGTAGTCACCTCCTGGATTCTGGCTTTATAGGTTGGCATTGCTGATAATTATTTCAGAACAGCCAGATTGTCTCCAGAATTCGCTTCTTTCATAGACAGTCGTGTGAAGTCTGGTCCAGATGGTCACGGTGCTGTCAGAAACATTTCCAGCAAAGGACACCGACTGTTTCCAGTCCAAGATGGTCAGAGATTGCACCTGCGCAGGAATTATTGGCATTTCCTTTGTTGATGTCCCCAGTTGCGGTTGACAAAAAAACGAATCTTCATAATTAACAGCTCTAAAATTGAACCGCTGCTACTAATGGACAGATGATTTGATCTGTTTGGACATTGCCATCCTAATCTTTTTAGCAGAAGCATGTTTGAATAGTGTATGAAATGTCAGTTTTACAGGTGGCTTGCACTTCTAGCAAGTTTAAATTATTGAGGTTAAGGGGGTCAACTAATATTAAAGCTTAATCTCAACAATTAATTGTTTCTAAACAAAAATGTCCCCAGGTAATAAACAAAATGAAACAAAAAACCCTGGCTGGAATTATTTTATTTTACTTTAAATTTTTTCTTCTGCAGTACTCCTTTTTCAGCCCTCCAGGTGAAATGACATCCAGTCTCATTCATTTCCAAAGAATGGGGACCTGGGGGTCATGGCATCACCAGGGTCCTCCTAATTTATATTCTCCTTAATAAAATTGATAGTGACCTTTGCTTATAAAGCAACAACTTCAGCACTGCATTCATAGCATATTTATGCATAGTGCTGCTCTCAGCATTTTCGAGGACCACCACCAACTAGAGAGGATTTGGTGGGGGAACCTCTGGCCATGGGGAATCCTATAGTAGGAGTTTAAACCTACAGCTAAACATACTGACTGGAACCACTGCCTTCATTTACTGCTATCTGCATCTCTGATTGCATTTTTATTTCAGGTTTTGCTATCTGTGTGCTAGATAAAGATATTTTCCCCTAACTTTTTCTGTGTCTATCACCCTTCAGTAAGGACACGGAACGCAGTAAAATCTGGGCAGAGGTTCTAATCTATACCATGCTAGAAAATGTTTTTTATGGCTGTCTGTGTTTCCAGGTAGGGGATTCATGTATAAAACCTTATTATAGTAAGCAGAGCTTTCCACTTTCCCAGCATGTCCAGCCCAGGGTTGAATATTTTGCAACAGGGGAAAGATGAAGAGTTTCTCGAAAACCATAGAGGCAGAAGGGCCATTGCTGGGCTGATTTTAGGATGAATATGTTGCAAGTAAATGTTTATTGCATTATTTCAAGTTCATTCCATCCTGTGTTTTAATGGACTGATATAGGAACTTCATAATACTTAAATTTTATTTGATTTTTTTTAGGGTCTGAAAAGTCCACAAGACAGCGTCCATGATCTTAGTCCAGTTGAGAACTTCAGACTACCGTCCAAGGTATGGTTCATGTTCTATGTTGTCCTTTATACCAAATACCTTTATATATGAGCAATAATAAATGAAGGTGGCACTTATACTATAATAATGGCCCACAATAGACAGAGAGTCAAAGAAACTTTTATTTCCAATGGCTGGGCACTGGGGCATACAGACTGCTGCAGAGACACTCACCAACCCACTCGCTGGAAGTTTGATCTGATTTTGGGAGGATAGGGTGGGATTTTTATTTATGGTGTTAGATTTTAAAAGATGGTGAACCTGAAACAGGGAAGATTTAGAGTTTTAGATGTTAGCACTCTGGCCTTTGCAGCACTGGGTCCCAGGTTTGAATCTCAGCCAGGACACTATCTGCATGGAGTTTGCAGGTTCTCCTGTGTTTGTGTGGGTTTCCTCCGGGTACTCCAGTTTCCTCCCACATTCTAAAAACATGCAGTTAGGTTATTTGGCTTCTCCCCAACATTGACTTTAGACTGTAATAAAGACCGAGGTAGGGACATTAGATTGTGAACTTCTTTGAGGGACAGCTAGTCACATGATTATGGACTTTGTACATCGCTGTGTAGTATGTCAGCACGATATAAATACTGGCTAATAATAATTATATGAATGAAACTATTAATCAGTAATTTCAACCTATTCTACAATATTGCTGTGTTCCTTGCTGGGATTTATTAATGGGTTCTGGTGATAAGACTTTACAAAAAAAGTTTAGTACTTTAGTGCTGGGTATTATTTTTCACATTTTGGTCAGCTTTACAGACCTTCAGACAACTCCTGTTTTTTTTTACCCTTCCATCCAAGTTCAATACATAAAAGTCGCCTTTGGCTTCGCATAGCACCACTTAATGATAATAGCAGAGCTGCTAGAGTAAATAGTATTTTCAGTCTCATTCTAGCCGGCGCTCGTAATTACTAACCGTCACACGGATGCCATCATACGATATTCAAGTTCCATCTGCTGCTTGTGCCGCCTGGAGAAAACCAAGGAAGTTCTGTGCAGTTAATTAAACAAGAGTGTTTTTTTCCCCTTTTCGCAATGAGAATGCAGTTGCTGTGTACTTGCTTTTAAAACCTGTATCAGCCTGCAGTAAAGATCGGTATTATTCAGCATCTGGGTTTTTTCTCACTTTTTTTAAATAATTAACCATGGCTGATTTTTAATTAGAGTGGACTTTGTAATGGGGAGATAAGTTTAGAGGAAATTAAGCAGAATGTTTTAGCCTAAAGCTTTTTTTTTTTAAATACTGTACATTGTGACACCTGATGCTGGTATTCAGTAGCATGTATGTTATATCATGCATTGATGCGGAAATTGTCCAAAAAAAAAATAAAATTGTTGCCTTGAGGCGGTGGTGATTGCACATTGCATGGCCTTGGTGTTATTATTACTATCTTCTGTTTATGTGCCTGCAGATGACAAATCTGCATATATAACAATTGAAGAATATGACACAGGAGGGAAATAAGATCATATGCAATACAGCAGTGTTTCTCCACCAGGGTTCCGCAATGAGCAATTTGCACCTCTCAGGTCAGTTTAAGTGACTTTTTGGCTATCTGTAAGGGTGACATTCTTCCCAATGGCCAGCAATGTAAGAGGCATTCTTCCCACTGACCACCACACTAATATACTGTAAGGTGTGGATATAGTAATTATAGGGGGGTTCCCTGAGGACCTGAAGGTTATTTGAAGTATTTCCCCATGTTAAAAAGTTTAAGAAACAAAGTCAGTAGTTCTTATCCACATGATACAAAACTATATCGGTTTTGGCTTTAGATCTTGCACAAAGATGAACACTAATTCACTTCCTCAGTGTTCTCCCCAGCCTCCTTTATCTGGGTGCACTGCCCGGCACTTTTCAGTAGCCACCTGTCTGTCATCAGACAACCACAGGTCAGGCTTTGCAAAGAGATAGATGTCTGTGAGTACCGCAGCCTGCTAGCTCTTCTGTCAGCATTCACTGTAAGCGTGCTTTTACAAGGAGTTATCAACATGCTGAGAAGGAGGGTCACAGACCTGCAGTCCAAATCAGGAACAGTTTGCTGCTTACAGGATAGCCCTGGTATACCAAATTGTAGGTTTATTTTATAAGGCTTAGTTTACGTGAGCTGTTTAACTGCTTCACTTCTTGGTTCACTTTGGAACAAATGGTTCTGTTTTTTTTTTCATCTTTCACAGGCAGTAGAAGTTGGCTGCATTGCTGCATGTTTTTTTTTTCAGATGCATGCAAGGTTCAAGAAAGGTTTGCTACCCCAGCCATCTCTATAGATTTTATTTGAATTGTCACTTGTCACATCATTTGTAATCTTTTTTTTTTTTTCCTATGCAGTTTCAAATTCAAATGTAAAAATCCACACCTCCTGTTACCACTCCTGGGTCCTGTTGGTTGCAGTACTATATGGGTTACTCTATACCTAGGTACAAACAGCTGGGGGCATTTGTCAGGTGTTGCCTCGTCTACTTTTTGATCACCCTGAGCTTCACCCCACCTGACTAAAAAATTTTCTGAGAAGGACTACTAACCCCAAGGTGCTTTCATTTGCCATCTCTGCACCAATTATGTCTGCTGGGTATTTCTGCACCCCTTGCTTACCTGTTGGTCATAAACTGTTAGGCAGCTCCACTGTCTAATAGAGGGGGTGAAAGAACAGAATGAATCATGTAAGTGTTATGACAGCTCTGGTTAAATTTTGCATAGTAGCCCAACATTTTGGGGGTAACTGGGCACATCTTTAGGCACCTGGATGTGTCTACATTACTGCCCTTTATTGAGCTTGCTATACTGATTGTTTCATCCTTGATATGATAATTGCACTGGATACTTTGGTTATTTAGGGATCACTGTTCTTCCCAGACTTTTTTAGCTGGGTGCACCTCCCGGCACTTTTCAGTAGCCATCTGGCTGTTTTTAAAAATTTGGGTCACGGTACAGGGGCAGCCACCTGCCTTCAACTTCTTACCACCGAGCTTGTAAAATTCTGGGGAGAACATTGAAGATGGCAAGGGGTACAGCAAATCTCATCACAGAGAATAAGCTTCTAATTATACAGAAAGCAGAACATTTTACTTTTTGATAGATATTTCGGGAAGAGCTGTGATGTTCCTTATCAATTCCTGGTAACTCCTTTAGCTGACCTCGCAGACACCGCTTTTGTTTTATGCTCTTCCCTAACTGCTTATACTCTTTTTATTTTATTGTGCTAAGAAGAATGTTCAGAGATGCGATGAGTTTAATACTCATTTTTCGTATATATTTTATGTTCCGTGAAACCTTTTTTTATGAGCCTTTATTTTTAGGCACACTGTGCAGCTTTTACATTATAGCCAGAGCTGCGGATGATAGCAGATTCTATAGGCTCGTCTCTGGAGGAAAAATTTTTCTTTTACCCGGAGCTTTTTGTGCCTAAACTAAGTACTACCGTGTTTCCCCGATGATAAGGCAGGGCCATCAAATAAGACAGCCCCCCCTTTTTAGG
>NC_092862.1:137265052-137269306 GCF_032062135.1 Pyxicephalus adspersus
GGTCTACAATTTAAAAAAAAAATTTCATGAAAAACAGTGGATCACTTTTGGTACAGAAATCTAGACCTCAGTGTAACGCTCAGGAGGTTAAGAGGCAGTCAGAGGTAAATACTTGCAGCTTTTTCTGCATGAGAGGGGCTGCCTTCTTCATATAAGGCCCCCTTTAAAGCAGATTTGTTCTCCTTTCTGCTATAAAACATGCTTATTTGCCTGTTTGCTACCTTCGCTTCTAAATATGTGCATACGTGCAGCTCAGTGCAGGAATGCTGGGATATGCTGGGTATCTTGTCATCTGCTGGGGTGCTGGGACAGATTGAACTCCCTGGTGCACGTTTAGGAGTTCTATCAAGATGGCCGAGGATCCAGCATCCGCAAGAGGAGCAGATGAAGATGGCTGCTCCTATGATGGAGTGCAATAAAATATTGTGATCAATCAGGTGTATTTATTTTATTGCAGGGGCCATCATATGTCCCTTTTGCAATAAAGGACCGCCCGGTGGCTATTTTCTATTTTATTTGTGTGTGGCAGGCTGATGTCCGACAAGCTGCAGGCTTTTGTATCACCAGTAACAATGCAATAAAGCCAAGTTCCCTTAAACATGTTTCCATACCTCTATAGTGCAACCTGTCTATGCTAAAGTGTGCAGTGTTCAAAAAGAAATTTTTTTAAGCTGGGTAGGAAGAAGCTGTAGGCGAGTAGCAGCCGCTGTGTTGTGACCCTTTATGGGTGGTTACTGAAAACTGCCTGGTGGTGCACCCAGCCAAAAGGGTCTAGGGAGAACGCTGGCATGCTCAAATTTTGAACCAGTGCAGCATGATTGCTACGCCTTCATGGCTAGCTGCATTAAGGTTGACTTTACTTGCAGGCTCAACAGGTATTTGCAGGACATTGCAGGAGGACTAATAGGCAGTGTTAAATAGCAATGTACTTTATAAATGTATTCAGTGCTGTAAGAGCCTACGTTATTCTTTAATTAATGCAGCAAAGAGTGCAGCATGTTTGGAATAGAGCCAGCTTATGTGATCATATGATAAACCAGATACAGAATGCATAAACAGCAAAAATAAATTATAAAAAAAACCCACATTAGCATTAACATTGACAACGTTGCCTATAGCTGCTGTAACTCTGCATCTATAAAAAGCAGCAACCAAACATTCTATTCAGCAAGTAATGACAGGTGCAAAGGTACTTGGCTTTTATTTGTATTTAGTTCAATGCATTTTATGGCAATCAGAGATTTATAGAAATGGGAGAGTTAATGCACGAGTTAATGCACATATTCATCCCATCACACCTGTGCTTCTTATGACTAAATAATATTCCCTTCCCAAACATCACACACTCCAGCGGCACCTACTAAGATCATGCATTGATTTATGCTACTGAATCACAAACCGCATCCATCCAATAAGTGCAGAATAAAGCCAAGCTGTAATCAGCCTTGTGGACATTCCATCCACAGACCATATTGTTCACACAGTCCAGATCACACGCTGGAATCACATGAGGCTTTAGGATATACTAAAATTGTCTTAATTCAAATTGGCATTTGTCCCTGTAGTACTGAATCATGTCTTGGTGATTGAAGGTAAGCCATTCTAAGGCTATGTTCATATTGACCATGAGGTTTGTCGTGCAAAAATCGATTTTTCATGCTGGTGAACTGCAGCCTTGAGTTAGACACTGCATGTATATTCTACCTGTGGCAGCCCCATAGAAAATGAATGAGGGCAACCGTGAGCAGATCAACGAATTGTGGTGTGAATAACCAAATGGTTTGCATGTAAGCAGTTGGGAGCCATATGGAATGACTTGTTCCCCCGCAGTTCAAAACCTGCCTGCTTTTTGTGAAGCGTAGCGTATTTAGCCATGGAACAATGAGCACAGGTGTAATGGGATGAATATGTGCTTTAGAATTACAGTTTACAAAAATCTGCGATTGGTATAATATGCGTTGCACTTAAAGCAGAAATGGCATCGCCATCTTCTTTCCTGAATGATCTTCGGCCACCTTGATTGGCCATGCTGGGAGGACATAACGGGGATGCTGGGTTTTCTTGACAACTAAAGTTATTGCTGTGCATGCGCAGCTAAGATTTTTGCCAGAAACCCAGAGCGATCAGGCAGATAAGTCACATTGCAGGATAGACATCACCCATCCTTTTCTGCAATAATGACCTGCCTGATCATGCAAACTTTTGTTGCACTTTAATAAAGTAACATTTTTAGATCTGTACTTTATATCTCTGTGTGCATTTCAAGTATTTTACTGTTTTTTTCTATACCCATGTTGGAAAGTTTTGCTATCACTTTCTGTTCAGCCAGAGTTAATATTACCCCTTAATTTTTTAGGATCCCCCCAACAATATACACATTTATTTGAACTAGACTAGAACTTTGTGGAAATACTTTGAACCCTCACTAAGTAATTTTACCACCATCATTTGTTTACCTGGAACAATTTGGCATGTTATATAAAGTAAAAAGCATTGCCAGCTTACATGATTATTACCTGCAACCAACCTTTCGAGCGCAATACCATCAGATAAAAAACACCAATACATCTCTACCTTTACCCCGATGAAGCCTTTTTGGCAAAACGCGTCGGGCCAGAGATAATTGTGTTTATCTATAGTTTTTTCTACTACAACCGACCATAATGTAATCATTTATATTTTTAACTGTTACTTGTTGCTGTAGTACATTTGATCTTTGTTGAGCTAGTAGGCAGGTGGTGTCCAACCCCTGATTAGTAAATCTTGATTGTTTAACTGCCAAAAAAACTGCCTCCTTTGCTTGTTTTTGCCCTTTTCTGATGTATGCCAATAACTTCTGGCAAAAAATAGTTTTGGCGGTCTTATGGGAACTCCCTTCCTTTATTTCATGGATTCGGTATTAGCATTTTGCATCCTATTGTAAGATAGCCGAGATTAAAAAAAAGCAAGCAAGAGGCATCACAAAATGCCAGACAGTTGTGCTGCAGTGCAAAAAGAAAAAGCATTCATATAGCAGGAGAACGAAAGGTGACCGGCAACTAGTATATTTATAGTTTCTGCACTTGGAATCCTGTTGAACGATCCTAATAAAACTCTTCTGAGATCACGGTTTCCTTATTGGATGGGCTAACACAGAATGCAAATAGCAACAAGACCTTTCAGCAAATATGTCACCATGATAATGTCGATCCATGATAATGAGTTTCAGTATTTTTGCAGGGAAACTTTATTAGTATCATAAAAAGAAGAAAGTTCTAAATAGAAAAAAAGAACAAATTCAGTTTCCACCTTTATCTCCATTTTATTAAATTTAGTAATCCAAAACTAAAAAATAAAAAAAGGCATACACTGAGTGCATGACCATAAAACACTTGTTATATTTTAATTATAGGCATTCTCCTTCAGTGTTCTCCCCAGCCCCTTTTAGCCGGGCGCACCACCCAGCACTTTTCAGTAACCACCCGGCACTTTTCAGTAACCACCCAGCACTTTTCAGTAACCACCCGGCTGTTTTTGGGTAGTTACTGATGAGTTGGGTTACAATACAGGGGCTGCCACCCGCCTAAAATTTCCTCCCACCCAACTTAAAATAATTTCTGGGCTGAGCACTGTCCTTTTTTCATTGTATGGTCACGGAGACCCTAGAGAGATTTAGAGATGGGGAGAGGGTCTATAAGTAAAACTGCAGAAAAGTAAAATGAAGTCTCCTACCCTGCTAGATGAATATATTCTGTGGTAAGAACAGAAATATAAATCTTTTTGCAGGTAAAACACACTTCTATGTATTTCATCATTGTAAGTATCTGTTTCCCTGGATATCCTCCATAAAACACCGCTCTAAGCCTTGGATACACTGCTGCAGTGTGGTAATGCATTTGATGTGCCTTGGTGCTCTTCGGTAATATTCATTTCAAGGTACAGCATAAACTGGAACATATGCTGCAATGTACAAAATTTGTATAAATGGCCACGGTAAGGATATTTGTAAATGAGAATCAAACATGTTATTGACAGACACTGGATGAAAGAAAAGCTTATGTAATCTTCACAAACATCTGTTCAGTATTGTTTTCTCAGCTCAGCTATAGTTTGAAGCCAGGTAGCCACATGTAACCGTCTATGATAAAAGTTTAAGGATATTTGTAGAACACTACATATGGTATTGTAGTACCGGTAGGAGATGATCATAATATATCTCTCCCTCTTTTTTTCTCTCTCTTCTCCTCTCCTGCTTTTCTTCTCTCTCTTCTCCTC
>NC_092862.1:137269695-137332835 GCF_032062135.1 Pyxicephalus adspersus
CCTGCTTTTCTTCTCTCTCTTCTCCTCTCCTGCTTTTCTTCTCTCTCTTCTCCTCTCCTGCTTTTCTTCTCTCCCTTCTCCTCTCCTGCTTTTCTTCTCTCCCGTCTCTTTTTCCTTTCTTCTCTTTTCCCTCTTCTCCTCTTTTCCCTCTTCTCTTTTCTTTCCTCTCCTGTTTCCTCTCTTCTTTTCTCCTCTCCTCTATCTCACTCTGCTACTGCAGGCTAGAAACTTCAAGAATCAAGATAAGGTACCTAAAAACAAAGGCTATGTACACACATCAAATGATTCTCGCCCATCACAAATGGTTGGACTCATCTTGGGTGGGAATGTGACGTGTGCAGAGGTCGTCTGACGTAGTTCATGGATCTGTCTTGGCAGATTTATGAACGACTGCTATAGAAGTGAAGAGCAAAGCAGAATGCCCCCCAAAGAACAGAATGGCGCTGTGTGTACGGCACTCGTTTGTTCATCTGTCATTCTTTTGTCACTGGAAGCAATCATGAAGGATTGTTTGCAGTGACAAATATTGAGCATGTGTTTGCAGCCTTGTTCTTGTCATAGATGCTCATGGGAAGCAGAGACCTTTAAAGCCACCCATTAAATGGTTTAAAACATACTGTAAGGTATTCTGTATTATAGAGGTTTGAGTGATATGGTAATGTACACCTTGTAACAGTCAAAATGTGATTCCTAAGGTGAAATGGAATGTTTAGGGATTTCCTAAATAGGTAGGTAAAAATGAGCCCAATGTAGGACAGTCCCAGTAGATATGGTATAAGTTACATCTTTGAGCATGGCACCTCCAACATATGGACTGTATAGTGTGAATAAAACTGGAGTGTGATATCAATAAAACAAAATTATTAGCATTACGCCAAACTTCTCCTTCTGTTCCAGCTCTAGAGTCTACTGTGGATGTATCTATATGTTCATATTTATGTTTGATAATAAGCATTCAGAGGAAGGACTTTCTAGGCATATTTCTTCAGATGTGGTCAAACCAAAATTGGGACTATGTTCACACATAAATGTACATAACACAGTAAACATGCTCATCTATACCTTTAGAATGTGAAGGGTATTCCTAATGCTTATATTTTGTTCGTTTTCTAGCTGGGATTTATGGGTTGTTGCCATATAAATAGCATTGCCATTGGGTATGTTCATTGCCAAATCTTCTTTTTTAGTCATATTTAGTTTGTAATGTGACTGTTCTCTGTGGAGGTTGAAGGGTTTTGTTCAATGTTATTAGATTGTTTGTGAGAATTGGTTTTCCGGGGGTCTTGGATTCCAAGGATATCTTTGGATTGTATGTTGTAGGTGGCTAATGGCTCTTTGTGTATTTGAAGGGAAGATCAAGTGGCCTAATTGAGTTTAATGGACACTGAAGGAGTAGGGTATAGGTATTGTGTACGAGCAGCTGGAGACAACCCTGGATATTGATATGCATTCAAGCTGAGAACATAAAAGGCTAACTAAAACAGTCAAATGCTTTCTAGATATCAAGACTAAAGATCAATGCTTCTTGTTATATGGTTTACAATAAAATCATCAATAAAATGGGGAGCAATACACCTAAACCAGTATCTTCATTATGAGAATATTGAGACCTGAATTTAGGAGAGTAATTTTTGCTGAAACAAATATGGGGTCTTTGTTGGGTTTAGGTAAAAAGATAAAAAAAAAGTGTCATTGTTGGGGCTGAGAATGTTTATATACATAGACTGTCTGTTCAAAAAAGTTACAGACTCTCATATTTCATTGGACTGCATTTAGCTTTCATAACGGCTGTGGTATAATTTCAATACGTTTATGCATTTATTATTATCCAGAATTTATATAGCGCTGACATAATACTCAGAGCTTTACAAAGTCCATAGTCATGTCACTAGTTTTCCCTCAAAGAGGCTCACAATCTAATGTCCCTATCATAGTATTATGTCATTAATACAGTCTAAGGTCAATTTGTGGGGAAGCCAATTAACCTAACCGTATTTTTTTGGGAATGTGGGAGGAAACCGGAGTACCCGGAGGTAAACTCCATGCCGATAGTGTCCTAGCCGAAGTTTGAACTAGGGATCTAGCACTGCAAAATGCCAACCGTGCTTTTCCAATCTCACATTTAATATCGTCTGGAGTGCATGCATTTTTTGCCAAGATCTTTTATTGATGGGAAGGTATCCGAGGTATCGGAGTGCTGGGTAAAGTCTTTTCCAGCTCAACCCAAAGATTCTCAATGGAGTTACGGTCAGGACTGTGTAGTGGCCAATCCATGGGTGAAAATGATGTCTCATGTTCCCTAAACCACTCTTTCAGAATTTGAATATGCCCACGACATCAGGGAACAAAGAAATCCATTGACGGACGAACCTGGTCATTCAGTGTATTTAGGTGGTCAGCTGACCTCATTTTTTGTACACTGAACATTGCTGAACCACCAGACCAACTGAAACAACCCCAATATATATTACTACCGTATGTAGTATACCCGATGGCTTGATTTATACCTAAGATTCTGTTACATCCTTCCAAGGGCTTATTTCCTCTCCCTTTCCCCCCTTCCCTAGTTAAATCTTTATGTACACTTGTGCTTGGTGCTTTTTGTCTCTCTAGGGAACTTCCTGCAGAATTGCTGTAATAGAGATACATGTGGCTGCAATGTATGGAATAATCATGGGGACTTGTCACCCGCAGCACTGAGCGTAAAGCTATTTTACTTCATGTTCCAGACTTAATAAACACATTTATTAGTGTACACATGTTGCGTGATGTAGTTCACAGAGCGAGCGCACTTTGTTCCTTCTTGTATGTAATTACTTGTCACTTTATCTTCTGGTTGATCTGATTGCTTTTTATCCGGTGATAACCCCAAGAGCTCAATCCCAGCTGGACAAGTCTTTTCATACCTATGAAATTTAAAGCCAAGTCTGAAGCAAGAAATTTCTGTATTATAGCAGCCAATCAGATTTTTGTCCTTACCTTTATCATGTTTTATCAGTTATTCACGCTATATTAAAAAATATACATATTCGTTTTTTTTTAAGTATTTAGAACTCAGCTATTGTTTGGTTGTTTACATGCTTTTCCAGTTCCACTGGGATTTGTAATTAGACATCTTGCTTGGAGCTGAACTCCAGCTTAACCTTCAATCTTGCACAGTGGTATAGGCTTTTATTGAACTAAAGTTTTTGCTCACAGTGTGCAGTGTAGCAATTTTTAGTGTTTAGGACAGCACTCTTTGACCGTTTTTAACTAATAAGGAACCTTTGAAATAATTCTGAGATCTCGGGGAACCCCTTTTATAATTACTATATCCACAGCTCACAGTATCTTGGTGTGGTTGTTGTTGTTGAGAAGAATGTTTCTTACATTGCTGTCCATTGGGAAAAATCTCACCCTTACAGATGGCCAAAATGCCCAATGGTGTCACTGAAACTGTCATGAGAGGTACAAATTGCTTAAGGAACCCCTGGCAACCTCTGAAGGAACCTTAGGGTTGCACGGAACCCTGGTTGAGCAACGCTGCTTTAGAGGATGTCCAGCATTATCTATATTCTTTCTCCTCACACTATCTTTGGCCCATTCTTTTCAGTCCATGGATTTCAAGTCTAAAGCCAATAGCCCAGCATCAAATATGGTTGTTATTCGGAGACATGTCAGTGCAGCTTCCCTGGAGGAACTCGATTCTCCAAACTGACCCTTAGCTATGAAGGCATTTTCATATTGCATAACTGCTCCCAGAAGTCAGGTCACTGTTTGGATCAGGGCTGAGGTCCCTTGAGAGGAGTATTGAGGCAGGATGCTGTGATGTTTCAAGAAGCTTTGTACAGCACCCAGATGGCCACCTCACAAACCATAACTATACGCCTGACATTAGCAGGTAAGAGGACCCAGTCCCAGAAATCTCGGTAGAAGCAGCAGCGGTCCACACAAGTGCCTGACCATGCTTCCAAGAGGAGGTCCCCATTTTTTTTCTTCACACTCCTCCCGAGACCCAGCACTAAGCACGACTGTGCCAGAGTCCCAATCCTGCTGCCATTAGTATGCTGCTGCTGCTTCAGGTATGGAATCTCAGTGGGATGTTACATTAGCAATGTCTCCAGACTCGGAGACATCGGCCTCCACCTCGGCACAGTCACTGCCTCTCCTCACATAGACCACGATAGGTCAGGTACACCGACCTCAGAAAAAGCTGCTAAAGAACAAAAAAGCAAGCACTCCCAAAATTTCCAACAAGAGAAAAAGTAGATGCAGAAGAGACAATTTATTGAAAGACGGCAAAGCGAAACTATATTAATGCTTCACGATGACAAGTGTGTTCTTAATTTTGGAACATTATACACGAGGATGGCGTGTGATATGGTGTCTCAGGGTGAGGAAGGATTTATACTTCTATGTATCCCAATAAAAATTTGGCCCACGACTTAGCCTGAGTTTTAAGTTTCGGCCCCTTATGTGATTTGAGTTTGACACTCCTGGTATAGAGGATTAGACACTTTTGTGATGTTGTAATATGTTGTAAATAAAAACAGGTTTTAATAATTAAGTAGAATAAACATCATCTTTAAGTTGTTTTCCAGTAACTCTCATGGCCATCTGTGGCTTGTACCATAACTAGGACAGACATATTGGTACTGGACCCCACCAGCGACCACATAATGCATTATCATATTCTCTTTCTTTTGTGTGTGTGTCTTTGAATATAAATTTTATATTTTGCCGAGGTCACTGCTTTCTTTGCATTATATTTTACGCAGATGAGGTGCAAGCATAACAGCATTTGTATGCAAGAACACACATCTCATCTAAGTCTAATTGGAGTCTTATATGAAAGCGGTGATGTTGACTGTTTCTTTGTCTGCTTAAAGAACTCTTTTAGGCGGTGTTTGCTAAAAATGTGCACATTAAACCTCTGTTTAGGTTCGGAAAAACATCAACAACCTTTTCTGCGAAACAAAAACATTTACTGCTTCCGAGTTTTCCTGTAACTGTATTCACACCATGCGTTGCTCTAAATAGCGGGGTCGAGCACAGACGCAGCATATCGCCGTCAATGATTTTGAAGTCTCAAAACTAGTTCTGTGTTTTACATTTAAATATTCTGTAAAATGCCAAGAATGGAGCCAGGTGCCAATTATATATCATTGATGGTTGCCCAATAGATAAAGAGACGTGTTGCAGGACACAAGTGCAGGAGGTTGGTTCCATTTTAAGGCAGAAATAGGCCCCTCTAAACTAACCTGTCCCTTTTCCATCACAGGGTGTCCCAATCGTCTTCCTCCTTCATTTCATCTTTGCTATCTTCAGCCATCTTCAGTTGCCAGGTTAGAATGGTGTAACTCCTGGCAAGCACAGGGGAACCTGGTATTGCCAGGTATTCCCAGTTCCATGGAAAGATCAGGCAGGTAAGAATGATTATTGCAGAAGGGGCGTCACTTGTCCCTCTTTGCAAAACTCCCTGTTTGATCCAACCTTGTTAAAAGTGGAACTTTACCACACAAAGGATTACAGGAGCACCATGGGTTATCTAAAAAGACAGCACATCCAAGCAACTTGTTTTAAAACACAGTTATGAATATAATTTTCAGCTATGCCATTCCATATTACTATTAATAAACAGTATTTGTATATTGCCAGCATATTACACAGCGCTGTACATTAAATAGAGGTTGCAAATGACAGACATACAAACAACGACACAGGAGGATTAGAGGACCATTCCCAAAAGTTCCTTACAATCTAAATTCAAGGAAGAAGTTGCTGTTGCCGAGTCATTGAGCTGCGTGAACAGACTTCTTTCATCCAAGATGCAAACTTAGAGCCTTTGAAATGTAATATAAAATGTAACTATTTTATTAAGATTAACATTTTTAATTAAAATGTTAGTATACAATATTTTCAAATTACCTCAATATTAAAAAAAAAACTAGAAACTGGTAATAAATTGTCCTACAATGTAAAACATAGGCCACAAATATGGGTATAAAGACAAATGTCATACCAAAGAGTCACATACCATTATAGATGGGCATCTTCCAGTTCAATTTTGCTGGAAGATTTTGCCAAATTACTATACAGAGCAGCCTAATAGTTTTAAAATAATAACAATTGTGCACAATGTCTCTATCCAATGCGTTTTGCCATGAGGCTTTCTCGGGTCCGTCCTGCAGGACTCCTTGCTTGATGTCTGGCAGCAGAACATTATTTCTTTTAACCAAGAGGCCCTTTTCACATCATGACGCCAATACTTTGGAAGTCACATTAATAAATCTCTAACAATTGATGAATATGGTATAGCATTCTTATCAGGTTCCCTGAGGAAGCCTAACGGCAAAACGCGTTGGGCTATACATAGCAATATATACATCAATATTAAGTTAACAAAATCTAGTGTGTGTGGAGGTCCCTGGCATTGTTTATCAGTATGCCCCAATTTGTCAATCTGTCCCCTCCTATAGCTCACTCATCCTTCCTCTCCTTTCTCAGTACAATAGATCAGTGCTGTGCGTATGATGGTCAACCAGTGTTACTCAACCAAAGTTCCTCCAGAGGTTGCTGGGGGTTCCTTGAGCAATTTGTGCCTCCCAGGTCAGTTTAGGTGACACCAATGATTTTTGGGTTATCTGTAAGGGTGACATTCTTCCCAATGGCCGGCAATGTAAGAGGCATTCTTTCTGACCACCACACTAATATACTGTGGGCTGTGGGTATAATAATTACAGAAGGGGTTCCCTGAGAGCTGAAAGGTTTTTCAAGGGTTCCCCTATGTTAAAGAAGTTGATAAAGGCTGCATTACACATGATGAATGCAGGCAAAACATATTCTGGCTCTTTGCATTATGAAATCCACTAATTTGCGTATTAGGAAGTAGCTTCAGTAACAAATTGTTTAATTTCATATACTGTCCTCTGCACAGCTCAGAGACTGCTATCAGCACTGAACTCATGCAGGAGATAAGACGACTTCCATGCCAAATCTGAGCTGCCTTAAAGGAGGGGAACCTACAGATAACATCTCTGAGCAGAGGCCTTCCTATTATACCCATTGGAGGGCAAATTGAGATTAATTCAAATACCAATTTGTTTCTGATGATAAAAACCTTGAAGCTGTTGACTGACTGTTTTTTTCTATTCAATTTTTATATAAATATATTCAATATTGGTTGATTTACTGTTTGGAAAGTCTTAAAGTGAAACTAAAGTGAAAAATAAAAAAAGCACACTTACCATTCATCCCACAGATCCCTAGATGGCGCTGGACCTTTCCTCAATCCGGTCCTGCACTGTCCTGGAAATCTTCGTCTCGGCACGAAGGAAGTGCCGGGAGCCGCCATCTTTACTCTTCTTTTCTGGTCTTCTTGCTATGTCAGCTGATCTTGCACTATGGAGGTGTGAGATCAGGTGACGTAGCTTGCTGTAAAGGTGGAAAAAAAGGGGGCCAATCTCACTGTGCATGCATGAGATTGGCATCCCTTTCCCCTTAGTGGAAAAATGCCCCGAGATCGGGCATGCGCAGAAGGAGCAGCCAGGAGCCTCCCAAAATGCGTGATATTGGTATCCCTGGAGGAGCTGCACTACCATTCTACAATCAATATTTAAAGGGGCAGTGCTGAACCCCCTTTTTTAATGCACTTAAAAAATCTATTTTTACTTTATATAGAACGGTTGTCTACTGTTTTAATGGTAAGTTTTAATAATGACCCCGACTACAGTTTAGGGTGTTGGGGGTGAACGCTAAATGTAACATGCTCATCCTTTCTTAGAAAGTCACCTAAATTCAACTTTTCAATTTAGATGACTTTCTAAAGAAAGGATGAGCATGTTACATTTAGCGTTCACCCCCAACACCCCAAACTGTAGTCGGGGTCATTAGTAAAACTTAATTCTCAGTGTGAGGAACTCCTCCAATTCAAATCTTCATTTTCATTGTGAGTAATAGTGTAACTTTTGGCAGAGAGATCTTTGCATCATCCATCAAAAGATCCACCCAAAAACAGCTGGGTGGTTATTGAAAAGTGCCAGGCGGTTCGCCCAGCTAAAAGGGACTGGGGAGAATACGGTGTGTATTTAACGGATTTCCCCAGAGTTCAGCCTTTACCATTCCAAATTGTAGTATACTACCAGGTGAACAAATTTATGCTGTTATATCGGTGTCAATGTATTTTTTCATTTGTTCTTGTTGCTTCAAGTTTCCCCAGCTCATTGTGTATTCTTATATTGTGCAGGAATGTGTGTCATTTCATTGGGAGACGTCAGTCTTCCTTGCCACTTTATTACTCGGTGACAGTGAAGTAAGATTGCAATCAAGCCAGCGAGGATCACTTTGAATCACTGTTTTACAACTCCTTGTGCTCAATTAAGCAGCCTCCTGCCTCTGAAAGTGTTAAGGATTTAGTATGAGTCACAGACGTCTTCCAGGAGCGCTTTCTCTGCACTGTAGGCTCTTTTCGGGATTTTTTTACATCGTAATTTAGTCAGTAACCTGGCAACTGAAGATGTATGCCATGGAACCTCTCTTTTCAAATGGACACAATGACACAAGAGTAAGAGATGCCTAATGTAGGATTCCTCTAAAATCTAACATTTTTCATCTGGAATCGAGGAAAATGCTTGCCCTGATATAAATTAGCAGATTGGCTAATGAGAAAGTTTTTCAAGGCATTCTCCAGTCAGCTTTGCACTAATGTGAACCTTGAATTATTATTAATATTGCACAGTATTTATATAGCGCCGACATATTACTAAGCACTTTAAAAAGTCCATAATCATATCACTAGCTGTCCCTCAAAAGGAGCTCACAATCTAATGTTCCTACAATAGTCATATGTCATTAACACCCCTAGCGGTAACCCTGAGTGTGACTCGGGGTAGAAAAAACTTGCTAAAAGCAGTCACACTCGTGGTAGGTAAATCTATGGGAGGTAATAGTAAATACAGCGCTTACCTGATCTATCGGCGTCCTGGGTCGTCCATCGCCGGGATCCCTGTCCTCTTCCTTCTTCCTCCGGCCGGCTTTTGCACCCGATGAGTCACCGGGGAGTACCCGGTGACGTTGGTGCGCGTGTACATTGGTGGTGGTTCGGGGCGGAAAATTCAAAATCCATTTGTATTCAATAGAAAATAACTGTATTGAATTCAATACATTGGATTTATATGTGTAAAAGCAGTATTGTTTTCAAGAACATTTATTTTACAGTGTGTATATATATATATATATATATATATATTAGTATAATATGTATTTTAAAAAAAATTTTTTTAAAAAAATATATAGATTTTTTAATTTATTCAATTTATTATTTGTACATGATTTTGTGTTTCAAACTTGATTATACTCATACTATTATATTATACTGTAAAATAAATTTTCATGAAAAACAATGTACCCCTTTAAGACATAAAACTGGAAAGAAATGAACCGCTAGGGAGGTTAATACAGTCTAAGGTCAATTTTTAAAAAGAAGCCAATTGACCTAACTTAATGTTTTTGGAATGTCAGAGAAAACCCGCGCAAACAGGAGAGAACCTGCAAACTCCTCACAGATAGTGTCCTAGCAAAAATTTGAACCTGAAACTGAGTGCTGGGAGTTCTAACCCCTAAGAAGTAGACTATTTTCATATATAAAAGGTATGCATATTGAGTAATATCCATGTTCTCCCCAGAAATGTTTTTGAGCTGGGTGGAAAGAAGCTTTAGGCAGGTGTATTCTTGCCCATCTTTTCAGTAATTACCTAAAAACCGCTGGGTGGTTACTGAAAAGTACTGTATGGAGCAGTCGGCTAAAAGGGCCTGGTGAGAACACCGAATTATGTAGATATAACCCTTGAGTTATTCATTACCTGTCACATAGATCACAATACTTTCCCTGGCAATGCCTTCCTTTGCTTTTTTTTTTCCCTCCAATTGGATGGTACAGTTTTTGTTCAGCCATCGTCCAGAATCAGCACTTTTTAGTTGCTGGCTAAGATATGGTGCAAATTTGTAAATCCTGGTTATACAAAACTACAATGTTTCGCTTTGAATGCTTCTTTCTATTGATATCATCTCGGCATAGTCAAAGTCACAGATAAGAGCTCAAGAATGTTTTTTTTTTTTTTTTTTTAAAGCGGAACTAAACTCTAAAAATAATAAATGTGACCAAGCAGGTCCTTTATTTCAGATGTGACAGGGAATGTCCCCTCTGCAATAAAAAAAACCTTACCTGCTTGGTTGCAATTTTTTTAATACACTCACCAATCCCTGTTCTGTCGCGTGTTGTGCCTTTAATTTTTTCTTCTTCTTTTCCCTGCTTTTATCTTTGGCCATCTTGATTGATAAGTGCAGGGGTTGTTTCATTCGTGGCAGAATCTGTTGCCCAGCACATCCCGGGATCCTATGCTGCATTTGGACTTCTCAGTGTTTTTGTAAAAGAGACATCCTATGCCCTTTTTTGCAATAAGGACCTGCCTGATCATTAATTTTTTCTTATTTTTCCTTTTGTCTAAATTCTTACAAGTTTTACTATTACCTGTTAAAATTCCAATAAAAGGAGCTGTGGCTAACACGCAAAGAACAAACATTGCCATATACAGTCATTTTTCTGACTGCTGATAGCCTTCATTTTGCACAGCCTGATATATTTTATTAATGACTTCTTTCATTCATAAGAATTAATAAAGATTCTCATGACAAAGCCGTCTGGGTACGGGGTGATGTTGCCTATGTGCAAACAGCAGCCAGCTGATTTCTGCTGCTTGCTGGTTGTCTAGACAAATGTTAGAACTTGTTAGTAGCAAATTCTAAATAAATCTGAATTTTTGGACCACTATATTGTATTGTTAAATACAATACCTTACACATTTCATCTTTTTTTCTTTAAGGAGGAACAACGGGAATTTCGGGAACAGGCTATTGATCCAGAAGCTCAACAGGAGATCATCAACAGCATCGAGGAAGTCTACTTCTCCAATGACTCGTTGGATATAGGCCAATATGAGCTTGAGGTTAGCTTATCTATGATATACATATGTGTAGCTGCTGTTTAGCATGCATGGCAGAGATTTAACTGGCCTTTTTCATTTTTTGAACTGCTATTCCTCATAAAAAAGGTATGTGTGGCTGGCATAAAGGTCTGCAATTCAATATATTCTACAATGGGTTAGCACAAAGAAGACTGTTCCTCTTTTAGTCTATGCAGATTCTATTCAGTTTTAATTCCTAAAAATTAAGCAGTGTAAATTCTTGAATTTGTTCTGCTATTTACCTAAATTTCTAGTCTAGCAACACTTACATTTGCCCGGAGCTTATGAGGTCTTCTGCATTCAAATAACATGTTGGCTGGAGAGAAAGCAACCTAGGCTGAAGGGTTGACCTCATAAGTTTTTCATTGCTCGTTCAATGCCCAGTAATGGCTGAGAGAAAGGAGGTGACTTGGCTTTGTATTTTGAACTACAGCAGAGAATTTGATTATCATAAATGCAAAATGATATGATCTGAAAAGTGCCAAAAATATGAGTGATGGATGCAAGTGTCTGTATGAGTCTGCACATGAGTCCTTATGAAATCTATATTAGACCCTGGATCCAGGCCATGGCAACTTTGCAACTACAGTTTGCAGAGACCCTGTCACTGTCACTTTACCAATTTATGGAAAGGTATCATTGTGTGCAGACAGTCCAAGCCCTATGACCGTTATACTTGCTCGGCCACACTCCAGATCCGCTTCATGCGGAGACAAGGTTGTAAATGATCTCCCCGTTTGACAGTTCTTAGGCCTGACCTGCTAGTTAAAAGACCCAATGTCACATTAAGGGCCTTCATCCTTTTCTGTTTTAGCTCTGACATCAGGAGACGCCAGAGCTTAGACAAGCTGGCACTCTGTAGAGCAGTTTCTTAAGCATGGTTCCTCCAGACATTGGCAGGCCAATGCAACGTTCTCCAAGATGGTGGGGATACCTGCACATATTAGCATTTTACTATTTTTAACCAGGGTTCCTTCAGAAATTGCTAGGGGTTCCTTGAGCAGTGAGTAGTTTGACCTCTTAGGTCAGTTTAAGTGACACCAATGATCTTTATGGCTATCTGTAAGGGTAACGTTCTTCCCAATGGCCAGCAATGTAAGAGATATTCTTCCCAAAGACAACCACAATAATTTACTACATGGGCCTAGGGGCTGCACAGGAACACAAGTATTACTCTAAAAGCTAACACAGGTGCTTACCCGTAACCCTGCACTCTATTAACTTTTTGTACTTTGTAGTCAAGGTCAGGTTCACTTTAAAATAAACTCAAAAGAACATTCTAGTTGCCTTAGTAGTTCACAAGTTGATGTCCATTTCATTGTTTTTGATTGAGTTATTTACCGTATTTTTCGCCGTATAAGACGCTCCGGAATATAAGACGCACCCAATTTTAAAGGAGGAAAATCTAGAAAAAAAGATTCTGAAAGATTATTTCCCTTCTGATCACTCATGTGCCATTCATACCAGTATTCCCCTTCTGATCACTCATGTGCCATTTAAATTCCCTTTCTGATCACTCTGTACCTTTCAAATTCCCTTTCTGATCACTCTGTGTCATTCAAACTCCCCTTCTGTTCACTCTGTCATTCAAATTCCCCTTCCGATCACTCTGTTCTTTTTTTCTATTGTACGGCAGTTAGGACAGGGAACAGCAGGTGGCGCTGTGCCGGCTTCTTTCGCTTTGCTTTACAGACAGGAGAAAACACGATGCTGGCAGAGGAGAGAAGAGAGACACGCTGCTGCAGAGACACACGCAGGATCGGGTATCGGGTGAGTATAATATTTTAAATATTTTTTTTAACACATTTGTCGTATAGGACGCACTAACTTTTCCCCCCAGGTTTTGGGGAAGAAAAAGTGCGTCTTATACGGCAAAAAATACGGTAGTTTTAATGATATAATTGTTACCCACTTAGCGGTACAATAACTCGTTGACTTTTGTTTCTTTATGCAGAAGCTTCCACCAGTCCTAAGTTTGCAGGAGATTGAAGAGTACAGAGATAAATTAAAGAGACAGCATGCAGCAGTAAGTACGCTCTCCTATTTTATTCATGTTTCTTCATCTCTCTGTATTTGGGGATTGAGGGTGAGCTATTGTTGGATACAATGCAATGCAATCCTTCTGGGCTTTATTGGGAGCATTGAGAACCAGGGGAGCCCATGACAAATGCAACTATATTAATGAAAATCTTCAAGAGAGCTCTGATTTCTGCAGTGTAGGTTCAATGAAAGACCACTAGGATTTTCTGCTCATTAACAGGCATACTAGAATTTTCATCTCAAATAATAATCCAGTCCTTCAACCCAGAAGACCTCTTAGATCAGAAAAATCTTTACTTGGCATTTATTGCTATCCTTGGGGCAAAAGACTATATCTTTAAAGCAGAATTCGTATAAACAAAAAAAAATAGTCGTTGAATGCCTTGGTTAATGTATATATACTGCGCCCAGCCTATCTTGTGCTATCTTGGCTTCCGTCTTCTTTCTGGGGCTTGCCGTTATGTCCCAGCCACCATCCTCTTGGTTCTTTAGTGTTCCTGATGACTCTGCCCAATCTCCCATTGAGCAGGCATGAGATAGGGTGACATGTCTTCCTCCAAATGTAGATAAATAAGTCCCAATTATTATTAATTTAAAGGATTTATATAGCACCAACATATTACTCAGTACATTAAATAGGGGTTGCAAATGATAGACAGATACAGACCGTGATACAGGCGGAGGAGAGGACCCTGTCCCGAAGGGCTTACAATCTAAGAGGAGGGGGAAGTAACACACAATAGGAGGGGGACTATGAAATAGTGGGAAGTAGTGAGAGTTAGGAGACAGAAGAAGATGGGTAGGTGAATTTGAAAAGATGGGTTTTTAAGTGCTCTTTTAAAGGAGCAGAAAGTAGGAGCAAGCTAAAATGCAGGGTCTAACAGTGTTGATAACAGTTTAAAATATGTCCGTGGTCCAGGGGGAATTTGGAATAGAACCATGCGTGACATCATGCGTGCCCCTCTTGGGCATGTGCAGCCTGCAGCCTTCTGTGATATGTGACGCAATGATCCCAGGAGGCTGGGAATTTCCCCTTCAATCTTTAGATCTAAATCTAAAGATGGAAGGTGTAGGAAGTTTGTAAAAAAAAATTAAAAAAACAATAAAAAATTAATTATGTAAATAAAAGCCACCCTTTTGCATAATGTTGAAAATGTGATGATAGGTCCCCCTTAAGTTTTCTCAACCCAATTTACCAAGTATATTATGTATATAAAATGTTTGAATTAAACATGAAGAACATCAAGATGAAATTCACTTTAATGTAATGTGACAGATACATGATGCTGGCTTCCCATGGCATGTGAAAGTGGCGTTTCTCTTGAAATAAGTCATTTATAATGTAAAACCGCCAATAACCGTAATTGTCTCAGGTGTAAATATTGCTCCTAGGAATTGGAAAGAAAAGAATTTCTTCCCTTATTTGCTACCCCTTTCCATCATTATTGCTCAGATGTGAATTTTATTTGATTTTCATTATTTCTGCCATGTAAATAACTTGAAACATGCATGTAAAAATAGCGCAAGATGTCCATGCAGAGTGGAAACAGAGGCCACCGTGTACACCATGTACATTGTTAAACTGAATTAAAAAGTAATTCCTTGTACTCTCTCCCTATTTGTCTGGTTCATCCTTTGTTTTATGCTAATTTGTCATTGCATTTTTGTGCATTTGTGGTATCTCTTGTGCTAGTTTTATGTTTGTGGTTCTATGTTGTTTGTAAAAGTTATTAAAAGATACAAAGACATGGTTGTTATTTTTAAAACAAAGGCTTTGGGGATGTCCTACTTTATCATGCTTTGTGAGTCTCTATGTGATGTCACCGCTCTCCAGTGAGTGGATAGGCTGCAGTCTTTGTGATGTCACCAGTTTCTGGGCTTTGAAAGGTTCCGAAAGGTTCTTGGCTCTATTCCTCTCTCATCTTAATCAATCCCAGAGTCTCTCATTGCATCAGAACAGGCGCGCCTGGGAAGAATCACTCAACCACGCATACACTCGTATGGTATCAAGCAATCTCCAACTTTATTATAACAAACATCTAGTTTATATATCATAACAATAAGCCATAGCACATGCTCATTTATTAGAATGGAAAATCACTAGTATATATATTCTAAAATGAAACTGTTTAGCTACATAATTTCAGACACGTATAAAACATCTTGTTATTCATAAACAGTCGACATTATCTGAGTTTAGCAGAATTAACAAGGACACTCGTCTTGGCAGAACATCAGGTTTATACACATATAGTCTAAACAACCAAGGAATACGTCTATCTCTTATAACTAAACTCTCATAACTAAAAACTAGAAATAGGAACAAAATGGAGTGTCTTAAGCCCTTTCAATCCCCTCTTAAGTCATGAACATGACTTTACCTCCTATGATTCATGTGCAGGTACTCGATGTACTCATGTCCAACATCCCTTGTTCTAGGGCAAAATGCCTGAAATGCTTGCAATAAGGATGGAATGCACTGAATACAGCAACACAATAGGATTAGACAGACTATTATAATAATTCCATACATAAAGAGCGTTTTCAACCAGCTAATATCAGGTAACCAGCTCAGAAACCAATCCCACCATGAGGATGATCCCACATCTTGTTTAATACTTTGCACAATTTCTTGTAATGCCTGTATTTCTTCCTCTATAGACTTTGAATGATCTGATAGGTTGAAACAACACATACCCTTAAAAATATGGCATCCTAGGTTATGCTTAAGCAATAGATAATCTACAGCAAATCTATTCTCTGACACTGCTCCTCTCAAACCTTGTAGATCTAACAGTATATCGGCTAGAGCAGTGGAGGTATGATTCAGATGCGTGTCGGCTTCTCCTCGCTCAGAGGAGGAGGAGACACGCGCTGCAGCCGGGAGGAGAGCGAGGAGAAGAAGCACGCAGGATCGCGGTATCGGATGAGTATGATTTTTTTAAATTATATTTAACATGTATTCGGTGTATAAGACGCACCCACTTTTCCCCCCCAGTTTTGGGGAAGAAAAAGTGCGTCTTATACGCCGAAAAATACGGTAATAGGGGCAACCCAGAGGTACAATCAGGAAACAATTGTTTAGCAATTCATCTTTTCCCTCTCCGATTATCCCTTGTAGGTTTCTCTCTTGGGAGTGCTACTGTAAGTCTAGAAAAGGTACAAGGACCTCCAGTAACATTACCAGGGATATAATTGAAAGTAACATTACCACAGGATAGGAACCACCCAGTGGGTAGTCCAATAACCTCATTTATGCCAGGCACCGGATGGGTGGCATTACAACTCATATTATTAGTAACATTACGTAGTGGTACTTTCATGCCTATACCAATATACTTTCCAGTACTATAATATGTATATTGCAAGTATGCTTTGACATTAGCGTATCCAACATTATTTCCTGGAGAGCCATTCATCTAATGGAGGTTTGGGCACACCCGACCAAAACTAAAACAATTGTGGGCTGCTGTGACATTAACAGTGCTTACCATAATCTTATCCTTTGGCTTCCGGATATGACATTCCCCACAATAGTAGTATATGGGAGAGGGTAATGTGAATTTGGGATACTGTTGACTGCTATACCACAGCTGTGCTAATATAACTCTGTGGAGTGGCCACTGCTATTAAACATGTGTGTGTAATATGCCTTGTTTTAAGAGGGTTCTGCAAACACATAGAACTAACATTTAGAGCTCTCATTAGTTTTACAATACTATTATCTCCCAAATGGACTGATACTTCAGCCTCAATTGTCCTTTTTACTCTTGACCTGTTCCTCTGTGTGCCACACAGAAAAGGTATCTCTTCAGGGTGATAGATGCATGTAGCTGTAAGCCATATAGGCAGGAATATACACATGGTACAAATTGTCAATAGGCAAAGCACTCCCCCAGAATCCTGTGAGTTCAACATCTTCAGCCTGTGATAGGGCACTCTTCAGGGATTTCACACCTGCTTCACCCTCTTAGGCCCTTTCAGGGTTTACTGAGGGTTTTTTGAGACACGATGGGACGCTAAATAACTGGTAGAGGATTGCTATTTCTGGATAAAATGTATGATTGCAAATATTCACTGCTCGTTTCTGGGATGTACTGAATGTGTAAAACATATATGACATTAATTGAAATTTATCTTATTCTCTTCAGGTATCCAAGAAAGTTGCTGATTTAATTCTGGAGAAACAGCCATCGTACGTGAAGGTAATTTTTGTAATTAGAAGTGTGTGTTTCTGTGTGTGTGTGTGTATATATATATATATATATATATATATATATATATATATATATATACATACATATACACACATACATACATACACACACCACAAGTTCTGACTTTTTAATCCAAATATTTGGAGTGCAAAACTACTGATGTTAAAGACAGCCAAGGCGAGCATTATCAGGCGATATTCAGTAATGGCATTCTTCATGGTATTTGAATGCAATGGCTAACTAATACTTATTATATATTATTTTACTCTCAGACCCATTGACTGCAACTGGTGCTTGCAGAAGTATAGTCTGGGTGAGGAAGTGTATGTCAGGGCTAACAAAAATACAGAAAATACATTTCTGAAATCCATGCACATTTCATCATGTTTTTATCCCTAATAATGTACAGAAAATTACCTGTTGATTTTCCATCCACTGTGCACCAAACTGACAATGCTGCTGTCTTGACAGCTCTCTGAGTCTAGAAAAAAGGCTCTTCGGAGCGAAAATGGAAAAAAAAAATCAAATGGCAAGAGTGGCAGTTCTGGTAGAAAGTAGAACTGTGATTTTTACTCAAGGTACCTATAGATCCCTAAAGGAAAGCATTGCTGTTCATTTAGGGTTGTGAGCCTTGGCAGGGCAGCATTACATTTATTTTTTTTTTTACAAATCTCCGTATGTAAAGCCAAGCACACACTAGTGGGTCAGTCCACCCAGAACTTATTTATAGTTGATGGTGGCAGCTGTTGAGGTAAGTTAACCTTACATATTTTTGTGTCCGATAGTAATTGTTTTGTGCTTGAGTTCCTGGCTCTGTGCATCTGTCATTGACACCTGTTAGATTTTTAATTAACTTTACATTAATAGGAATAAGATAGTATAAATTGGCAGGAGCACATAAAACAAATTAATTGAGAACACAGCCAGGAGACCTCTCAAAGCAATTTCCAAAGGATACAAAAAGCTAGCAGGTGACTTGCCCTATAGGACTCTACCTGTAGCAGCAGTAGTATTAACTTTTGGCTACGCTGGACACAACAATTAAATTGCAATTGTTGCCTCCATCCTAGCCCAACCCCTTGGAAAAACCTAGAATGAGACAGGAAAGCGAAAACATCAGGGTATCTTTTTGGCAAAAGAAATATATTGTCCATATGTTAATAATTAACAAAGTCACAGATTTCTTCACAATCAACTAATACATGGTCAATTCTCACAAACATTTGTGGGGGTGCAGAACTTTATTCTATACAGAACTCTCCTGGGCTGTATCTGTCAGTCATCCCCATTAGGGGTTAGAGCGTGGACAAGAAGAAAAAGGAGCAAGCTGCGGCCCTAACATTTTGACACTGGGCAGCTTGTATCTCCGGTTGAACCCTCTGACAAGACTCCTTCACTGAGGAGTGACCATTAGATGATTTTTCGAGCTTACCTCCCTTATATCCTAGGGAAATCTGCAACAGAAAGATCTCATTCCTAACCTTAAGTTATTGTGAGTTACCATGAGGTCTATTAAATAATCTACAGACATCATATCAATAGACTTAACATACACTTGAGGAAGCCTTACGGTGAAACGCGCCAGAAAAAAAATTAACTCCTTTTTCATCTATCTATCTATCTATCTATCTATCTCAAATACATATAATAATTGGCACCAAAAATGGGGTTTTATAAATATATCTATGCCACAATTATGTACAGCTAAAATTTATAGTTTATTAAATGCAACACAAAAAATTAACAACAACAATTTTAACATATAAAAGAATAAAATATCAACATGATAAAAGCAATTAGGTAAGCAACTGCTTTGCCATACAAAATTATTGTATATTATATAGTTTCATTTGCTAATGCGTTTAGCAGAGTCTTTTCTGCTTCATCAAACCTTTTATTTATGTACAATATATTTGTTTTGCCAAAAAACCCTGCTGTTTTCTCTTTCCTCTAAGCTGGACAAAATGTTGGAGTTGCATCTTAGGTAGTTTTATCCAAAGCAACAGGGCCAGTTCTTTGCTCATTTTCTCTCTCCAGGAAATGGAAGATGTTGGAATGAAAAGCTAACTGTTTCTGGACCTTTTTGAGTAACATTTTGAAAGAACTTTCAGGGCTTTAGCGAACCCCTTCTATAACTACTATATCCAAAGATCACAGTATATTAGTGTGGTGGTCAGTAGAATCCCTTTTCCATTTCTGGCCATTGGTAAGGCTGCCACCCCTACAGATAGCCAAAAAGATCATTGCAGTTCGTTAAACTGACCTGGGAGGTACAAATTGCTCAAGGAACCTCTAGAAAGCTCTGAAGGAGCTCTGGTTAAGAAACACTGATCAAAACCCTTTCAATATTTGACTAACAAAGCTTGCTGGATGAAAAAATGCTGAAGTAGGTTCCATGTTTATTTCAGCAGCCAACTGGTGACCCACACTTATTTTGTTCATACACATTCCATACATTAACAGTCGAAATTCTTCAATGTTTAATACAGCTAAGCTACACAAATGGACCCCTAACATCAAGGCTAAACTGAGGTCTATGTTGCACATATTTAATATGAAACCACCTAATATGTTTTGCTGGTTGCTATCCTGGTGGCCCTCAATAAATGGAACCTTTTAGGATGCATTTTTTGATATTTGCAATTTTTTGGGGGGAATTTGCAATTTGGTATATTTTACAGCGCTGTACAAAGTCCATAGTCATTTCATCAACTGTCCCTCAAAGGAGCTCACAATCTAATGTCCTTACTATAGTCATACGTCGTTACCACAGTCTAAGGTCAATTTTAGGGGGAAGCCAATTAATCTAACTGCATGTTTTTGGGATGTGGGAGGAAACCCACACAAACACAGGAGAACCTGCAAACTTCTTACAGATAGTGTCCTGGCTGAGATTTGAACCTGGGACCCAGCTCTGCAAAGTGCTAACCATTGAGCCCCTGTGCTGTTTTATCCTTGTGCAACAGTGCTTGAGTGTGACTGGAATAGGCTCCAAAGAGTCAATCAGTTCATGTACTAACATGCTATAGGAGCAAAGGGCAGAGTAAGAGAGGAGCTAAACATTTTGCTGCTTCGCCTTTTACTTCCTTTCCAAGACAACCTAGGCTCAGAGTTTCTGAGTTGAGTAATGCTGACCAACAGACTGAAAAAAGTACTGCTTGAGAAATTTCTGCGGAGAAGCTTTTGCAACAAAAGAAATTAGTAGCACAAGCTGTTTTTGTTTTTTTGTGTAATATGCTAATTTTTATCTTGCCATTTTTAATTATTACAGAGCTGCATAAATGTTTCCTTAATGTCTGTCTGGAATTCATCTTTTAAGCTTATTGAGATCATGAGGATAAAAGAAAAAACCGTACATCGATTAAAAAAAGTAAACACCCTATTAGGAGCTTTCATTGTAAGCTTTTTCAGGCAGGCTCCTCTCCTTCTCGTGAGTCATTGTTTGTACCTGTCTGTCATTTTCGATGACATGTGGAAGGCATTTGATAGGTAAAAAGAAACAATTTACTTTAGGTGGGACCACAAATGGTGTGCAACAATTTCCATAATCATTTGGACACCATTAATTCAAAATTACAATCTGGCATAACATACAATAAAAGTCTCCAACCTTATTTCCCAGATAGTTGTCCTACCTGTTTTTCACCCAAAATGTCATCTTGCATACAAACTATTTTCACAGCACAGTTAGTCCTGGTATTTTTTATTATTATTAAACTGTATTTTTAAAATGCCAACATATTACACAGCACTGTACATTAAATAGGAGTTGCAAATGACAGACAGATACAGACAATGACACAGGAGGAAGAGAGGACCCTGCCCAAAAGAGTTTACAATCTGGTAACAACACAGCTCAACAAAAAAGACTTTTTCATTTGCCAAGGATTTTTTTAATATATATTTAGTGTATTTCAGCTCTGCTGAATCTAGAAATACCATCAGTTTCATTGAATTGGCTCTAGTTCTTGTGATACAGAAATCATAATAGACGATTTTACCAACAACAAATGTTAATTATCAATCTTTATATACACCAATGTTTTGCATTTTATATATTAAATGTAGCATTTTTTTTCATGAAACATTCACGTGCTTTCTTTTTGCATACATTTTTTTAAATCATTCTTTTTTTTACAGAAATATGAATTCTTACCAAAAGCTGTAACCCCGAGCCACATTCGGGGTAGCAAAAAAAACCCTACCTGCCCCCCTCGATCCAGTGGCTTCCCCTATCAAACCCCAGACGGTTTTTGCATCACATCCTTGGCTTAATCGGTGTGTTGCCTGAAGCGTCGGTACGCTGGGGAGGCATGGCTTGGTGGGACATTTAAAAGCAGAGTGCATTGTAATCTGCTTTTAAAACATTGATCAAAGTAAAAAAAATTATAAAAAATTACTCTGATTAATAATTAATAAATCCAAAAATTGATTCTATTATTGTACCCTTGTTTGGACAAAATGTAATTTTTTAAAATAAAATTATTAAATTTATTATTTTTTATAATTATTATTTATAATTATTATATTTTAATTTATGATTTGTGTTTTAAACTTATCATACCCATGAGTAATTCCTAAGAATTACAGGTCTAAAATATTTTTAAAATTTCCACGCAAAACAATGTACCGCTTTTGACATAAAAATACAGACATAATTAGACCACCAGGGGGGCTAAATGACCCTAATGCATTTTGCTACATTTGAATATTACATTTAACTGAATAATCTCAGTAAAAACAGAGAAGAAACATTACAGAATTTGTGAAACAAGCATATCTTTTATAGTTTGGTATTAAACTGGGGGACCAAGATAAATATTGGACCCCCATATGGTATGCAAAACTTGTGTAGAGTGTCTACGTCAGTGGAAAAATGCTAAACTGAAAGTTTGACATTTGGTACCTATGGTATGACGAGAGCCCCAAAATCATCATAATGATTGTTATTTTGTGCTGTTAATGTAAAAGGTTTCAATGACTACAAAACAAGTGGGAGTACCCTGATTTGGAATCGGCAAGATCACCTGTGCCGCATGGTGCTGATGTTCCCATACCAGTGTTCAGTACACTCCCTGATATTCCTGTACCCGACATGGACGATATACAAGGTTTGGAATGTAATCCAGGAGTTAGCAGTGGAAGTGAATATGAAGGAAGTGTTTAATCAAACCAGCAGTTCTCCCAAGAAGAGCTCAATGATTTAATATGTGACCTAAGTCTGTCAAAACAAGCATCTAAACTTATAGCATCCAGGCTAAAAGAAAAGAACTGTCTGAGACTGGAAGGTAAAATAACGGTTTATGGGACCAGAGAGGTGACACTCCGATCATATTTCAGTGAAGATGGAGACTTTGTTGTAACATCTCTCGACTACTAGCCCAAATGGGAGTACAGAAAACCGAGCAGAAGACTGGCGGCTTTTAATAGACAGTTCCACTCTAAGTTTGAAATTTGTTTCGCTGCATAATGGCAACTGCTATGCATCAATTCCAATTGGTCACTCAGCAAAACTTAAAGAAGAATATGAAAATATCAAAATGGCCTTAAAAAAGCTCATGAACACCAATGGTCCATATGTGTTGATTTAAAAATAGTGAACTTCCTACATGGACAGCAAAGTGGAAACACAAACTACCCATGGTGCTTTTGGGATAGTAGAGCAAAGCAGGATCACTGGAAAAAAGTCACATGGCCTCCAAGGGAAAACATAAAAAAAAGGTGCAGCAAACATTATTAACAAGCCAATGGTTGACAAAGAAAAAATCATTCTCCCACCACTACACATAAAGTTGGGATTAATGAAGCAATTTGTTAGAACTCTGAACAAGGACGGTGATTGTTTCAAATACATTTGTAGATTCTTCCCTGGAATGAGTACTGAAAAATTAAATCAAGAATCTTTGATGGACCTCAGATTCGGAAACTGATAAATGATTCAAATTTCGTTAGTTACATGACTGAAACTAAAGCTTCTGCCTGGCACAGCTATGCCATGGTTGTTAAGAACTTCTTGGGTACACATAAAGCGCAAAATTATGAAGAACTGTTACAAAACTTGCACCTAAACTTCAAAAATGTAGGTGCTACTAGGAGCATAAAGGTACACTTATCTCTATAGCCATTTGCTATGACACATGACTGCTGGAGTCTTCAACATGATTGTCCTGATCATCAGCATAAAAGTAAATCATACAGAGTTTTTTAATGGCTTCTTTGTGATTAGTTCTGTAAATTTACTGAATCTAGAATATATTGGCATTAAGTATTTCAAAAATTTTATTTTGTGTACACGGGCATTGAATCATTGAATCATGGGCATTGAATCAATTTATCTACTTTAATTTTGCTTAATTTTCATGTTTCATTAGTTTTCTATGAGGTTATTATTGAGGTCATTGTTTCATAAACTAGAGCCAATATAGCAAAACTAATACCATATTTGGGATGTGTGCATCAAACAGAACCTAAAATGACTTTAATCTGTTTGGCAAGAAAATGTTTGTTGACCAATGTTATGCATGGTTGGGTCATATCCCATTCAGGGGGAGAAATGTATTTGTCATAAACAAATTAGTGGATCCGTGATGAAAAATCTTCCCGGTCTGTTTGCTTAGCGAATAGAAGCTTATCTCCTGGTCTCTGTACATCGGAGAAATATTCTGCTCCCAGAAGTTGCTGATTCAGTCACATTTCTGGATGAAACCGTGAGAAAAGGCAATTTAACAATTCCACGTACTTACTTTTAAACAGTAATCTGTTTTTAGAACAATAATGGTGTGACAAATCTATTAACGCAAAGGTGAAATTTTGACTTCAAGCCCTATGTATCTCTCCTATAAGCAAATCTTCACTTTTCTAGAACCACTTTAAAGATGGAGCAGGGAAAGGTGAAGCTAATATTCTCTAAAAGCAGCTGAAAAAGCACAAAAATACCTAAAAGTGCCAGCCATTTCAATAAGTTCATAACTAGCAGCAAAGGTGCACAGCTTATTGACATCCAATATTTATATAGCGCCGACATATTACACAGCGCTTTATACAAAGTCCATTGTCATGTCACTAGCTATCCCTCAAAGGAGCTCACAATCTAAGGTCTCCTCCTAGGTCTCCTCCTTGGTCATATATCTTTAATACAGTCTAAGGTCAAATTTAACCTAACTTCATGTTTTTGAAATGTGGGAAGATGGCCAGAGTACCCAGAGGAAACCCATGCAAACACAGGGAGAACCTGTAAACTCCATGCAGATATTGCCCTGGCCAACATTCGAACCTGGAATTCAGCGCTGCAAAGGCCAGAGTGCTAACTACTGAGCCACTGTGCTACTCAGCTTTATAACTTTAATTGACTGCACATGTTGGTGCACTTGTTTCCATCAATTAAATATTCCTAAAAATGTTTCCTTAACAAGAGGTAAAACAAAAATTGCTATTTAAAAACAATTGTGCTGGAGCTAGCAGCTTCACATTGGCAGGTATAAAGAAATCAACCTCATTTTTACCGTTCATTATAATTTAAAAATTTCCCATGTCCCTGCTTAATAGTATTCTGGAAACATCAAATTGGGACAATGTGCATCTATTCTGTGGTACCCAAAGCCATTTTTTGTAAATCATTTTTTTTTCTGTGCCGTAAGTGATCAGCTGCTCAGTAGGCACGTACTTGTTAGAGACTCAAGTCCCTCTCCATAGTCTGGAGTGGCGATAAAACTAGCATCCATCTACAATTTGAATAATTGTTCCCTCACTGCCCATTTGTGCGTTCCCTCCTGTCCTGTTGCCAACTTGCATTAGAGATAAATGGAGATGAGTTGTTAACTGACAGCACTGCTCTAGGCTGCTATGATTGGATTTCAGTGTACCTGTACCCAAGTGGAGTTTGCGGGGGTAAAGATGTTTAATCTGCCAAAAGTTTGCCTTTCCTTGTTCTTGCTTTCCTCCCTCCTTGACATGCTAGTGATGTTTTTATTTGAAAAGCTGTTTCCATACACACCTTATTTCACAAAAATTGACATCATTACTGAAAATCTGTGCTTCTCAATACAACACAGGCAGGCTATGACCTTGAACCCACGTCCGCACTTTTGACAGCTGGCAATTGAGAGTGTTCTCCCCGGCCCCTTTTAGCTGGGTGCACCACCCGGCACTTTTCTGTTTTTTGGTGGTTACTGAAGTGTTGGGTCACGATACAGGGAACACCACCTTCCTACAGCTTCTTCCCACCCAGCTTTGGGGAGAATACTGAGTGAGCAGCACAAAGTACACCCCTAGTAATTTCTTGTGGAGCTGCTGCAGGGAGACATGATGTGTGCTACCATGTAGTGTCTCCAGAGAGACAGCAGTTCCTAGAAAGAGGAAGCAGTAAACACACCACAGCCTCACTGCAAATGTGAACCTAGCCTTGGCCTGGTAATGGGATAAGCTCTATCTAACTTGCTGTCGCTTCTGTTGCACGTTACGAGTAGCTCACAGTGTACCTTTACATCTGTGCACTACGAAGGTAAGGCTGGATTTGACTTTATTGTCAATTAAAACTTTCATAGGAAATAATATTCTCTCCAATGTTCTACCCAGCCCTTTCAGCTTGGCACACCACCTGGCACTTTTCAGTAACCACTTAGCTGTTTTTGGGTTACAAAAAATTTGGGTCACAATACAGAGGCAACCAATGACCTACAGCTTCTTTTAACCCAGCTTTCAAAAATATTCTCGTGAGAATTCTGTACTGTGTTCTTGTCAGTGGAAAGATACGGGATAAAGAGCCAGTGACAGTAAAAAATTAATAGCGGCTGCTGTCATAGGTGGGAATGTTTATTCATTTGTTCTCAGTAATGAGCACCATGCTGTGGATTTTTTTGTGTAGCATTTTGGTGGTAAGGTGATGGGGAGAAAGCAATAAGAGCTTATTACCCTACTAATAGCTTGTTAATAGCCATGCAAATCCAAGAACTGTCTGCAAATTATTTATTGTAGCCTCAACCATCTCACATCCATAGAATTCTTGGTGGTCACTAAGACCAAGTGGGGAATAGGAGTTCATGCTTTGCTCCTACTCTGAGATTTGCCTATATTGTACAGTTTTCTATATCCAGGTTTATTTTAAAGTAAAGAAACAACCCAATCATTTCCATTGGCCATTCTTGTCCTATTGGTTATGTGAGATTTCTTGTTTTGCAGACAGAATCTCCCCAAAGTGAGGAAAATGCAATTTTATTTGTCACTGTAAAAAGTATTAAAAAATTTTCTATTCTATTGAGATCTCAGAATTTGGATTTTAACTCTTACTTACCTAATCTTGGTGACAATGGCTTCTAGGAACACATACCACCAATAAGAACTAGACAAGCACTCTATACAAGTACTTCTATCCAAAAATAATGATTTACATATGTTGGGGTAAACAATTAGGGTAATTACTGAAATTTATCCTAAAATTTCCTATGATAATCTCAGAATATGACTTCTCTCTCCATCTATGTTATGAAAATGTAATTTACTTGCGTCAGGCTGTCTGGTATACATGGATCTCAATATATTTTTGATTTTTTTTCTGATATCTTAGATGTCTCTCATTTATCACTTTTCTTGTTTTTGATATCCTAGATTATTCATAATGGAAATCCCAGTTGGTCCATCAGAGTGACATGTGTTCTATGAATCCACTGCCATATAGAGAGCATTACATTTTCTCCTGCTAAATTTGGTTAACTACCGACAAAATATATATTTGAGTTTACACACGGGAGTGAGGGTAATGTGCAGATGGTGATTCTGTCACCGAGACATAATTTGTCTTTCTTTCGAATCCGAACACTGAATTACCAAGAGGAACACCAAAAATAGACAAACAATGATATTGTATACTGGGAGATGATTTTATTATTTCCTTTCAATTTCTATTGTTCTGCTTCATCATTCAGCAGTATATAATATGAATTCTTTTTTGTGAGCAGAAGATTGCAGTGCAAGGAAAAGGGGAGCAAAAACAGCAGATAATTAATTCAGTTTTGTATTAGCATTAAAAGAAAGAGGTACACAACTCAGATTTTGTTGCAATTGAGTATATGTATGTGTGTGTATGTGTGTGTATATATATATATATATATATATATATATATATATATATATATATATTTTTTTTTTTTTTTAACCAACTGTTAGCCCATCTTAGAAATGTTGTTTGCCCGGAATTTAGCTTTAAAGTGTTATTAAACCTTTTTTTTAAAAAAAAAGACATTTTGCTGCAGACCTCAGCACTTATGTTTGTTAGTGTAGTCTCACAAGCCTGTATTTGCTTGGAATATACTGTTCTATATTCTGTCCCCTCTTCTGCTATCTTTTGGGTGGCCCCAATGCCTTGAGGGGTTCATTTGAGCCCTTCTGTAGCCTCCCTTCTAGATTGGTCTACAGCAGAACAAGCATGCGTGTTCTTTTGGGAGATGGCATGCATGTGTTTTCTTTAGCTGGCATTAGGGAAAATGGCCCATAAGGTTCTGATGATGGTGAAATGGCGATGAGAGAGTCTGGCAAATGCCCCATTAATATGAATGTGCTGTTTGTTAATGCTTAAAGGTGGTGTTGTTTTTTAACATGATGACAACCGTAAAAGTGGCAATCGGTACAGTAGAATTTGTGATTACTCTTGCATTATTGTAGTACTTCATAAAGTGTCAATCAAAAAACAAACAATACAAGAAAAAAAAATGGCTCCAATCTCCAAGGCTCTAAATGGCTTTAATCACTACTTTTTTGATGAACCTTCCCTCAATGTCTTGTTGGTTTGGCCTGTTTATTTACCTAAGTTTAACATTCTGGATATAAACACCAATTGAATGACATTTGATGTTACCACTCTGCCCGCAGATCATCTGTCTAGCGGCTTGCAGCATCTTCAGTATCCCTTTAGTCGTGCAGAGAAGTATCTTTCTTTTACTCTGCAGTTACTCTGAGGGTGTGCACAGGTGAAGGGGACTTTAGGAAATGTGCAGCAGCCAATGAGCAGACTAGTTCCTGGTTCCAAACCTGTCCTGCTATTGGCTGCTGGTCTTATTTATACCTTCCTGGTTCCAGGTTCTGGTTGCTTGATCCTTAGCCTTGCTACCTGAGAGTTGCGCATATATACTCTGCCACATTTAGCCTTTTGGATTCCTGACCTTGATTACCCTACATTGTGTGGCAGTGTTAACAAATATCTGACACAAACCAGTGTATTCTGCAGCCTTTCACTTTGTGACAAATTTTGCAGTCTAATGGCTGAAGGAAAAGAGATTAAGGAAATACTTCCTTAATATCTTAGAATCTTCAACTTAGGTAAGGCTGGAGCTCAAACACAACTTTTTAATTATAAAAGTTGTAGTCTTTTATTAAAGGATAATGTTAATGTATTTTGTGACATATCATAAATTTGTTTTTGCAGACTGTAGTTTTTAATTAGTTTTTGTGACATAACATATTAATCTACCTAAACAATTGAAACTTTTTTTATAAACATTTACAACGTTTATATAGTACATTGTTTAAAAAGATATCCTGTCTAAATTTGTTTTTATATAAACTGACAAACATATATCATAATGGTCGCTTGAGTTGGAATCTGGTCATCGTTTCCGTGATCACTTTTTTTGACATTGGTACAGCACAGAATTAGTAGAGCTGCAGATTGCAGCTAAAGACATATCCCTAAAATGTCATCATTATGAGGCATTGTGTTAAGTATTATTAGAGAGATTGCAGATGAGAAGGGTTACATCTGTCCAGTACAACAGTACAGCACAATGTTAAACTGTTGTCCTAGCTTCTTACACTAAGCCTGTTCATAAAGAGGAACTAAAGCCAAAACTAAACTAAACTCAATCCCGCAGTGGAGTCCGGTTTATCCGGAGGTCTCTTCTGTTGGGTCCTGCGTCGTCCCGGCATTGGTCTGCAAGCCGGGGTGCCGCCTTCTTTGTCTCTTCTTCCTGTTACTCTTCCTACATCACCCGACCCAGGCGTGGGATTGCGTGACGTAGATGGGGAAAAAAATTTGCCAATCTCACTGCGCATGCGTGAGATAGGCAAATTTTTCCCCCACAAAAGTCTCAGGCATACGCAGAAGGAGCACCGTAATGCCTGACGTAGATATTCCAGCATTCTTTGCTCTCCCATTCGTTCTCGATCACCTAGGTAATTGAGAATTAGGGGGCATTGCTGCATTTTTTTTTTTTGGGTCTACCCTTTAATGTAAAGTGAAATTTCTGAGTGTAGGTACTCTTTAACTACATAGTTCTCCCCAGAGCTTTTTAGCCGGTTGCTCCGCCCGGCTGATTTGAATACCCCGCCCAGCTCTCGGCAGCTCTCATCCTCGGATGCACGGATCTCAGAGAAGCTGCTCTGTGTCCTCCTGTGCAGCCTTCATGTGAAGGAGACATAGGCAGCCCCGCCCCCATCTTATAGCACAGAGCTCAGATTTCTGCCTTTGAAATGTATCCACTGCTAGCTCTGCGTGTGAATTCTGCATCCTCACAGCTTTGTGTACAAACCTCCATATCTCCTAATATGTATGTCACAATGACCTGTAATTTTCAGGGTGTACAGGGGACCGGGGCAGGCATTACAAAGTTGTAACAAATAATTGGGAGAAGGTAGAACACTGAAAAAATAAGAGGTTACTGATTACCCATGGCATAAACAACTGGAAGCACTAAATTTGCCGTGTTTTGCCACGCCCCCTTTTTTTACCACCCGGCTACAGCTTCCTACCACCCGGCTGAAAAAAATTTCTGGGGAGAACACTGAACTATATAACCTGTCACGCTTCAGCTTCTGTACAAATGCATAAATCACATTGCCATTGTAGGGCAGAGTTAAAGTATCTCTTTATCTGGTAAGTTTTTCGAGCTCAGTGTAAGATCCACATTAAAACTAAATAGTTGCATCACGTCTTGCAAAATCAGAATCCAATTAAAGCAGCAAACATTCTCAACATTTTCAATTTTAAGGAAAAAACATTTCTTCCAGTTCTAACACATTACTTTGAGAGAATCGTACCAAACCGTTAGCTACAAGTCCAAGAGCAGACAAAGAGGTAGCCTATGACATGAAATCTGCTGTGAAAACCATTCTCACCCTGTAAATGGTATGCAGGAATGGAGTAGAACATGGGAGGTTCACAAGAATGTACTGTGCTTTTTCAGTTTAAGTACAACAATTTTTGAGTGGTTTAACAACCAGAGTTGAACCTTAATGTATATAGTCCCTGAAAACTAACTTTTCTTGTTTTGTCTCCTGTTGGTCCATTAATAATAAAATATTGTATATTGGGGATGTGTTTGTAGTTATGTTCTGTAGTGACAATGTTGCTTCTGTACATATAACCATACAGTGAGTGAAGGTTGTCCCCCTAGGGTAAGGGAGTGTGTTACGGACAGTATTATAGGTTTACATTAGGTGAAATGCATGAAAAAACGCAACCACCACATCAATGGCTGGTAATTTGTAAGGTATTTACTTTTTCCTCTAGATATAGATTGTAAATTGTTAGACTGCAAGATCTTTTGGGCAGAGTCCTCCTGCGTCATTGTTTTTATCTGTCATTTGCAATCTCTTTTTAATTTACAGCGCTGCATAATATGTTGGTGCTATATAAATACAGTTAAATAATAATGATAATAATATTAAATGATTTTCTGTTTTGTTTTTCTTATTTGCAGGAGCTGGAGCGAGTTACATCTCTGCAGACAAGTCTTCAGCTTGCAGCTGTTATATGTTCCAATGGAAGGAGGTAAAAGAAGGAACATATAAAATGAATGTGTGGGTGTCTGTCTGTGTGTGCAACAATCACCCTCCTATATCATTCCTCCTTCTTTGTCATTATCTTCTACCAACTTGTTCTTTTTGTGAGGTGATGTTCTGAACAGGATGGACTTGAAATAAAATGATGGCTGGAAGTATCTGTCCACTGTCAGACTAACAAGCATGCTTGGATTAGTGGTATTGTTGGAGCAAATTCAATATATGTGACAAGTGTAACTGTGTGAGCTTTGATCAAAGGCCGCATTCACCTACATAGCTGCAGACATTGTGGAGTAATTCATCCTTAAAGTTTTGCAGGTGCATGAAAAACAAGAAACAAATCATCTATATGCATGGTAGCCTTAAGAAATAATTTTCAAAATGTGGCAGGTAATATATATTGTATATGGTTCTGGTTTACTATACTCCGAGGACCCTCAGTTCTCAGTGGTTCCTCCCTTTGAACATTGTAGGGGAGAATAGAAGTATTTATTTATCTGTTCAGTTTTTTCACATCAAAACTAAATGGTTGCATCACATCTTGCAAAATCAAACATAATCTGATCCAATAAGCAAACATTTTGGACATTGGAAAAAAAAACCGAAACATTTTTGTCCAGTTCTCATTACTTTGCAATAGCTCCATGTTCAAGAGCTGTCCCCCAAAGGGGCTTACAATTTATTGTCTTTACTATAGTCATTTCTTTAATACAGTCTAAGGTCAATTTTGGGGGGAAGCCAATAATTTAACTCCATGTTTTTGGAATGTGGGAGGAAACCGGAGTACCCGGAGGGAACTCAAGCAAGTACAGGGAGAATGTGCAGACTCTATACAGATAGTGTCCTGGCTGAGATTCGAACCTGGTATCTTGTGCTGCAAAGGTCAGAGTGGTAATCGGTGAGCCACCGTTCTCTGACATGAAATCTGTTGGGAAATGCATTATCAATCTTCGAATGCTTTGCAGCAATAAAGTGGGAGGATCATTAATATACATAGCTGCAGGTATTGTGGAGTATTTCATCCTCAACGTTTTGCAGGGGCACATTGCATCATGCTGGAACAGAAAAGGGCCTTACTTCTGCTGCAATTATCCATGAGGGGAACACATGTTACTACAGTATTATGTAGTCACCTGGGAAAAAGGTTGCAGGTATGAAGTGTAGGGTTAAATGCCAGTGGATTAGACAGGACACTTGCAGCAGAAATTTTTTTCCCTTCCCTGTAGTTGTCTTAACAGTTTATTGCACTTCATGTTCCCAAGTATCTATTTTACATTATGTCTGCTTATGGTACATATATAGATATTGCAGCGAAGAGCCGCTGCTGTCCCTGTAATTTCCTCCAGAACACTTTATACTGGATATAGTAATTACAGCATTTCTTCTTTGAGGTATCAGAGAGATAAGTTTTTCCCCTTATTTTTTATTTCAGTGGTGTCTTTGATGTCTCATCTTATAACTAAATGATTTGAAACTGTTACCTGGTTTACCGGCAAATTGGCAACATTTAAGAATTAAGCTGAAATTTATTATTTCTTTAGGTTCCCCTCACATCCCCTTATTAACATGCGAATGATAATTTGAAATAAAGCCTTTCTGTGTTCGTTATATACCGTATTTTTCGGACTATAAGACGCACTTTTTCTTCCCCAAAACTGGGGGGGAAAAGTGGGTGCGTCTTATACACCGAATACATGTTAAATATAACAGTAATTAAAAAAAATCATACTCATCACTCTGTGTCAGAGTGATTAGAAGGGGATACATTGACACAGAGTGATTTTTTAGTATTTTGTTCAGAATCTTTTTTTTCTAGGTTTTTCTCCTTCAAAATTGGGTGCGTCTTATAGGCCGGAGCGTCCTATAGTCCGAAAAATACGGTAATTTGGTTTCATATATATACATTGCAGCACCTTTCCTTAATGCTGATTTTCCAGCTGAGCCTCTCTTATTGATGGCACTGAAGTCCAATGAATGAAAGGGGAGAGCCATTGACACCCAGGCTGGGAAAGACCTAAATAAGCCTTTCTCAAACTTTTTATTATGCGGGAACCCTTACAATAACTTTCAGGTCTTCTGGGAACCCCTTCTATAACTACTATATCCACAGCTCACAGCGTATTAGTGTGGTGGTCAGTGGGAAGTATTCCTCTTACATTGCTGGCCATTAGGAAAAATGTCACCCCTACAGATCATTCAAAAAAGATCATTGGTGTCTATACTAAACCTAAACTGACCTGAGAAGCACAAACTGCTCATTGCTTAAGATTCCCCCAGAAACCTCTAAATTAACTCAAGGCTTTCATAGAACCGTGGTTGAGAAACTTTGGCCTAGATAGTGATAACGATGCTGAGTGTCCTTCTGCTAGGAAATGAGGTGGCCTCTCCCTGATTATCTTCAGCTTCTAATGCACTTTATCGAAAATTGTTTGTGTTCATTGATATCAGAATAAGCAATTTCACTACACGTGTGAAGTCTTTACAGCAGTGGCATAAAGGTCAGCAGACAGAACCACAGCATGCGACACGAGGCACAGACATTAGACACAACTGAAAGTGCTGAACATAAAGTTTCTTTAGACAGCCTTAGCTTTTGAACAGAGCAAAGATCGGAGGCCCATCTTGCAGATTTTACATGTTGACTGTTAACATAGTCACTTTAAACACTTATTGCATATACTTGAGTATAAACCAAGATTTTTTTTTTGATTAAAGAAAACTTTTAGTAAAAAAAAAGTTTCTGTTTATACTTGGGGCACATCAGTAGATGGCGCTATGTACTCATGTCGTTGGAAACAAACGATGAACGACCGATCGGACGAAAATCGTTCACAAAAAGATGACCAACGACGTCGACGAACAAGGATTGTCGTTGGAAATGAATGACGGTCATTGCAGATCTGATTGGCCGACGATTGTTCGCTATCGCGTGTAGGGTCATTCAGTGATCGTGCATGTTTCTGCAATACACTTTCTCCTTTACATGTCACTCCCTGCATCTTTCAAACAATTGTATCCAGCATGTGTACATTATTGGTGGATTATATTTGAACGATCGTATTGTTACAGCATGTAGAGAATTGTGCACAATACGATTGTTCAGATATAATCGTGCATAATCGTTGATCGGTCGTAATTGTTCGTTTTCTAACGATAATTATTGGAAGTGTGTACCTAGCTTAGGACATTGTTAGAGTTTGTTACACACTTTACATGAGGACACAACAACATTTACTGGTGGACAACAATAATGCACAAAGGATCATTTTAGAGTATGTAACCCAACATAACTAACTAAAAAGTACAAAATACAGGGGCGGAAAGATAAGCAGACTGTGTTCATGTAATCCCCCCTCCCTTTAAATAAATGTTAAATAACACATAAACAATTTTTTTTCACATTTTTTAGGCGTTTCTGTTGATTACTATTTTGAATGTTAGGAGTGATGGTTGCATTTTGTGCCCTGGGTTTATACCTGAGTCAGTGTACCTTTCCTGTTTATTCAATTTAAATGATGTACCTTGGTTTATATTCAAGTATTTCTGACATGTTTTAGGGCGAATTTTTGTGTTCATAATTTTACTTTATATGAGCCATATTGTGTTTTCATACTTTATAAAAACAAGCACATTATCACAATGTGTAAAAATAGAACTTCATATGTCAATTCTCACAATGATGTGTTGAATAACAGGTCAAGAATCGGGGTCATGGTTATCATTTACTGTTTTACATTGATCCGATGCCCCGGGAAGATTTTTTTTGATTGGAGAGGTGTCACTGATCTGGTCTCACGCTGATAGATCGGTCAATCGTTTGAGATGTAAATTCCAGGATGTCCATTAATGAGCAAAAAATCTAAGTGAGCTTTTATTGAATCTACACTGCGGGAATTGAAGCTCTCATGAAGGCTTTCATCAATAAAGCTGCATTTGTTGCGGGCTGGCCTGAATCTTACTGTTCCGAATAAAGCCCAGAAGGATTACAGTGTGCCTAACAATAGCTCACTCTCAATCCCCAAACACAGAGATGGGGAAACGTGAATGAAATAATCAAGATTGTTGTGCTGTCTCCTTTTCTTATCTCTGTAATGTTTAGTACTAGGCAGACTTAAAATAAAACCTTTAGTTCTGCTTCTGCTTATCCCTATTTAATGTACAGCGCTGCGTAATATGTTTATGTTATATAAACACTGTTTATTATTATTATTAATAATAACAATAATAAAATAATAATTATAATGTGCAAGTATTTACAGTATTATCTCAAATTATGGCAGACTGTCTGTTTGCCGTCACCATTGATGAGATCCAAATTTTCTCACTCTGTCCACCAATGTCAAGATCTTCTCAGGCGATTCTTCCAAGTTTCAAGCTTTTTCTTCTCTTACTGGGCCTGATTGAAGCTTTTCACGACTGGAGAAGATAGACTATCATGGAAGAACCTGGGTGATCCAGAAAACCTAGAATGGTTTCAGGATTGAAAATATTGGCCAAGTAATAACCAATGATTTTTAGCAAATCCATTTCAGGTTTGCTGGATCACCCAGATTCCCCCATGACAGTCTCTCCAGTTTTCGAGATTTTTAATAAATCAAGCCCACAGTGTGCAGATTCAAGGGTTACATCCTCCCTGGCATGCAGTGTTTCTCAACCAAGGTTCTGTGAAACCCTAGGGTTCCTCGAGGGGTTGCTAGGGGTTCTGGAGCAATGAGCAGTTTGTGCCTCTCAGGTCAGCTTTACTGATTCCAATCACCTTTTTGGTTATCTAAGGCTGACATTCTTCCCAATGGTCAGCAATGTAAGAGGATTTCTTCACAGTAACAACCATGTCAATATACTGTTAGCTGTGGATAAAGTAAATATGGAAGGGGTTCCTGAAGACCTGAAAGTCTGAAAGTTTATTGAGCAGCGCAAACCGCTTTGCTTTGCGTCCCCACTGGGAACATATTCCTCACTCCTTGTAATTGCAGTGGCAAGTATTAATTTGTTCCATGGTAGTACCGGGGTCTGGGGAGACAGTCAGCCCTATGTACGATCATGCAGTCTTCCCTGGCTTATAGCAGATGAAGTGAGTTGCGGAGGAATGAAAGGTAATCATGTGCTGCTAGGGAAGATAGATCTTAAAGAAAACCTTTGTTTTAGGTAAGAGGAGCCATATCATCCCAAATATACCTAAAATGAAACTAAGCACATATGGCTAAAATTGTATTAAAATCACTGAATAAATACAAAAGAATGAAAACATTTTAAAATATACAAACATGCAAGTACTCTGTATTACCTTGTTAGTTAGTGTTGATTTTGTATTTTGACATGTGTGTAATTTTGGGTTATTTTGTGTTGATTTCCTAGACACCTAAATATTGCAAAAGAAGGATTTACACAAGCCAGTCTGGGACTTCTAGCAAACCATAGAAAACGCCAGCTATTGATTAGCCTGCTGAAGTCTCTGAGAACAATTAAAACTCTGGTAACGTCCACTGAAATCTTCATCATGATGTTATTTGTGCATGTGCAGTTGTACAGTGCTTGACCTTTCTTTGTCTTCTGTCCACTCAGCAAAGAACTGATGTCCGCCTCAGTGAGATGCTGGAGGTAAATACAATTGACAATTTTTTTTCTGGGGTTAATTCTAAATATGCAAAATGAACATCAAGCACATAATTTGGTTTTGGAAAAAAAAGAGGCTTGTAAAAATGCCCTTTTAGGTTAATTTTTAACTGTAATCGTGTCATGACATCAAGGCCTAGCTCCAGGTTTAACATGAAAAGTGCCAGGTGGTGCACCTGGCTAGAAGGGTCTGGGGAGAACACCGCCCTAGTACACTGTGAATGATTGGTGTGTGGTTTTGGGAACGGGGGTGGTTCTATGACACCCTGCATTGACAGAGTCCTCAGTGTTCTTGCTTGAGTATTTCTGAGTGTCCTTTAACCCAAATGATTGTGGACATCTTGCTGTGAATAAGAGGTAAAGCTGTGGATTACACAGGCTGGGTCACAGGCTGGCTCAATAAATTAAAATGCGGTCCTCAGTTGGCCTATAAAAAAAAAACTATGAAGGTTACAGGTAAATGTTTAGTTGTTCTTAAAGTGTAAAGTTATTTTTTAAATACGGTGTATATGCAAGACATTTGTTTTACAAATATACATTTAATACATGACATAGGATTCACAGAGCACTGTGATTTATACCAGAAAATAGCACAGCATTGGTTAGCTGACCTCAGACTTTTTATGAGTAAGTGCATCTTTGGACGGAGCATTGTAAGGATTACGATTGACGACCGCTTCCTGTCAGACTTGCATCTCAAACAGTGGACACAATCTCCAAGCATTGTCTCTGCCCACACGCCCCCTTATATCTGCAGTTACTCCAATAAATAAAATTTGGAGGAGTTTTGAACTTAGAAGGGAGTAGCCTTTTATTTGAATTTATCTGTGAACTGTCTAATAAGTCACTTTACTGTCATTTTTCTGTGGATATATTTCTGGTTGAACTATTGGGGCTGTTAACACACTGTTTGCAACAGCCAGATTGCTGCTGTTATTACATATAAATCTAAAGATCTGTAAATACACTGTAGTTTTTTTTTCCATTTCCGAAGAGTGCATTTCATCCCTGTCCCAGTCAGCTGTTCTCTTCATGAACTACCAGAGATGAGCTTACAATGTATTGCATTTCTCTAGGATTTGAAGCTTCACTTTATAAATCATTTTTCCCCAGGAATCTTAAATGGATTTATTTACAAGCCCGGTTTTATATGGTTGTTCATTTGAGTTTTATTTGGTCTTACAGCCTTAACACCGTATTTCAGAATACGGCCGTGATTAGTTTTCCTTCATCTCACCTGCACATCCTTCACTGTAACATACATCCAGAAATGACTTGATTCAATTTTTCACTGGTTTCATTGCAAAACATTGGTGGCTGATGGATGAATGATTGTGTGCTGGTACACATTCATCCAAATCAAGACATTTTGCTGTGCAAGTTTTGAAGATAACCGCAGTGTATTTTCTTTAAATGTGAAGTTTATTGTTACAATGTGAGATATGACTTTTAGCTGAGAAAGTCATTTGTTGTTTGTTATACTGCAACACATGGCAATGTACAACCACACTTCATGGCTGTACATTGCAATGCTGTCCATATGATTTAACTTTGTGCAACACATATCTTGTGAAGAGAACCATAAGGAACCCAACAGGCCCACCTATTACAGTCTACCTGCAGAAAACTATGGGAGTGGGGTGGATACAAGACCTGCACCCATGAGAGGGCAGCGAGATCGGTCTTTAGTACTTTGCCACAGATTCCAAGTTTCACTGTCAATCAATTCATAGATGGGGGGAAAAGTACATATAGGAGATCAAGTTTCTAGTAAGAACACACATGCTCCATGTATAAAGGCAATATTTATTAATCACAGAGTTCTGCTTTAAGTGCCTAAGTCAAGGGTAAAAACTGTCCTAGAAGACATCTTGGTAATTGGATTAAGCATACATATCCAACTCTTCTATGCTGTCTATAGGCAGATTAGTTTCACATGGCCCTGACTAATCCTAATGGCTATAATTTGTTGTCTTTGCAGGAGGAAGATTATCCTGGAGCCATTCAGCTGTGTCTGGAGTGTCAGAAAGCAGCTAGTACATTTAAACACTACAGCTGTATTAGGTAAGGAATTCATTCATTTTCAGCAATACTTGTGTACAGTAAAACAGATGGACTATACACATGTACAGTGGTTATGTTTACATTGTGTTTAATTCCAACACATTTGAATGTTGTTGCTGCAGGGACAGCTAGAGCAACACTCTCATTTAAATGGCTCTTTCCCAGCAGACATCCTTATCTTCACATTTCTATACCATTCCAATCAGCCACCAGGAGCACAAAATATGTTTGTTACCTATGACTATGGAGAAGTATTTTACTTGCTCCCTGTCCTCTGGGACAGCACTGGTCCAGAATGACACAACTCCTGCGAAGGCATATGGATGACTATTCATCTCTGGCACGCACAAGGGAATCCAGGATTGCAAGCTCAGCAAAATTTGACATCTGGGTGGTAAACAGGCTGTTTTTGCAGAAGAGACATCACCTGTCCCATTCTGCAATAATCATTTGCATTACTGTGGGGCTATAGTTCCACTTTAAGGAAACCCTTACATAGAGTTACATTAAACTGAGTTAAGGTTCTCCTTTATCCAGGCCATTGTATGTTTAGTGGTGGTTGGTAACATTCAACCAGTTGTCATTAGACTTGTTCATGTAATGGTGAAGATATTTATAGCTTGCCCAAGCCTCTTCTTCAGCTCTGAGTGCCAGGGAAACACCTCAATATTTATATCTATAATATATCTACATTTATATCTACACAAGTAGAACAGAGATCTTTATCCAGACACAGTATAGTTGTGCATTGCATTTCGCAGAATGGATCAGTTTCCGTGCACATTGTTGTTTATTCTATTAAATGGTCTGTCCAACACAACAAGTCACACAAATGTATTCTGCATTTTTTTAATGTGAACCACATGGCAAAACACGACCACAAATTGCGCCATTGGTTAAGTGTGTCCAACACATCTGCTGTGTGTTTTGTCTTTATTGCACTTAAAGCATAAATTTCCTTGTTCCCACAAGGCACTAGTAGGAATGAGACCTTAGCAGGCATAAGGAAACAAAAAAAAAAGCTCTACTCGCATATGTAGGTCTCTTCTAAATGCCCCTTTGTTCTGTAAATTATAAAAAATACAGTTTGAATCCTTTTTTTGTTTTACATTACCATATTAGTTTACCTCTTCTTAAAGTAATGTAGTAATGTCTACTTACTTGTTCAGAGGTCACAATGAAGATCAATGTTTTTTTTTTCTCCAATTAAGCCCACAAATAAAGCCTTAATGTTGAGAACTTTAATACTGGTGATTGAAATTATTTTTATCCAAAACGAAATCCAAGTGTTTTAAGGAAGAATCCAAGAGCTTGTCTAATTAAAGTGAAGTGTGGCTGGCATGTTTTAGGTAGCAGCAAATTGCAAGAGAGAAAGGAAATGTTACATTCAAGTGTTGCCACTTGCACAGAATATGCGCTTATTCCTGCACTGAATACTGTTTTGATTGCTGAAGGGTTTGTTAATATACATACATCTGTTGTCTAAATCCACCAAAGAAAACCAGTTTCAGCAAACTAATTAAAAATTCCATCCAGTACAAAGAACACCTGATAAGTTATAAAATATTAGGTATTCCTTTAACAGTTCTAGCAGTTTTGAAGCAGATCTGTCATTAATAATAACAAATAGCGCGGATGTCACCTGTAGCAAATCATTTTTTTCAGTAAATGTAAAAGCAAACACAGGAGAGGAGTAAGTCTTATACACACAAATCACTGTCGCTTGAAACAATTGTTAATTATCATTTTGGGCAAAGTTAACGATGAACTAATGCTGGCCTGGCAAGCACTGTTTTGGCTACTGCCAAGGAGCTCTCAATTCTATAGGGTGCTAGGAACAAGGGGGTACCTTGCTGTGGGGAATGCATTAGGCTATTTATACACCTTAGATGATTCTCGTAAATTATCGCCTCAGGTCTGATATCGGACGAGAATCTGGCGTGTGTACAGACAGCGCTTGTCGTCCGCCGTTCAGATGACAGTCTTGGCGGATTCACGGACGACGAACAAGGAATGATCATAATGAAAGTGAAGGGGAGAGAGTGCAGCGAGTTACTGCTTTGTCGCTCTCTCCCCTCCCCTCTCCATCGAGCGGCGCTGTATGTACAGAGCTCGTTCATGCATCTTTCAGTTTTTTGTCGTTGGAAAGAATAGTGAAAGATCCTTTCCAACTACAATTATTGTGCATGTGTACCAAGCCTTAGTTCTTGTTAGTAGACAGACACTTTGTGATCAAGCATGGCTCACTAAACACGAGTAGAGGGACACCTGCACTGATTTCTCCCAAGATGATCACCAAAGTTTGTCTTGGGTGAAGCAAATCTAGTTTACCAGAAGGACTTTGGGTAGACCCTGGGTAGATTCATCTCCGTAACCAAGAACTGAAACATGATGGGTAATCAAAAATCTTGGAGTTGTTGTTAGAGCAAGAGGGAAGGCAATGTCCTCCAATGAGCACTCCAGTGTTTGTGACTGCTCTCCAAAATTGGTTTGAGACTCAAAAACTGGCTTTATATACTCAATGGGGTCTGAATTTTAAAGCAGTGAACTAAACATTCAGGGAAACATTCCCTGCTGGAGAATCGTCCAGGTCTGTGTGTTTCAGTGGCAGTAATTGATTCTCCAACAAGAAATAATTCAGTAAATGTCAGATTCCCCGCTTTGTGAATAAACCACAATATATAATTTTTGTCTGCTGTTAAATAGGGACTTTAAAGTGGAATACACATATATGCAAGCATATTTTTCCCCAAATGTCTGTCTGGCAACAGGGTTTTTATATCAGTTACTTACATTGCTTTACCTAATTTGCTACATGTAAAAAAAAATAACCAAAAATTAATCAATTTAAAGGCACTAAAATTCAAGTGTATAACACAGTTTTAGGTTAAAAATATGATTTATTAGCTGATTAAAAATTCAAAGGTATGTTAGCTGTTACAGAGACATTGTAATTCCAATCTCGTGTTCAACACGTTTCCCAACATAAGCTTTCTCAAGACTGATGAGACCGGTATCATATCTGAAACCAGATCTATTAAAATATTTAAACCAACAGACATAGATACAACTAGTACTGCAATCTTTCAAGATGGCAAAACCAAAAGAGGGAAGCAGGCCAGGCGGTGCCAATATCCACCATCAACCCGACATATCTGCTTGTATATAAATTTTGTGGAGGGCCATATCATGAGTATTGTAGATTTTATTGTCATCGATATTCATTTATTTTTTCTCAAGCTCCTTCCTCTGATTCCAATGACCAATTTTATTAAATCATCAGTGCTGTGTATAGAGAGCCTTGATAATTAGTGCCTTTAAAGTCCTAAAAATGTATTCGTTTTGTAAAATTGGTGGATGTGGCACTAAAAAAATATACTGATCACTATTCTACTTAGAATATTAAGGTATTTAAAAAAAGGGTCCATATTTACGAAGAAGTAATAATCCAAAATTAGATCATCACTTCTTTGTCACTTTTTTTTAATTGTGATTGCACATGAAATCAGATTTAGAAATAGAAATAGATGATTAGAATTGCTATAGTGGCGACTACCAATGTTCCACTAAGGAGTGAGCAGAAACTTGTTTACTTGAATGAAGAAACTAACCAAACCTGAAAGGGGCAAAGGTGGCTCATTCACTTTCATTGTGATTGTTCCAAACTCTGATCACCAGTTTGGTCTATAGTGTTTGCTATTATTAAAATGGGGAATGCCATCTGGCAATTTTTTATATATGCAAGCATTAGAAGAAGTGTAAGTATATAGTAAGATCCACAGTTCATTTATGAACTGCTGATTATTTTTAAAAAATTCAATTGTGTCAACTGCTTGCACTTGGGGTAACCTCAGCTATACTTCTATTCTAATAAAAATTATGCAAAGTGTAGAGTTCAGAGGTCCCTACATTACAGGTAGTCCAAGGGTTACATATGAGAGAGGGACTGTAGGTTTGTTCTTAAGTTGAATTTGTATGTAAGTTGAAACAGGTACATTATTTTAATAAATACAATTAGAACAGATGTTTGTCTCAACATATTATGAGGCAGCATGGTGTCAGTTACTGTATAAAATCCTCACTAAGAGTTAATTACAAACAAAGCCAACAAAAACAAAAAAAAAAAACCATATGGAGCCTAAACATTCATTATCTTCTGGAGCAAGCTGTGCTTTGATATGCAAAAAGAAACAACTGCAGAGTTTGTATTGGTCTTTAGAGAGTTACAAAAGCTTGAGGAACAGCAAAAGATTTCTTCTGCAAGTCATGCGAAGCGCCCCCTCTGCCCCCTCAAGCTTCTGTCCTGCACACCAACAAGCAGGTCAGTCTCATTCATATGTCAGATGTCCTTAAGTCAGGGACTACCTGTATTGTAAAAATCCCTGACCTCCAGTTCCTATCCAATAGGCCAGTTATGCATTCCTGAAAGTGTTTACATCTGTTTAATGCAGAACTGAACCCTGGAGGTACACACTTCTCCCTGTTCTGTTGTGGATGCCGCCATCTTTCTGATCTTGATTGGCTTTATTGGCTGGGCCAGGATGCCTGCGTGGGAGTTTCATTCCCAGCACCCGCAGAGGAATTTGGGATTGCCAGGTATCCCTGGCATCAAATGCTTAGCTGCACATGCAATGTCGGCCGATAATTAGATAGGTAAAAATACTTTTTGCAGACGAGGCATTGCCTTTCTCATTTTGCTGAAAGGACATGCTTGATGCCAAACTTAAGAACTTTAGTTCCATTTTAAAGTATGTTTATAATATTTGTGTAAAATCAGATACAAAAGGAAGAGGAACAGGCACCCCTATGTCCCCCAGGTATAATGGATGGACTGCCTGCTCAGTTTCAGTTCTTCCAAGATAACCTTAGCAGTTAATTGATTTGCTGTATTTGTTGCTCATCGTTGGCCTCCGCTTTAGCTCTACTGAGCTTTGAGTACTAATTATCCAATGTCCTATACACAAGTACACACACACACCAAAATAAAAATCTATAAATTGATTTTTAAAATATATTTTTTTATTACACCACCAATTATAAAGACTGCACCCTGATGTTTTCCTAATATAATGATCTCCTTCCATTTTCGCACCCGTCCTCTGCAATTAGAATCATCTTTATACAATGTGCGCTCTTATTTAGGTTTTGACACTGAAACAGACAGCTGTATATTATAACAAATTGCACAAGCCTGTACTTTAACAGTCCTCATGATGCTGGACAAATCATATTTAAAATTCTCAATCATTTTCATGGTCTCGGTTATAAATTTGGGCTCCTTCCAAACTGCATAATGTAATTTTGGATTACTAATAATATTATAAAGTATTTATATAGTGCAAACATAATATGCAGTGCGCTTTAATGAGCAGCACTGTAGTCACTCAATGATTCTGATAGTAATTTATAATTGTTTCTTCCCACCAAAATCTATCCAAATCGAATAATTACTTTTTTTTTAGGAGGACTGCCCTAAATCCAGGGGTGTCAAACTCTGGCCTGCGGGCCAAATCTGGTCATCAGGGTCCTTGTTTTGGCCCCCCAAAGAATTCCAAAAATGAACTACATCTGGCCCGCCCGTGTTGCCACCTCACATCATCATTTTCAATACATGCAATACAGAAACATTATTCCTGTAAACCCATCATGTGACACAAAGCCTAGGCAATGATCACATCGTGCCTGACTACCAGGGGCATTGTGTTTGTTTTAATATATTAGAGACTGCATAGTGTAATATTTAGTGTCAGACAAACTTGTGATGTGAGAGGATGAGCAACACACAGCCTGCATAGATAGACAGAAATTAGTCTTTTCAACCCTAAAGTGTGTGTAGAGGGGTTTGTTTTTGTTAGTTATGGATGAAGTAGTAAACTTCCTAAATTTTTTCAATTAACTTGGTTTAATTTTTTAATTTCGGCCCTCTGTGTATTTGGGTTTGACACCCCTGCCTTAATTTATTTTTTTTTTTGTTTAAAATGCCACAACAAACAGCAGAATTGCATAAAGCAATGAGTATAAGAGCTGACACGGGGGTATGAGCATGATAAATGTTATCAGCATTAGAACTGGTCTCATCTTAAAACTTCATTAAAAAGGATCAGTCTAAATGATAAATGAGCTTTACACCCTTCCTGGGGATGCAAATAGGGATGTTTATATCAAGTAAAGACGCACACATTTAAAAAATTGACTTCTACTGTTTACATCCTCCTAGAAAGAAAAAAATAAATAGACAAGAATTAAATAAATTAAACTAATTAAATAAAGTGAATATTGGTGAATTGTTACAATTGTGTCTACTAACATTTCCCTTACTTGCTTTTTTTTTGGTAATTTGGGGCATCATTGGTGGTGAGGGTCACTGCCTAACCAACAGACTAATGCTGATTGCATCTATCTTGAAGATTCTGAGCATTTATAACAGTATTAAATAAAACCAATTGTAAAGGATTATTAGTTGATTAATCTAGGGGCTAGGAGACCACATGCGTTATTATATTCGGGTATTTTTTGGAACCTAAGAGGGCCTTTTAGCATTGACATTTTGTTTGGGACCAAGTCCTCAGAAAATGCATGCATAGCTGTAAAATATAAGGCTTTGTATAGCTTTAAGCCTTATAAGATGTCAGATTTTTAAAAATCGTTTCCAGTGGCAGGAGAACGAAGGAGCACTGTACACACTACACTGTTCAGTTGTATGGAATAGGGACGGGAGAATTAACACGTGGAACCCCATATGCTCTCCTCTCTACGAAAGTACAGCCGTTCTCCCTCCTCTTTTGTTCATTGATTCACCCAGGTGGATTGATGATCGACGACAGGGGACAGCTGAACACACACTAGATTTTCATCTGAGATAATAACGACCGTTCATCCTGGATGAAAATAATCTAATATGTGTTTTGTAGCTCCAAAAATGAATATTTACAACAATATATAAACTTTTTCATATTATGGTATTATGAATGGTGATTTAAGCCTAATCTTTCATATGTGTTAAAGTGAAATAAAGCTCACTTTACTCACCCGCCCCGTTCCAAGGGTGCCGTCATCTTCTTTTTTTCCTTGCTATCTTCAGCCACCTTGATTGGCTGGGCCAAGGTGATTCAACCTCCGCACAGACACATGGGAGTTCATTCACAATGATAGCCAGGATTGCTGGACAATCACATGTGCACATTTGCAGCTCAGCTTTTCTGACTGCTTCACGGAGGGATCAGGCAGGTGAGAAGGTTTATTGCAGAAGGGACATCGACTGTCTCTTCCTACGGCAATGACCTGCCTGATCGTGCTTTTATAAAAGTGAAACTTTAGTTTAAGCCACAGCCATTAGTGATAGTATAGCCTCATTCTTACCTCTTACATCAATAGGCTTCACCCATTTTGCAGTAATTGGTAGTTAAGATAGCCTTTGCTAAGAAATTTGATAATTGCACATAGTCAGTTCTCTGCCATAGCATGTTATAGCCCGTCCCTCTTCTGGGAGGGTCTAACTATTTTGTGTGCTGGCCAAGCTCCTCTGACCCTCCCCTTACCTTCCTACATAGCCTTTTATGTATCTGCTAGGGGAAGAGTGCTGGTATCACATCCAATATGGCACCACCAAGCAGCAGTCTGGGTTTTAGATGTCTAAATCAGGGAACCTTTTACAGGTGTTAAATGCACATATATTCCTATGTGAAGATTGTTGTATAGAAAATTATCTGGCAACATTAGATTAAGCACACACGGGCTGCTTTTCACTTTTGATGCAATTTAATGTTTAGATCTAAAGGGAAATCAGCAGCTGACTGATTATAAGAAACTGATGTTGATAAATGTCCATTGAAAAAACATGTCATGTCGTTGTATTAAAGATCAATCAAATCCCATAGGAAGTGATAGAAAATGACTTTATGTCCAAGATGATTGGAAGGGCAGAATATCTTACCGATCTGCTTGTGTGTTTACTAGGCATTTCCCTGCTCCCTCCTCCCCTCTTTATTGTTTCTGTAAGGACAATGCAGAAATCACTACAATAAACACAGTTTTAGCTTCTTTCGTTGTTGTAAAATACATTTTAGCGTTATTTAGTGTTTTATAGATCTACAACGGGTTCTACATTTAAGGCACCGCAGAGAATTAGATTGTTTTCTATCAAACACACAGTGCAACCTCCAAATGTAGCTTCCTCATCGTTTTAAAATAAATTACCTATAGCGTTTAGGCGTACAATAAGTGACTCCTCTTCAGTTTTACCTGCTTTTTACTTTCTGCAAATTGGACTTCTGGGAGCCTGCCATTTAAAGGGCATAGCAGAGCTTTTTATTACATTTGTCTATTTCTGCTTTTAATTAAATTGTTTTATTCTTTTTTTTTTGTGAAAGAAAGTACTCTGTTTGGCCAAGACATTTTCTGTATTCTGAATACTTTTTCATACACTAATACACTTCTAGATCTGTCTTGGATTTTAAGGGTATTTATTGCCCACTTTAGGTCAGATCAGAATATATATATATATATATATATATATATATATATATATATATATATAGATAGATAGATAGATAGATAGATAGATAGGCTGATCCTTTTACAAACGGAGAAGTGAGAATTATTATTATTATTATTATTAAACAGGATTTATATAGCGCCAACATATTACGCAGCGCTGTACATTAAATAGGGATTGCAAATGACAGACTAATACAGACAGTGATACAGGAGGAGAGGACCCTGCCCCGAAGAGCTTACAATCTAGTAGGTGGGGGAATTTCACACACAATAGGATGGGCGATATGTAGTGGTGGGAAGTAATGAGGGTTTAGCAGACAGAAGAAGATGGGTAGGCAAGTTTGAAAAAATGAGTTTTGAGCGCTCTTTTAAATGAGCAGAAAGTAGGAGCAAGCCGAATAGGGGGAGGAAGACCATTCCAGAGAGTTGGAGCAGCTCTAGAGAAGTCTTGTAACCGTGCGTGTGATGAGGTTATGAGTGAGGAAGTCATTAGTAGATCATTGGAGGAGCGGAGGGAGCGGCAGGGGGAGCATATTTTAACCATGTCGGAGATGTAAGTGGGACAATAACTGTGTAGGGATTTGAAGGCAAAGCACAGGAGCTTAAATTTGATTCTAAGGTGAAAAGGAAGCCAATGGAGAGAGCTACAAAGAGATGCAGCAGAAGAGGAGCAGTGGGAAGGATGGATGAGTCTGGCTGCAGCATGGCTGGCATACAGTAGTCCAGACGAGAGATGATAAGAGCATGTACAAGGAGTTTGGTGGTCTCAGGGGACAGGTAGGGGCGGATTTTTGAGATGTTGCGTAGGTGAAAGTGACAGGACCTGGAAATGTTCTGAATATAGGGGGTAAATGAGAGGGCCGAGTCAAAGGTGACACCAAGACAGCGTGCCTAAGGAGAGGGCCGAATAACAGTGTTATAACAGTTAGATATATGTCAGGGGGGCATTTGGAATTTGAGGGGGGAATGATGAGGAGTTCTGTCTTACCCAGGTTGAGTTTCAGGAATCGGTCAGACATCCATGATGAGATGGGTGACAGGCAGCATGAGACCTTATCCAGGACTGAGGGACACAGGTCAGGGGTGGACAGATAAATTTGGGTGTCATCAGCATACAGATGGTACTGTAAGCCAAAGGAGGATATGAGACTACCGAGAGAGGAGGTGTACAGAGAAAAGAGAACCGGTCCAAGGACTGACCCTTGGGGAACACCAACAGGGAGGAGAGTGGGTGAGGAGGAGTTACCATTGAAAGAAACTTGAAAGGAGCGGTCAGACAGATAAGAAGCAAACCAAGAGAGAGAGAATATTAAATGATTGCTATATGATGCTGCTTCTTTTGTGCAGATCCATCAGCGAGTGAACAAAAACCTCTGGTCAAGAGAAGTTGGGAAAAATAATGATCGGACTGTCAAAAAAATCCTGTAGTTTTCCCTGGCGGTGTCTGCTTATAGATTCTTTCTTTATATGATAGGTGATAGCATGCCATGCAGCCAAAGAATTATTTCTTTTTCCACAGGCATAATTTGCAGATAACCAGAGAGGTTCAGCTTGAGCTAGCATATATGACTGTTTTCAGTTTGCCTTCTGACCTAAAGTGGAACTAAATAAAAATTTGCCATAAAACATATTGACCTGCCCATTCGCAGTCTGTTCTGAAATATACACTGAGCTTTAGCTCATTGCATAATGTTGCATGTACTCCCCTGGCTGCCGGGAATGAATTAACGCCATAATTTATATCATTCCGACATGGCCAAACAACATGGTTTAAGATACTGAACCTGAAAGTGGGACTGGGTGAATATGGTGGCCACAATGGATCGAGGAAAGGTGAGTTTATTAAAAAAAGTTGCTGTCTGGCAGGTAATGTTAATTTGTTGCAGAGGGGACATCTCTTGTCCCTTCTGCAATAAAGGACCTATCTGCTCACAGTTTTTTATATTTTACCTTTGTTCCCCTTACCCTACCTTAGTTCTCTTTAGCTAATTGTCCACTCTGTGTTTAATATATAAAACAGACCTAAATGTCAATTTTGCTCTGCAGGGAAACTTTTCCCTGCAGGCCTACTCTTAAGTCTTACATAGTTTTACAGGTTTCTCTCCTGTACTTAAATTTCATATTCTGATCATTTCATCCTGTTAGCTTTCTATAGTGTGCAAAAGCTGCAGCTAGTCAAACAGAGCTTCTTTTATTTCTGAACTGTGAGCATGTCCAGCATTATCTAACCGTTTCCTCTCCTGCCTGAATACTTATGTCCTGCCCTTTTCATTTATTAGATTTCAGTTCTTTTTTTTAATTATGAAAGCTCAGCATCACATGCAGGTGTTTACCTAATATAGTCTGCATGCAAATAAAGTCTACCTAACAATGCCTGCTTTTTCAGACTGACATATACCCATCAGGGCATTTTGGTATTTGCACTTCTCTCCAGAACCAGGCCACAACTTAAATCACAGCTCAGGGCTATTGAGAAGAGTACTGAAAAACCTTACTGATTCTTACCTACCATTTTCACTGAATGTCTGCTTTAAAGTGAATCTCCTAAATGCACATTGTTATCCCTCTTTCTGTTCTGTAGCGTTATGCAAATACCTGTATTATAGGCATCTTGCAGATTGTTATTCAGCATGAAGTCCACACTGGATAACTGGAATAACCTTGCAAAGTAGTTTTCCATTGGACTCACATTTCTTTTCTCCAGCTACCTATTGGATTATCGATTTATGAGCTCGCTGTGAGCTCCTTACCTTGTTTTTAAAAGATAGACAACGCAGTCATTTAAAAGCAGGCTTGGAAAGCAGCTAACAACTTGCCATTGATTAGACTTCAGCATTTTGCAAGCGTTTATGTCATCTATCTATGCTAGGTACTTAAGATTTTAATCCAAACTACTGACTAATGGCTGTTTGCTGCATGAGCGAGTGCTGAGCAATTACCTGAAACTTGTAGTGCATCATTCTCTCTGCCTCAGCCTAGCGCAGAAATAAAGTCCTTCACGTTTTTGTGTGAAAATAGCGCAAACGTAGACAACAAAATGTAATCTCTGAAGCTGAACTACAATCAGCCATAAATACTTAGTAATATGAGCCACCTCATTTCCTTTCTGGGTAGAAAGGTTCAAATGCTCATTTAGATCAGGTTTAAGTAAAGAAATCTCACCTGGCTTGTGTGGGTGTCCTCTCCCCTATATGACCATTAAGCTGCTCTTCTGTGCCTCCTCAAGTCATTACATTTGATATGTTTTTTAGATGTACTTTAAATTAGACATTTCAATGATTTTAGTAATATGTGTATATATCTTTCACAGGTTAATACAGGGCTCTCATGTTCTAAAATGACGTTTTCTAATTCATCGTACACTGTAGGATTCTCAAACTGCACAACAGTGATGGAATACTGTATTCCTCTGCTGAAAACAATGGTGGGGGTACCATTTATTGTACCTAGTGTTTATTGGAAACTATATTCCTCCCGCTCACATCAACATTGGGGCACCATTTCTTGCACGTAAAGGTGATGGGGCACTATGTGCCTCCTGCTGTCACCATCTTTGGGGCACCATTTCTTGCTCCTAGCATTGATGGGGCACTATATTCCTCTCTCTGCCACCAATGTTGAAGCATCATTTCTTGTACGTAACAGTGATGGGACACTATAATCCTCCCACTTACACCAATGTTGGGGCACCACATTTTTCCCCTGGACTGTTATACCATTTGATAGGGCAATTGGTTTCTTAGACTGGGAAATTTTTTCTCTCTTAATTTTTGCCTCCTTGGGGCATTTATTTTTAGCACCCTTTAACAAAAGATATATATATATATATATATATATATATATATATATATATATATTTATATATATACAATTCATAGATGTTGCCCCCCACCCCACCCTGCAGTACAGCCCCTAAAACAGTGTTTCGTCTCTAATTACTATATCCACAGCCTACAATATGTGCAATTTAGTATTACATTTTTCTGTGAAATATATCAAGTTAGTAATATTAAAAAAAACAAAACCAAAAAAACCCTAAAAGCGCCTTTTAGGTAGTTCTTTACAGCATTTTTTCTCCTGTAGAGTGACAGGTGCTCTTTAATAAGTACATGTGAATAATGCCTTCATTTATAAAACTGTTATTTATACAGCTTGGAAATTGGTCTTGGCTTTGCTCTGTGTGATTTTGTCCTAATAATAGACACAGCTGTTATCTGTTGTGCTCACACCATCCACATGTTTTTCTTTAATCTTCATGAATGTTCCCTCTACCTATGGCAATAAATTGTAATAATTACTTTTTATAATGTATCAAAGCACTGGGATTAGATGTGGCCCCTGACTTGTTCATTTAGACCAGCCGTGCATAAAATAAAACTGCCAATATCTGCATGTGTTATACGGCTCTTCCCCGCCATCATGGCGTAAATGCTGTATTGCCATTCATTTAATTGCCAGCTGTCATTTCTTGCATTGAATTGCACACCAAACTTGCTTTCTTTAGTGAATTCCCCCTGATGTTTTAATAAAAAAATTCCTAATTTTACAACTTGAGGGGCAATTGCATTACAATGTCAGAGAGAACGGCAAGATTCCGATTTCAGCTAAAAAGGGCATTTTTATCAGAGCATTAAAATATATTTAAGGGAAAAGTATAATAGTTGGCCTTGTATAATAGTAATAAAATTTATTTGAAGGTAAAGTTCACAATAAACTTTTTTTTTAGATTTTGATAGAGTGGAGCAGCCCTTCTCCACCTTTCTAATATTGGAAACCCTTGAATTAACTTTCACATCTTCAGGGAGCCCCTGCTATTACTTATATATTATATATACTTATATATTATAAAACACAGCTCGCAGTACATTGGTGTGGTGGTAATTAGGAAGAATTCCTCTGACATTGCTGGCCATTGGGAAGAATGTCCCCCTTACAGATAGCCAAAAAGATCATTGGTGTCAGTGGTATCTGACCAGAGAGGTGCAAACTACTCCTTTCCAAAGGAACCCCTAGCAACGTTCGGAGGAATTCCTAGGAACCATGGTTGAGAAACAATAGAGAAGAGAATAGTTTTGGCATTACATAAGTTGTATTAATGGATGGTCAAAATAGTTTTTTGTTTTCATTGGGAAAGAATTGCTCTGCTGTGTAATTCTATTGACAGAGTAGATTAAATGTTGCATTCTTTTTTTGCCCATTTATTTACTGCCATATTGCATTGCCTTTTTTGTGTTTTTACACTAATTGTTTCTTGTAATTTGCAGTGAGCTGAATTCAAAACTGCAGGACACTTTGGAACAAATTGAGGTAAGACACCTATTGAGCATTGTTGGTCTGATGTGTTTGTGCAGTTACAAGTAAAACCTAGATGTGCTGCTTTAGTTTTTTTGTTTTTAAAAATGTATTAGTTCATATAATGTTCTTGGCCGTGGGGGGTGTTTTAGAAGATTCCCCCGGCACAGGCTTGTGGGTAAGATAAAATAATGAAACTACAGACAGCACCAACCTAACACCATTGAGGGGCTCCTAACTGGGTGCTTACAATAAACACAGGTTATCACTTCTTGTTTATTTAAAGAATAATTCCGATTTCTTTATTGTCTATTGAGGGGCACAGACATCCTATATCTGTATGACACCACCTTCAGGTGGATTGGACACTGGCAAAAAAAAAAACTTGCAGCCAACCCATGATAACGCCTCCCACTACTGGCATGCCTGAGATTGGCCTAGGATTTTGGACTTTTGTTCTACAGCTGTGCATTTTGGAAGATTATTTTTTGTTTTCCTTTTTTTTTTGCTAGTCTTTCTTTAATTAAGAATACTGCTGTGATAATCTCACATGCAGCATCTGGACAGCTGTCATTTATGATCTAAATTTAGTGGCTCCAGGCCTTTTTTTTTTACTAAAGGGATTAACACTGAGGGTGCTTACATAATAGGGTAGGTAGACTGTTACACATGCACACCCCTAACACCATTCAGAGTAGAGGAAGCACCTATTCAGTGCTGCTTTTGGTCTGCAGAGCCATGTTCAATTTATAATTTTTCCTGTTGCTCTACTTCTGTGGTCCAGTTATCTTTGGTCACCAGAACCCTTTCTGCTACCAGCTTTTTGAGGGTACAAAAACACCTGAAGCCACGCCTCATACTGTGGCCTTGGTTGCTCTTACAGCTATGCACTTGTAACATGTCCAGTCATAGATACCAGGTGGTCTTACTCTCCCCCTAGTTTATACATTTTTAATTTACTTTCTTTCATTTATATAGCGCTTACATATTAGATATCAATTTACAAAGTTCATAGTGATGTCACTGTCTCTCAAAGGAGCTCACAATATAATGTTCCTACCACAGTCAAATGTCATTATCACATTCTAAGAACAATTTTGAAGAAAAGACATTTAACCTTATTGGCATGTTTTTTTGAGATCTGTGGATAACATATAAACTTCATGCAGATAGTGCCCTGACCTAGTGCTGCAAAGGCAAGAGTGCTAGCTGTTGAGCCAACTTTATTGCCAAAATTGTCTCATCGTGCTTTGGTTGATGTCTGGCTTCATGTTATCCTGAGTAGCTTTGAGTATGAAAAAGATCCCCAGAGACCCAGCAAGTTTTTAGACTTTTTATTTAAATATCTAGTGGACCCAGAAAAATAATTTTCAAGTGTTTCCCATTATTATTAATATATTTATTATTATTATTATTATTATTAACATCCCTTAGAAATGGTTACTAGGCATGCTGGTAGGAGCAAGGGTCTAATTGGGTTGGCCCACATTCCCCCCCCCCCCCCCCCCAAGGTTATATCCTCTTCAATGGCAGCATTATTAGAAGATGATAGATTTCCCTGCCCAGACTCCATAAAACCATCATAAAATAAATTCCTAAAAATTGACATCATGGCAGCCTGTGTTTAACTGAAAGACTGGAGTTCTTCTTTAATTCTATTATATTGCTGTTTACTCTTTTAAGTCAATCTTTCTTTCTATGATTTCTATTTTAATTTACCATCACACCTCTATATATGTAAAGCATGTCAGTGTTGTCTTGCTTTATGTCTCGTATGTCTGAACGTGATTGTTTAGTTATTTGCTGACGTCCCATATAGATTATAGATGATTACTATGCATATAAGACTAACGCAAGTTGATAGGAATGATTTCCCCGGGGTTAGCGCTTGTAGGGCTTTGCCTTTATTGGTCAGATGAATTATTTATCAAGACAACTCAGTTCATTTACAGTGTGCAGCTTTAATATCTTTCCCAAAGCCAATATTAACTTCAGCGGTAATAACTCCTGCAGCTTAATAATCGTTTGCATTGAAAATATTATTCCCTCCTGTTTTTTTCCATTCACTTATTGTGATATATTTTTTTCACGGTATTCTCAGCATGACGGCACTTGTTTTATTACGTGTACTTTCCGTGACTTCATTGTAACTTGACGCACATCAAAGAAAGACTTTGCTAAGCACCACTTGATTACAAAAAAAACAAACCAACCCCCCCCCCCATACCCTTTTTTTTAAAATTAGTATATACTCATCTATGTTCTTGGGTTCAGGGGACCAGAAATCCAGCCTCAGATGTGCCCTCCCCTGCATTTCCTGTTTTAAAGTCATCATTCTCCTCTGGACCCTGAGAGGTCCTTGCCTTTGGAAAGCTAATAGGAATTTTTATGCAAACCTAGAAAAAAAAAAGGGCTGATCACTCACACAGGAATTACTATGAAGACTAACTTAGCATTGTCTTTACCAATAAAATGGTTTATGTCCAGTCAGGTCTGCATTAAAAGGTCTCAAATATATTCTTTGTTAGTATTATTCTGATGCCATAAGACCCATTTTCTTAACATCCCATATATCTAGTAACTGTCTGATTGTTGGAAAAGAATACATTTTGGGACCTTAAGCACCAAAATTTAAAAACCGTAGGAATGATACCAACAGCACCTGAAGTGGAACTAAACCCGCCTAAATAATCTATCCACATTCCATCACATGGCTCCACCATCTTCTTTCTCTACTTTCTTCTGAGACCATCTTCAGCCATCCTGATTCGCTGTGCTGTGATATTGTAACTTCCGTGACCTGATTGTAAAAAAATAAAACTGGAGCAAAATCGTTAAATGCAAACCTAATTTACCTCAATGCATGCTGCATTAGCCTATCTACACAAACGTTTGAATTGTTGAGTGGTTTACCATTCAAACACCAGTGGCACCAGCTTTTATTGCTCATGAATTGTCTAAATATCATGCCGTACCTATTGGTCAAAATTTCAGCACATCTTGGCCATTCTGATTGGGAAAAGCTTTTTTACTACATTCAACTTTCCTTGCATTCCCATTGGCTAGTGAGGCAACCCATGATGTTTCAGAATACAGAAAACAGGGTCCAGAGGGAGCAGACAAGCTTCTACACCACCTGGACGTCTTGAGCTTTACCCTATTAGATGGCAGTCAAGCAAATGGGGGGGTAAATCAGCTTTTAGTTAAAGTGAATATGAAATCTAGTCAGCAAATGCTGCATTAAAAACATTTCCTAAAGGCAGCCTAATAATTACCAGGGCTGCCCGTGCACCGTTGGGGTTCTGAAATAATACTGCAATAGGTTTAGATATCTTAGCACAGCAAAACCAATGGTAATATCTTACCAGTAAGTGCAATGTACTGCAACATTAGTTCCACGGGTGACTTTCACTGTAAATATCACTTGTATTACTGCAGTATGCTGGTGTAAATAGGCCAGCAAACTTTATTCATTCACAAGACAAAATTCACATTCACACAAGTCTCAATGCAATTGTAACCGGACACGACAACCCAACAATTATCCATTTTGTTGGAGAATATTGAAATAGATATCAGACAGACCCCTGAAGGAGCAGACATGTCTGCGACGCGTGTCTGGGTTACACTTGTACTGAGACTTCATGAATTTTGTCTTGTTATATGTAACTATGGATTTTATAAATTTTATATATGTTATGAATACAGTTTACTGGCATTTAGGTTGTATTTTTGATTTATTGGATGCCTTAAAAGACCCAATTTGTATGTGAAACATTTGTACAAATTGTCTAATGGAAGGGATGTGGCATCAGTTAAAGAAATCTTTCTGTAGAGAAAGGAAATACCATTGGAACATATACAGGTTGGTGTAAATAGACCTTAAAGATCTAAAAAGACTTTGGTCTTCCACTAAGCTATTATGGGCCAATCACCAGCCACCAGTTTTACTGTTTTTATATATATTGTCAAAAACTGAAATATCCTTGTGTTTTCTGCCAACATTCAGGAAATATATAGCCGTTTTCCTTTCTTTTTCTAGTAATTAACTTGAAGATTACTTTTAGAAACGTAGATTTCTCCTGGCACAAATATATACTGTCTGCTGGTGAAGATAAATATTTTTGTCCTTCGCATCACAAGTCAAAACCTCATCAAGCGGCAAATAGAAATCCTATAAAAAAAGTTGCTTACTTAAAAATTGGATTTTGAGATTAAGTTTAGGAAAGTTAATAGAGCAAATATTTTATTTTAGTGCCAACGCCAGATTATGGAATGATAAAGCGCAATAAAAACAGAGTTTTGGTGACAGTTTTTAGTGTAGCTTCTGAACTGACATAGAACAATAGACTTTAAATCTTATTGTACTGGTGGATTGAATTATTTCCTAGAACAGAAAAGGCAATGTTTAACAGTTGTTGGGCAAACTGCTATTGCTTTTTAAATTAATAAAAAGGTGAATCATCGGCTTTGTACTCTAAACCTTTTTTTTTTCTTTCTCAAATTTTTATGTCTTTTTGATTTTGTTTATTGTCTTGGCCTATGCGTGATTGAAATACAGACCTGTAACTAGTAAAAAAAATACTGATTGCAAGAACGGACTTGAACATGGTTCGACTGTAGTTGAAATGTAATTTTAGAGAGATATAAAATACATTGGTGTAAATAAGTATGTATTTGGTAAGGTGGATTAGTATGCTAGCAGTGTTCTCCCCAGAATTTTTTTTAAGTTGGCTGGGAGGAAGTTGTAGTAGAGTGACCACTCCTGTGTTATGAGCCAACTTTTCAGTAAACTCTTAAAAACAGCTGGGTGGTTAATGAAGATTGCCGGGCGATACACCCGACTAAAAGGGGCTGGAGAGACCACTGGCTAGTATGTTATATGACGCAACAAAAAGTAGGAGGAACCTTTGAAGTAAGGGTAATTCTCCCCTTTGACAGCTGTCATGGGTATCTTTGGCCTGGTAATATGACGGGTCCACTACTTCTTCCCCTGGCAGTAGGCAATTTTGAACACTGCAAGAAAGGACACTTGTAATAATTTGGACAGCATTCTCTGCAGCACTTTAGGTCTATGGTGGTTTTTTGAAGCATCACCTAGGGATAGGTTTCTGACACCCTGGGCTCACAGGAAGGAGGCGAGTCTGCAGGCGCAAGGCTAAAGAGAAGGTGAGTATTGCAATCCCTGAAAGCTTTCCTTTAAATTTTCTGAGCTGCAAAAAGAACTAGCTATTTTGATAAAGGAACAGAGAACATGGTGAATTGTAGTGTATAGGGAATAAGAGAAAGCTTTGTTTTATTAATTCTTAGACTTAGTAAGAACAGTTTTGTTTACTAAAGATAAGTCTTAAAAGTTTTGCAGCACAGTGGCTCAGTGGTTAGCACTCTGGCCTTTGCAGTTCTAGGTTACAGTTTCAAATCTCGGGCAGGATACTTTCTGCATGGAGTTTGCAGGTTCTCTCCGTGTTTGCGTGGGTTTCCTCCGGGTACTCCGATTTCCTACTACATTCCAAAAACATGCAGATTAATTGGCTTCCCCTTAATATTTGACCTTGGGCTGTAATAATGATATATGACGATGGTAGGGACATTAGAATGTGGCTCCCTTCGCGGGACAGCTAGTGACATGACTATGGACTTTGTAAAGCACTGTGTAATATGTTGGCGCTATAAAAATACTGGACAATAATTATGATAATAAAGGGGCATTTTATTCTGGCTTTGAATTCCCATTGTAATCTATGGATGTGGCAAACTGCCCTTGACGCTACATTGAGTGGGTACTCCGGGTACTCAAGGTTTATGGAGTAGGATTTTACTAACCAGTTCATCATACACACTAAATATGGTTCTGTTTTTAAAGCAGTGAATATGACGTTCAGTGAAACATTGTCTGGTGGGGAATATTCCAGCTCCACGTGTTTCAGTGGCAGTAATTGATTCTCCAGGAAATATATTTCAGCAACTGTAGAATACACTGCTTTATAAGTAGACCCCATAGTACTAAAGAATCAATCTTTCATGGGCTAACTGTTAAGCGTTAAATAACAAGCATAACATAGCATCATAAATCTTAATTTATTCTTCATATTGATGAGGCAGTTAAAGTGAATAGAGAAGTATTGTTCAAATCATTTTTTTAAGCCGGGTGGGAAGAAAATTGTAGTTGGGTGGCAGCTCCTGTATTGTGACCCAAATCTTCAGTAACCACCCAAAAAAGGTGGTTACTGAGAAGTGCCAGGTGGTTACTGAAAAGTGCTGGGTGGTGCTGGCCCAGCTAAAGCTGCGTACACATATAATATCCAATAATTAATAACAATAATGTCCAATAATTATCGCTGGAAACGAATGACAAACGACCGATTGGCCAAAAATTGTTTTAAAAAAGTGACCAACGACGCCGACGAACGAGGATTTTCTTTGAAAATGAAAGACCGGTACGGTGGATCTGATTGGCCGATGATAGTTCGCTATCTATCGTGTGTACGGTTGTTCAGTGATCATGCATGTTTCTGCAATACACTTTCTCCTTTACATGTCACTCTCTGCATCGTTCAAACGATTGTATCTAGCGTGTGTACACTATTGGTGGATTATATTTGGACAATAGTATCGTTACAGCATGTACAAAATTGTGCAAAATACAGTTGTTCAAGTATAATTGTGCATAATCATTGATCGGTCGTAATCGTTCGTTTTCTAATAATTATTGGAAGTGTGTACCTAGCTTAAAAGAGAATGGGGAGAACATTCGAGATTCACATTACTTGTGTGAACAGCCTCTACTTCTTTAGAAATTCAACTCTTTAGATGTGTACTGGTTGCCTACATATACAAAAATACTTACAAAGTGTACATGGGGGAACTTTTGGGGGTTATCCCAGTCAAACTGATCTGTAATGTATGATGCATTCTCACTAATTGGCCCCTAACCAACTTGGTTACCAGCAGTCTGTCCACCTTTTTCTTTTGTACCATGGTTGTGTTTTGCTGAGCTAAACATTTTAAGATGCAAAAAAGCTTTAGAACTGTCACATTTTTCTCATCTTACTGCAAACCTCATGCCACATTCTCATTCTTTTCTCCTGAAGTTTCCGACATACGAACATATTCACATTTAGTCCCACAGTATTACCCCAGCATTACTTTAAATATCAGCTTTTATATCTTGATGGGACTGACTGGAAGATGTGCCCCCACTCCACTTTACCATACTGTATAATAAAGTGAATATCATATTTTCCAGCAGGAAAAATTGAAAAACCACAGCAACAGCTTCTCTTGTGTCAGTCATCCACCACCGCTCGGCTTGTAGATAACTAGAATGTTCTCTTTCCTTTTTTCTCATTTTATGTCAGGCTTCAATAATTCCCAGACCCACATTAGAAAGACACCATTTTAATGAAGGCCATAGTGTTCCCGGCTCCTGTTGTAAAAGAAGAATAAGGCAGTACATGTTGATATTCAGATCTTTTACCATCTTATTATTCATTGATTTGCATATGCTTAATTAAGATTGTTAGGAGAATCTGGAATTTTTTACTACTTTATCCCAACACTTTCATGTGCATTGTTATAGATAAGTAAATAGTCACCTTATTGATCACAAAGTGTAATGTATTAAAGCTTATCTTTGTTTGGTGGCCGTAATAACTAGACATTAAAAACACCTAAAAACCCCTGTACAGACAGTTACAAATTATTGTACAAGCCCTTGGGCATTTTTTTTAAACATTTCCCAATAACAAAACACAAAATAAAATTTAATGCAGCATGGTGATATAGATTTTAGCACTCTGGCCTTTGCAGCGCTATGTCCCAGGTTCGAATCTAGGCCAGGACACATTCTGCATGGAGTTTGCAGGTTCTCCCCCTGTTTGCGTGGGTTTCCTCCAGTACTCCGGTTTCCTCCCAAATTCCAAAAAACATGCAGTTAGGTTAACTGGTTTTCCCCCAAAAATTGTCCTTAGACTGTATTAATGTCATATGATTAAGGGACAGCTAGTGACATGACTATAGACTTTGTAAAGTGCTGTGTAATATGTTGGCTCTTTTTGGGATTTCTTCAGGTACCTTCATGAAACTCTATACGTCTTTAAAAAGTTTACATAATTTATTCATTTACACTAAAAACAATAATTATAAAACATAGAGCTTCTATACACAGAATAAACTTATGCCATGGTTTACTTCATGAAATCATATCATGTATATTTTTAGATATAAAGTATTTTTGCTTTTTTTGAAAAAAAAAAAAATATTACACTTTCCTTCAATCCTGCAGTGCAGTCCGATCTCTCCAGGGGTCCTGCATCAGGTTCTGCGTCGTCCCGGAGCGTGTCGCTGTCTTCTGCTCTTTTTTTCTGGTTCTTCATCCTACGTCACCCGACCCATGTGCAAGATCGGGTGACATAGTATAAAAAACAATTTGCCGATCTCGCTACCCATGAACGAGATGCTCGTGCATGCGCAGAAAGAGCAGCCGAGAGGCATTCAGAGAGGCTTTGCGCTCCCACTTCATTCCCGATCACCTAGATAGTCGAGAATTAGGGGGTGGTGCTACACTCTTTTTATTTAAAAAGAACAGGATTTTTACTTTACATAAAAGGGTTGTCTAATACTGACAGACGGCCAGGACCAGCAAATTCAACCTCATCGCAGCTCGCTGGTCATTTTTCACCGTCCATAGTCGGCAAGGGGGACTCTGTGAACCTGAATCTTCTCTCCCACTTATCCTGGGGTGGCTAATTGATTAATTAAGCTTTGCTCATGATCAAAAGGGTAAATCCAATACCCCAATGTTAATAAACTATCACCAAGCAAGTTGCAATATCCCAATATTGACAGGTTATCACCACAGTGATAAAGAAGGACATGTTCAATATCAGTTTAATACTTCACTTCCATGGAATCCAGTGCTATATTGAGGTGTAAGCATTAGCCACCTTCATCACACTGAATTCCTTCTACGGGGTAGAGATCCCATACACTGTGGAATAATAACAAAAAAGGGGCTTTTTATTTTGGCTTTAAATTCACACTGAAATCTATGGATGCAGCAAAGGTGGCAAATTGCCCTGGGCGCTACATTCGACGACCAGAAAACTGCATGGTAATTCTGTCGCCTGTCAAATGAACGATAATAAACAGAGCTGTTCGATCCAATGTTAAGATTTTTTTTTTTTGCAAGCGTTTTTGATTGGTAAAATATACTTGAATAAACTTCATACTTGAATTGAACACTCACCTGTCCTACATTGATGCCTCACAACACCAAATCTTTAACGTAATAATATGGTATAATACAGTTTGAGATTTCGCTAATAAAATGTCCCTTTGCATTCCCCAAATTTAGGTGTCAAAACTTACAAATTAAAAAAAAACATGATTTATTTGTTACCAATAAAAATATTGCAAATGCAATCAGTATGTATCACCATATAACAACTGGGAATCTAATGCAACAATCTCCAAAATTCCACCAAGAAAATGAACTTGACACGTTTCACAGACAGTGGGCTTCTTCAGGAACACAAATTTTTGACAAGTTGTATTTAGGTGGATGATGTGTATTACCAACACACACAATGGGAGAAGGAGGTGGGTGTGATCCATAGAAACTTCTTGCCACAGAATATATTTATATAATAGTATAATACCTCTCAAAAAAAATTTTTTTAATAAAATTCAGGTAAATGCATGAAGAGCTACAGCCATGCAACGTGTGTAGTAGCACTGCAAAAAGAAACTCACGCTCTCCAGCTTTTCCAAGAAAAGGTTTTTCCATTCAATATTCCTCCTTTTATTCTTCGCTCATGTTATTTTTAGTATGGCATGTTTAATGGTGACCTTCTTATTCATTATTTCATACATAAACGTGTATTGTTTTTTTCATATAGGAACAGTTGGATGTTGCACTGTCTAAGATCTGCAAGAACTTTGATGTCGCTCATTACACAAAGGTGCAGCAGGCGTACAGACTACTAGGGAAGACACAGGTAAGGTGACATTTCATAAAGAGCGAAGAGTCAATTAGTAAAAATTAATTAGACCACTGGGCTCTGCATAATATTAAACTCTAAATGGAGTTTGTGACATCTTCATGGAATTAGAAGCAGCTTCAGGTAACCAGTAAATCCGAATCCGATCCGAAAACGTTTTTTCTGTGATCAAGTCAGAAAGTTTACTTAATTTACCTTTAAGGTGAACTCTGGACAGATAGATACACAATGCTGGTCACTATCTTGGTGTGTAAGATAGCCTACATTTTGTTCTGCTCATTGCTATGTCACCATAAGACACAGTAGCGACCTAGACACCTGCAAAAGGAACTGCATATGCAGCAGGTGGACCAGGTGTCATACACCCACAATTGTGCCGGTCATAAAGGTCTTTTAGCAAGGTTATCTCTGTAGTTGTGTTTGGTTGTGTGGGGAGTGGGACAAATTGGTGTAAATTTTTTTATTGTCAGGAAGCTGCTGCCTTCAATTTTTAAATATCAAAACCCTCTTTAGGAATTCGGCACTTACTTTCTGCATTTATACTTGCATAATACCGTGTTTCCCCAATGATAGGGCATCCCCATCAAATAAGCCACCCCCCGATTTTTGCTCAAACAATTAAAATAAAGCACCCCCCGCAAATAAGA
>NC_092862.1:137333465-137334093 GCF_032062135.1 Pyxicephalus adspersus
AAAAATAAGACATCCCCCTAAAAATAAGACCTAGGGCATATTTTGGCATTTCAAAAAATATAAGACAGTGCCTTATTATAGGGGAAACAGGGTATGCATCCTATTGCAGGGCATTTATAAGGCATTTGCATCAGGTAACTACTAGAAAGCTCATACCTGCTGTTCCAGAGACACATCTACAGAAAGCCATTAGTGCAAGGAAATATTATATAGTGTGCCTTGTGATGTTTTATGCTCAGACTCTAACATATTAAACTGGCCTCCTGCCTCTAATAAAATCAGGAGGGAGCACTGGGTACCTGATCTGTAAGGGAGACATCAGGTGTCTATGGGATTCTGATGGATATTTAAAGAGAACATGTCAATGAGCAGTACTCTTACGGTGGACTTATAAATCCCTTTACTATACTAATATATATAAAAAAAAAAGAAATAAAACAAAAAAATACTTTTTACCCAGTGAAACATATACACTTAGGGTGCTGTGTAGGATTATTCTTTGAACTATTGTTTAAGTTTATGATTAGAATAAACAGAAGAAAAGCATAGGGAATGTGCTATTGGGGGAATTTGGGGTAAAAAAACTAAACATTCTCTACCATTAAGGAATGTGTGTGTATGTATATAC
>NC_092862.1:137334184-137364887 GCF_032062135.1 Pyxicephalus adspersus
ACAAAAGGAAAAGCAACAAAAACATCACATCACAAAAAAATATTTATGGAATGGATCTGATCCAGGATACAAAACATTTGCTAGCAAATAGCAAATTACTTTGAAGAACCCCTTCCAGGTTTGCTGGATCACCCAGCTTCACTGATGAAACTATATCCTCCCCAGCCTTGGGGAGCTTTAATAAATCGGTACCATTGTCCTTACCTAGCTAGTGTTTCATGTTACCAGCCTGAAAATATTTTCTGGGAAAACACTGGTATTGATGTGTAAGATCACTTAAACTTTGGTGCAAAGTTTCCGTTTCGGTAATTTCTCACTTCTCCTCTGGGAGAATACTGAGACAACTAGATTGTACACACAGACTGGAATCAGATTGTAAGCTGTGTGTCCATTTACACAATGAATATTTGCAGGACATCCATCTGTATTGTACAGCATTCGGGTGTCATTTTCAGAGAATTTGCTTTATGTGTAACGGCTGATAAGCGAGTCTTGTTTGAATTGAAATGTGATGGGCAAATCCTGCCTCTAATTGGAATCTCCATGTTACGGTCTATTATGATGGGAGAATCTTGTTTCTAATTGGAATCTCTGATGATGTATGCTAATGGGTGAGTGTTGTGTGCTTTTCAATGTGACGGGCAAATCTTGTAATTGTAATCACTCTACTTTGTTGTATGCTGATGGTAAATGATAGGCATATTTTGTAAATACTCTTTAAAATATGTTATCCGAATGCAAATGTCCAGCAAACATTGGGTGTAATCATTATAAATACATCTCTAAATCTATTTACACACCCTGAATTTTTATTGCCAGGTTTGTATTATCTTGAGCAGTTTTCTACCATTTCTACAGCTGTCCTCCTGACTTCCTTCAATGATCTGTCCTGCTGACATCTAATGACCGTTTCTGTTTCCTTTGGGGTAGGACAAGGCAGGACACCCTATTGCACAGCATACTTGCCGATTATGGCACATACTTACGCATGTGCATTTGTCCTGCAGCAATGACAGGTCCAGGTCCTGTCATCACTACATCCTTTCAAGGTGCTATCTTTGCTACTGGTACTTTGGTGGACTTCCATAATGATGAACGATCTTGTCTGGCCATTGGATGGTCCCTAATAGTGTAACTGCTGCCCATGCTTACGTTGACTCCTCCACACACCCAAGATCTACACTACGTGGCACAAACACATGCGGTGTAGCCAGGGCTTTATTTTTTGACAAGAGACTTTAGTACTGCCTCCTGGTGACTTTTTGTTTTTTTGAGTTTAGGTACGCTTCAAAACAGAAGGCCACTTGTCTCATTTCATCACAGCTCCCAAAAATATAGGAATCATTCCTCATATTCAGGCAGTGGGTGGGCCACACTATTATGTCCTGTATGCACCAATGACCTACCGCACATCCAGAACCATTGGTGTATAGCGCTAATATAGCCTAATAATATGGACCCATTTATTCCAAACTGCATACAGTTGTTTCAGGCTTTTGGCCATCATCAGTGCGGCGTATGGAAACAATGACTTTTTAAAGACTTTCTATGTTATGGAGAGCTAAAACTGGAAATATTGCCACCGAGTTTTGTAGGTAAATTAACTGCAGACAATTTTTCTTGATCTACTATTTTTATGTTTCCCCAAAGCGTACATTATTTTATTCACCTATCCAGTATTTAAAAAGTCTTTGTGACATATCACATAATTTTGTCCTCTCTAGCTCTCTCCTAATAAATTACTTCTCCAGACTGGCTTCAGTTGACAGCGATCTTAAGAGCGAAGAAATTATCTGCAATTTAAAATATGTTCTGCAAGGGTTTGAACTTCTGCAAATAAATATAATTTTCAGCCAGAACGGGTATCTCAACTTGCACTAGTGAGAGCTAACAAAACTAGAACTGTGTAATGTGCGGACCCAATGTAGCTCAGAACCACCTTCTGTTGTGTATATGCAGACCCAGTTCCTATCAGTACCGTTATGTGTATGTAAGCACACAAAGCCCCTCGCTATTCTGGTGTTCAACAACCTTGTTAACATAGGGGAAACCTCAAAATTACTTTCAGGTCTTCAGGAAACCCCTTTTTACAATTACTGTTTCACCAACTCACAGTACATTAGTGTGGGGTCAGTGGGAAAAATGTCTCCTACATTGCTGGCCATTGGGAATAATGTCACCATTACAGATGGCCAAAAAGTTCATTGGTGTCTCTTAAACTGACCTGAGAGGGACAAACTGCAACAGCAAACTCTGGAAGAACCCTGGTTGAGAAACACTGCTAGATATTGTTATTATTATTATTAATATTAAACTGTATTTATATAGTGCCAACATTTATTACACAGCGCTGTACAATAAATACGGGTTGCCATTAATAAACAGATACAAACAATGACACAGGAGGACCTGTGTCAAAAAAGACAGGACCGTGCCCAAAAAATCTTATATAGCACAGTAGGTTTTGCAAAAAAACTGAAATCCAGTGAATGGAAAGGAATGGGCCAAAGAAAGTCTGACTGGGGAGGAATGACTTAGATCAACCTTTTTACCACAAAAGTTCTCTAAATGATATCTAAGTAACCGAAAACTCCTTCTATAAAATGAATTTATTTAATGGGAAATATTTTCTTACGGTGGTGACCAGAACATCACACTTACAGATAGATAAAAATATCATTGGTGTCATGCAGGTGGCCCCGCCATGTGGCTTTGGACCCAGAACTAGGCAGACACCATCAGATGGGAGGTTAGTCAACCACCGCTTAAGGAACCCTTAGCAACCCCCGAGGTCTGCAGAACTTGGTTGAGAATGGCTACACTAGATGTTGCTGGATGTCCTCCAGCCAGGAAATTGGGTGCGTTCTATCTGACTTGCTGCAGCTTCTAATGGGCATTTGAATAAACCAAAAGTGTTCAGTGATATCAGAGTAATACTGCACTAGAGGTCTGGGGTTCAGCTTTAATAACATTTGTAAGCCATGGCTGCTGTCTTTCTTGATTGTCACTTTTGTCATAACTACCTAGCACATAGTTTTTTGTTTTCTTCTGCTGTGTAATTTGCTGTTGTTCAGCCATGTAATTGTCTTATAATTTACTGTATTATTCTGATCTCTGTCATTAGTTTTGGATTACACAGCGTTGTAGAACAGCTGATCTTCACCAGACAACAACATTAAGCCAGATAAAACCCCTCATACATTATCAGAGCATTACGCTTGTGTGGAAGCTGTACAGTACATTAGGTTATTAAACCACTTAAATTCTGAGCACTTGAAACTTTCCATTTAAACACTAAAATGTTAGCAAAGTACAAACAAAAGTAATTAAAATACATCTAAGGAAATCATGTTTGTAAAACCAGATTGGGAATAAACATTTCAATCATAAAATCCACCATTAAAGTTTGATTCAACTTGTAGTTGAAGGAATTTTCATTTTGCCCATCATTGCACATCATTTTAATGTCCGTATGGTTTTATGGGTATAAAATGAAATGCTCGTTGTTTCAAACTACAGAAGTTTTCTTTTAATGTTTTTATGTTGCCAAAAAAAAAGTATCCTGTAAAAGAATAATACTTAACAGTCTCATATGCTGTATATTTACATTCACTTTCTTGAAAAGCTAGAATTTCCACTTGTGTCAATGCCATCTAGCACATTAAATAGTTGGGTGCAATGTTGTACATTTCCAGTTGCTGGCAGGTGCCAGCCAATAGCGCCTGAGGCTTCAGGCATATGAAACACCCAGAAATATTGGATGCTTAGGGTTCCAGTGGAACTTTCAGTTCCCCAAGACAGCAACATTATACCACACATTGGGCTGGTGAGCACATTTTAAAGAGGAACCATAGATCCTTTTTGAAAATTTGCAGGCAGGTCATAGTGCAGAAAGGGACAGACAGTATCCTTTCTGCAACAAAACATACTTACCTGCCTGTTCACTATCATTTAAAAATATAGGATATGCTGAGTATTCAGTTATCCCTGAACTCCAAAGTACATGCGCAAGAGTTATGTCATCCTGACCTAGCCAATAAAGATGGATGAAAAAAAGATAATGATGATGGTGCCTAAAGAACTTGGTACTGGATGCCCTATGATAGGTAAAGGTGTTGTAGGTTGCTGTGTTCCCATTCTGTCTTAGGGCACTGTCATCTTCTTCCTTCTTGCAGTCTTTGGTCATCTTGATTGGCCAGGCTGGGATGACAGGGCAGGCGCGCGGGAGTTCATTTTGTCCTGGCAATCCAGGGGGGGGGGGGGGGGTATACTGGCAGCTATCCTGGCAGATGAGCTGCACATGTGCAGCTTAGCTTTTTTTGTCAGTTCCACCAATATATCAGGCAGGTAAGAAAGGTTATTGCACATTGCAGACATTGTCTGTTCCTTTCTGCAACAATGAGCTGCCAATTAAACATTTTTAAATGTGGAACTTTAGTTCCACTTTAATGGAGATTATATTTATGAACATATTTCACATTTTTGGATGACTTTCTTCGTCATGGGTCCTATATTTTTTTGGATTATATCACATATTTTGCAGAGCTTGTTGTGAGTTATACATAATTGGATTCCCCTCAGGAATAATAAGTAAAAAGTGTAAAGACATTGGGCATCTGGATATGAAATAAAAAAAAGACAGAGGCTTCAGCTATTAATCTTTCAACTCCAGGTTCACCTAGAAAAAAATGTAATCAGTCTCTGTAGGAAAAGGATAAAACTGCCTTTAAGAGGTCAGACTCATAGCTCTTATACGTAGGTCAGTCCACCCACAAGTGGTACTTTTATACTACACTTCACTGGTAGGGGCTGTGCCGATGGTTTTAGGCTTGATAGATTATAGTCTTGTGTAGATGGTCATATACAGCATACTTGCAGATTTATTCTGATTATATTAAGGATCAGTTTTAACTACCTCTGAGATTGTTCAGAGTTGGACTGGTCTATTTGATCACTTTCTGACCCACTTAGAAAATATCCTTTAAATTTTCCCCCCAGCTGTCTACCAAAATAATATGCTTTAGCCCACAGTGCCAAGTTTTCAGTGGGCTGCCCTGTCCAACACTTCACAGCTTTAATAAGAAGTCCCAGTAGCGTTCAGCCTCTACAGCATATGCTACACAGCCCATTCACTCCTCTGGCTGGTATGTACTTATGGTGGCCCCAGCTATCCAGAGAATTTGTCTCCAGCTCTAGAAATGAATGGGTTGGGTGGCTGAAGATTGCAAGGGGCAAGAGAATAAGGTGGCAGTGTCCTGAGACTGAACAGGGACAGGGCGTCCTCCACCGGCACCATTACCTAACATGAAACCCCCAGTACCATACTCTTCAACATGCAGCCCTGTCCTGCACTTCATAGTTTTAACAAGAAATCCCAGTGGCGTTCAGCCTCTAATATTATTATCCAGTGATTATATATCACCAACATATTTTACAGTCCTTCATAAAGTCACTAACTTTCCCTCAAAGAGGCTCACAATCTAATGTCGCTATCATAGTCATGTGTCATTACCACAGTCGAGATTCGAACCTTCGACCTAGCCCTGCAAAGACCAGACTGCTAACCTTTGAGCCACTGCGCTAACTCGTATTCCTAACAGCTAATTCACTATGGCTGGTTCTTACTTTTGGTGGCCATCCCTCCAGAGGATTGTGTCTCAAGCCCTGGAAATCAGTAGGCTTGGTGGCTGCATCTGCGTTACCACAACTTTTTTTTTCACAAAGAGTCAGAGGGCCACACAGTGAAGAATTTAGGAATGAGGATTTATAAAATGTAGAGACTTGGGAGAGAATGTTAATATTTGGTAGGTGTCCTAAATGTGGTTGGGCTCAGTATATTCAGCTGTGGACCAAACTCTCACACTCAGGTCATCGGTTGATGGCTGTAACCTTATTCTGTGTTTATATCCTGGTTGGTAATACCAGCGCCAGCTGTACCTTCATATTAACGCCTCTTAGACTTCAACTTTAAATCCTGGTTTTACACCTCCTTACTATGACTATGTCTATTACCAACAAAAATGAAATGTAATCCCTGCTGTTAATGAGATTCCCTGCGATTTATAGCAGCTTTATTTTGGCCATATGAAATGTTGCGATCTGCGTCTGCACTGCCATGTGGTTTTGGATGACAACTGCAGGCTGCTATTTCACATGCAAACCAGTCCCAAGGAGTACACAGACCTGCGCCGAGGAGATAAGAGTATCTGAATTGGAGAATAAATGGCAATGGCTGATCAATTACTCACACCTGTGTGAATCCAATTAAAAACACTTTCCCACATGAGCAGAGCACTTTGATGCACAGCTCCCCGAAAAGCATCACGGTGATGTATGGCTGAATGTCGCTTTAGGATTAGTCAAGGCATAGTGAGCCGTGTCCCCTATAGAAGCTGCAGAGTAAATGGGACTCGAACACAGAGAGAAAAAGATTTGTACTTGAAATAGTAATTTTGAATTATGTAAACTGTAAGCATTTGCTTTTTATATCACAGTAGTACGTATTACGGGTTTCTAAATTTACAGTTAAATGTTGGAAAATTAGTGGAAAAAAACTCAGTGATTCTGCTAGAAATCCAGAATTTCTACAACTTTGTCTATGTTGTTATTTAAAGCCGTTTTACCAGTCCTTTTATGTGAACTACAGAACGCTGTCCTCCCCCATGAATTATACAGATGGAGTTGTTCTGTTGCATAAAAATGCTTCTGGTCCTTAGATGACCCCTCTGATCCCTTATATAATATAAGTGAGTGAGTGGTCATGGTCAGACCTAGCACAGGAATTTTGTTGCCAGCAGGACCATCCATTAAAAAAAAAAGAAAACAAATAACCATATCGGAGGACTGGAAAGATGCAATGTATTCTTTCTGTTCCTGGTTTTAGATACATTTGAAAAATTACCTAAAGGTTAGGTGTACAGATGAATGTATAATGGAAAGTATATATGACTGGCTTGCATGCAAAAATAATTACAAGCAACCTTTGAGATGTAGACACCAGGCAGCATAGTTTAATGTATGACCACTTTATTCACCGTTACATTTACAATACAGCTTGGTCAACATGCCCCCTCTGATTTCTGATTGGACAATGTATTTAGGAAGGGATACTGTAGAGCTGATGATCAGATGATTCTGAGGTGGGTACAGCGCTCATCCAGCGCCGTTCATGGATCCATCCTGCTGGGTCTATGAAGGACGAAAGATCATAATATATAAGTGAAGGAGAAGAAGCGCAGCGCCGTGCCTCTCCATCAATCTCCCCTCCCTATAGAGCAGGATGGCGCTGTACGTACAACACTCATTCATGCATCCTTTAGATTTTTGTCGTTAGAAAGTATTGTGAATGATCCTTTCCAACGACAATTATTGAGCGTGTGTACATAGCCTAAGTCCTAAGGTTTAGGAATTTGCAGGTGTCTGGCATCAATACAGATCCAAATAAACAAATAACACTTGAAATTTTTTTGTGCTGTTGGCTGCTAAACCGCTTCCTTGAATGAAAACACTTTTCAAATGCCTGCATTTTATTTATTTATTTATTTTTTTTGAGAAATTGTATTTTTAGTAAACTTTTATATAAAAGAAAAAAAACATATTAAAGAGTAAATGTATCATGAATAGTTACCAACAAGTTTTAGAGAGACATTTTCAATTTGTAACATATCTTACAAACCAAATGTAACTTTTGTAGAAGTATGTGTACTTAAATGATGTGGAATAGCAGTATATAATTAATAGACTAAACAAGTTCAGTGGTTAAAGTGCCAATAAAAAAAATTATAAAAATGTAAGTTGCCACCCAAATATAACGCTGAGAAAATACATTGGTCGAATAACAAACAAGGTAGGATCATGGTGGCTCAGAGGTTAGCACTCTTGCCTTCTACTTAGTCCCATGTTCAAATCCCAACCAGTATATTATCTGCAAGGAGTTTGCAGGTTCTCCCTGTGTTTGCGTTGGTTTCCTCCTTGTACTCCGGTTTCCTCCCACATTCTAAAACATGCAGTTAGGTTAATTGGCTTCCCCCTACAATTGACCTTAGTCTGTGATAATGACATATGACTATGGTAGGGAAATTAGATTGAATGACATGACTATGGACTTTGTAAAGCACTGCATAATATGTAATAATAATAATCGTGAATGGAAGAAATGAAATAAACCAGAACCCACCTGTAAAAATAAATGAAAAAGTCATTGAGAGAAAGAAACAATAGCATAGAAAGAAAAGGAGGAGGAGGAGGAGGTATGAAAATAGTTTCAACTAGGACCAGTGGCAAATACAGTATCCCAGTCTTTCCAGATTGCTAAGCATTTGTTGAGTGGTTGAAGGAAATGTATCAAATGTAAAAAAAAAAATGAGCTCCCACTTCCTGTACCGTCCAATTTTTGTGCAGTACAACCACAGCTCAATAAAACCACTCCTATGGAGTTTTTCTGTGGCTTGCTGAAGCCCAGAGAACCCTTTTATCTATATGGCTGTAACCATTTACAAGTGCCAACTAGTTCAAATCAAGAGTCCACTAAGAGATAATTGCACCACTGTTTGACTGTTAAGTATTTTCTTTCCAGGCAGAACATTTTCTACTTATTCATTTTATCATTTTGTTTGTTGGCCTGACTGCAATTACAGTTTAAAGTTCATACCAGGGATGAGATGATCTTGCTATGAGGCACACAGGAGGGATGTTCTTATATGGACATTGCGGATCTAATTTTTAGTTGAAGTACTGGCCATTGTCCACAGTGCTATCACCTAAAAATAGAAAATAAACAATACTAGAAATAATAAAAAAAAAAACATTTGCAACTAATATGGAAAAACTAGATATAGTTTCTAATGAACTACCAGGGCCTGGAGTTGGTTTAAAAAAACACAATTATGTTATCAATGGAATGTCTTAAAGTAAACCCATCTTCAAATATAATCTGGTTTGCTAAGTGATAGTTGGTAATTCCCTCTAGAACAGGCGTGCCCAACAGGTGGATCTCGATCTACCGGTGGATTGCAAAAACAACGTGAATAAATCGCGGAGCCCTGCCTTTCAAAATTACCTCTACTGCACAGAGGAGTTAAATCTAAGTTTTTATTTGTTGGTAGATCATTTTAACTTAGTCAGTAGGTTGCAAGCCAAAAAAGTGTGGGCACCCCTGCTCTAGAATGACAGAGTTATCTGCCTTCAAATTGAGATGCTGGTTCACCAATGATATAATCATGTAAATCATGGTTCCTGTCTTGTTCCTGTTCACAAATGTATGACATATTCCTGTTCCAGTCTCTTAGTGTCTGATTGCTGGGGTAGAGAAGACTCAGGAAAAGCTTCCTCTTGCCTGCAGTAGTCTGTTAGTTAGGTTGAAAAAAGTTATAAGTCCATCAAGTTCAACAACATATCCCAGATATAAGCCCTTTTTCGGAGATTAAACTACTTTTCCTCCAGATACAAAGATAGCCCCCGTGTGCTTTATAATGACCTTAAAGTTAATAGTTGGGAAGAGAATTCTCTATATGGAGCATTTATATATTTATACAGGGTGATCATATCCCTCCTTACACGTCTCTTCTCAAGGGAGAATAGATTCAGTACACCTCAACCCACTGGAGCTGTAGGGCATCTTTTTTTTTTTTTTTTTTTTTTTTTTTTTTTTTTAAATATTGGAGCTATCCAAAAAAATGATCCTTTTGCTGAATATTGTGACAGTTTTGTTGGCATTTTGTTCATTTTACATGACTAGTTTGCACAATGATAAAGGTTAATAAGATTCTGATGTCTTTTATTTTCTAGACTGCAATGGACCAGCTTCACATGCACTTCACACAAGCCATCCACAACACAGTGTTTCAGGTGGTTCTGGGATACGTTGAGCTGTGTGCTGGAAATTCGGATACCAAGTTTCAGAAACTGCCCTATAAAGACCTCTGTACGGTGAGTAGCATCCCATTGTATCAGAATTCTTACATAGCTGCATTGAGGATTGTTCAGTGAGATCTACCAAAAAAAAAAATCTTTAAAGTTGATGTACCAAAGATAATGAAAGCTGCCATTGCTGAACTCATTTTAAAGAATTCCAGTTGTCTAACTGAACACATGAACCCCATACTCATTCTGGGTCAGTGATTCAGAAGTTATTAAAGCAGATCTAAACGTGCATGATTCACCTATCCACGATCCATCGCAGGGTGCCGCCATCTTTCTTCCCTTCTTCCTCCCAGAGATTATCTTCGGACACATTGATTGGCTGTGACGGGTTTATATAACTCCTGTACAGGCACATGGGAGTTTCTTCATCCCCCGCATGCACAAAGTAATATGGGATTGTCTGGTTTCTATGACAAATAAAGTTGATGCTGTGCATGCGCAGCAATGCTTTGTCGCCAGAAACCTGGCGCGACACCAGGTAGGTAAGGCTGAGGCACGGGAGTTCATTCATTCTCAGTATGTGCAGGGAAGCCGGGATTGCTGGATATCCTGGGAATTAGGCAAATGCACATGCACAGCTCAGCTTTTTTGACAGATGCACAGTGCAGTCAGGCAGGTAGTAGGGATTATTGCCGAAGGGACATCACCTGTCCCTTTTTGCAATAACGCAATAACCTTCCTGGGCAGAGCATTGGAGCAACAACACACGTATGCTTTTAGAATCAGGTCATCAATGGAAGTTTTTTTAATCACTCTTTTAAAACTCTTTCCTAATCTAAATCTGTAATTTTTTACGTTGAGAGTTTGTTGAAAATTCGAGGAAATTCATTGTAAAGTGGATGATAACTGTTTTTTTTTTCTTGGTTGTTCCAATACAATAGAGCTGAATTGGCACCATAGGGTCATGGAAGTTTCTTTCATCTATCCCAGCTTGGTTCTTCTGCCAATTAAAGCCCCCTCATTAGACTTCTATTAGCCATTGTTTTGCATTTTTTGTAATGAAAATAAAGCATTAAATGATTTCAAGGTAAAGTACAGAACTGATGATCTGAATGTACATGAAAGAACAATAAAGGGCTCCTTAAAAAATAGTGATTTGCCCATATGGCAGCTGTAACACTACTTTGAAAAGAAAAAGAGCTCTGCACATTTTAAAGCATAATTAAAAGGAATTGGAGTTAAAAGAAAATGCTGTGAGAATAACCTGTGACATGTGACTTTTCTCTCCAATCTCTTTGTTGTGTTAAATAGAAAGAAGTCCAAGAAGTATTACAGGCTCAATGATTTTTTCTAATTATCCTATGTGCTCAGAGTTTAGCTTTTATAAGCTTATGTAGTATCATAGTATGTCATTGCAAAAACTATAGACCGTTTGACAGTCTATTGCAATCATTCAGCTTTAACAACTTACCACTTTACAGCAGTCAGAAGGATGACAGATTGCTGCAATTGGCATATTGGTTTTTTCACTAAAATAAACTCTATGATTACACTTTTTTATTTGGAGAAAAATCTGCTCTTCAGATATTAGTCCAGCCATCTTGTTTCATCTTCCGCCTACGTGTTAGGAGTATGTGGGAGTTGACGGTGTCCTTTACTTTGTCAATTTTTCAACTGTGAAAATAGTCTCAGCTCAATTTTTTCCTACAGGAAAGACATTGATTCTTCATTGTGTTATGAACTTTTAGCAGCTACGTTTTACAGAAGAGCGTTTTATTTTCTAGGTGCTACAGAATCAAATATAAATTTGAGTAATTTGTCGCTTTCAAATTAAGGTCTGTTCACTCCGCAGACCTCGGGCACCTTGAAGAATTCATTTAAACGTGTTAATCATTATGCTACGGCTAAAGAGTCATTTTATGTGTATGATCGGACAGTTGTGTCACCTTCTGTAAATTCACCCAGGGGCCACTTATTCATCATTTATTTATTTATTTTAGAATATCCATTATTTACTTTATGGAGTGTAAAAGAGAAGAGCCATTTAGTACAGAAGTATTTTATAGCTGAATCTAAGTACTGATTATGTGTGACAGGGGAGTCTTTGCACGTCAAAAACTTTACCTTCTGCCAAATTTTTATTTTAAAACGGAACTATCACCAAAATTTTTATTTTCTAAAAAACGGTTATCTACCCTTTTGTGCAAAGAAAAAAATCTTTATTTTTTTTTTAAAAAAAAAGGGGAAGCCACTTCCCTCCTGTTTTTACTGCAGCGGCAGTAAAGTCTGAGAGTGCAGAGCCTCCTGGGATACCCACGTTACGTACCCCAGGAGGCTCAGGGGCGCTCCTTCTGTGCATGCTCAATCTTAGGTATGCACAGGAGAGGCTTTTTCCTGTAATAGGGAAAAAATACCGATCTCACGCATGTGCAGTAAGATCAGAACTCTTTTTCCCCCTATTTACAGCAGGCTGCGTCATCTGATCTGCGAGTGCAAGATCGGCTGACGTACCCAAAAGCAGAAAGAAGACGTTCAAAGACACCCAGCACTTTCCCTGACCCTGGACCAAGAAGAATTCCAGGACGGCATAGGATGACTAGCACGTCTCAGCGCCTTCGCATTGTGTATTGTAGCATCCAATCTACCCCTTACATTCCTGAATTACCAACAGCCCAATCTAGCTCATGACTTGCAGAATTTGGCCCTTGTAGGTAGCTGGAGTTCTTAATAACTTGCTGTCAATCAAAATGAGCAGCGATGTATATATAAATATATATATTCTTTTAATCTATTATTTATTTTCTGCTACAATAAAGAAAAACCTCTGGGTTTGCATTCTTAGATTGTTTAATATTATTGTGTTTATCACGTAAGGTTTCCAGCTATTTTCCATGCGGCTGTTGTGCCCACTCATATTTTTTATATTCTGAATTTTAAGGGTATGGAATATGTATTTTAAATGATTTGCTTGAAGCATGGTTAATAAAACATCTTCATGGTATATATCTTTTAAATGTTTAATATTTTTATTACTGGTTTTCCTGGAAGGAAGATTTAAAAAAAGCCAAAATGATATGCAGCAAAACATTGCATTTCTTCACGGAAAAATAATTTGTCATTGAATATCTCTTCGCCAGTGGAGATTTGTGATTTGTTATAGGAGCCGGGCTGCGTCATAATGATTTTAAAGTGTTTGTAAACCTCAAAACTATAATATTATAACATATTTTCTTTAGTTTTCTAAAATGTGAAATCAGAACCCTTTCGTTAACTGAGAAAAAAAATTGCCAATCTCAATCTCAATCGCATGCACAGTGAGATCGGCAATCATTTTCCCCATCTACGTCACCCCATGTCGCACCTGCGCAGTGCGAGATCAGGTGGCATAGGAAGAAGAATGTTGGCGCTTGAACGGAAGCAGATACTGAGACGACGCGGGACTAAAGGTAAGTGTATTTTGTATTTTTTTCATTTTGAGTTTAGTTCTGCTTTGAAGTGGAACGTTCATTCTGCCTTAAAAAAAAAAAAAAAAAAACCCTCATGTGGAAACATGGGTCCTGCTCTGTCGTGGCTTCTTTCACGCCGTTCCATCTAACATCGTCATCCTCTTTCTTACAAGTTCTTCCTGATATCACCCGATCTCGCACTGCCCAGGAATAGGATCACATGATGTTTCTTCCTCTAAAAGTAACTAAAATTTGTGCTGATTTTACCCTGCATGCATGACACGATCAAACACTTGTTTTTTTATTTTACATTAGGAGAAATCCTCTTGATGACGGATCCTTGATTTCAGGCATGCGAAGAAGGAGCAGCCCACAGCCTCCTGAGATATAAGACACAAGTATCCACAGGAGGCTGCAGGTTTTGGAAGGGAGCTCCTGAAAAAATCAAATAAACATTTTTTAAAAGAGATAGTTACGCTTTTACATAATACTGAAAATGTGATGATAGGTCTACTTCAAAGGAAATGATGTGATTGTGATATGTAGAAAATTTTACACTCACATGGCCATGATGTACAAAGATCTTTGCAGTCTGATGAAGCAAATGTACAATTGTTGGGATATATACTACACAACAAAAAACAAAATGTTTAATGCGTTACCTTTTGTTTCTTTGCAGCATATAACATCAGACAGCTACATCCCATGCTTAACAGACCTCTGCAAGGCACTGTGGGAAGTCATGTTAAGTTACTTTTGTACAATGCAGTGGCATGAAAAAAATGATCATGAGGAACCCCAGGCAGCTTCTGGTAAGCAAAAATGTATACACACACCCATATTTTTGTTAATTTTTTCAACCTTTCTATGGACATTTTCTGTTCTTGCTTCTCATAGAAAATGTGAACATGTTTATGACAGCAGCAGGAGGGTTAAAAAGACTAAACATACCCAATTAGAGCACGGAGGTTTATGATGCTTCCAGTTTGGTAATCTATAACTCATAAAATCAGATCATCAAATGGTACAAAAGAGCACTTGAATTCCCAGTAACAGTTTATCTGCCATAGGTGTTAATTGTTTCAAATTGCCTTTCAAGTTATTTTAGACCTCTTTTTAGGTCCTCACTATAGCCAAAAGCCAGATTTTTCCATTTGTCCACTTTCAATCTACAGAAGCTGGAGTGAGCGCTTTCCTGTAGTCACAGACTGTGTTACACAGACTGTTTTTCTTTTTCAATTATATTGCATTTTGCATACCAATTCAAGCACTTAAATAAAATATTTACTTAAACCTTTTGATAGACAGCATGGCCTTTCGGTTATTGCTGCCTTGTTTATAAATTTGTTTATAAAGTTCATTATAAAAAAGCAAAGAATAGCATTTCACTTAACACTTAACAAAAATCTGGAATTCTCATCATGTTCTGTTGTCGATTTTTGTGTGGTGACAGAAGAGGGGCTAGGTTGGCCCATTTTGAAGGTAGGGGCACTCCAGATTTCTGGAAAGTCTTATTGTTAATTTTCACTGGCCTCCACATGCCTACTCAGGAAGTCCATCCTGTCCTAAATAGTCAAGTAAATGAAAGAAAAGCCTTACTTCCACGACTTACTTTTGCATTACCAATTTATTATGTCAAAGATACATACAAAGACAAGTCTAAGGACATTGCTTTCCATCAGAACATGTTTTACCACTTCCTATTGCTGGACAACTACTGCCTCTGGGGAGATTCTACAAGTAGTTTCTTGCAGCGGCAGCTCCCTATGAAATGAATGGGGGCAATAGTGAGCGGTATTAGTACTGGTCATTGCCTGTGTAGATGCTGGTTCTTTAAGAACCAATCTGCCGTGTGAGTGAGCGGCAAAGCGCCAGCCACCAGGAGCTGCACAAGATCCATCTATTGATCCTGAAGCAAGTCTGAGCCTGTCCTAAAGAAAGCAATGTGCTTAGACTTTAGCTTAGGATAAAAAAAATCAAATAGAATGAAATTGACTCCCAGTAATTTTGGTTTTCCTCAAATTGGGATGTTTTTCCAAAATAATTTTTTACTTCAGTGCTATGATAGAACATTCTGATATGATTTCAGGGATTAAAGCATTCAGTTTCCATTTGTGTAGAAGAATTTGTGGATTTTATGCAGTATAAACATACAAGACCATTATTATTATTATTTATTATTGTCCAGTATTTATGTACCAACAAAATATTACACTACCTCAATACCACAATCTAAGGTCAACTTGGGGGTAAAATTAGCTGCAGGTTTTGGAATGTGGGAGAACACCGGAGTACCCAGGGAAGCCTACACAAACATGGGAGGAACCTGCAAACTCCATGCAGATGGTGTCCTGGCTGAGATTTGAACCTGGGACCTAGCGCTGCAAAGGCCAGATTGCTAACCTCCAAGCCACCATGCTGCCCGATCATAGACATATAATGGTTGACCGTCATCCAGATAATGTTTGCTCACATTAACATTCTACAAGGTTTAGAAAACAAGATCCATGTTATCTGAAGCTTATTATCAGGAGTGGTGCCATATTAGTAACATAATATGCTGCATGGTTACAATGTTAGCATTTGTGAAGAAAGCTCCCATAGAAAACAAAGGCGAGATGTACAATCCATTTAGTAAGAATGATTTCCACCGGACGCGTTTTGCAATTAGGCTTTTTTTTAGGGGAATCTGAGACATCATTCAAAGTAAATGTCCCAACGATTAGGTAAAGAATGTGAGAAAGCCCCAAATTTGGAAAATGGATGTTTTTTAAAAATGGATAAAGTTCTGGTTCACAGATTTCTAAATAGTCAATACTGGTTGTAAAGTACTGGTTGATAAACCAAAAAATAAATCTGTCTCTTAGTGTAGAGCAGCCACGGCACTCGGAGATCTCCGAGAGTATCTGAACAATATCTATTTTTGGAAAATTCATTCATTGTGTTTTGCCTTTCAAGTTATTTTAAACCTCTTTTTATGTCCTCATGGCCAAAAGCTTGATTTTCCCACGTGTCCAATTTCAACTGATTTCCTGTAGTCATGATATTACCTGGACAGTTTTTTCTTTTGCCATATATATATTTTGCACACCTGGGATTTTCCCATATTCTCCACCTAATTGTTGGGACATTTACCTGGAATGATGTTTCCCCCTGAAAAAGCTTACTGTCGAAACGCATCAGAATTTAGATCATCCTTATTAAATTAACTGTGCATCTCCCCTTTGTTTTCTATCAGAATTTACTTTGGAAACCATCAAGACAAAAAAAAAGGTGCTGCTCTTTTTTTTTTTTTTTTTAAATATATTATTTAATATGTAATATTTTACTTTTATATAACGATCTAAATGGGAACAATATTACTCCATCACTGGTTTCAGTGAGAAGAATAATGCCCTATTATTTGTTAGTTTGCTGGTTTAAATGGGGCAAAAGGGTGAAAAATGTAGCCAAATGTCTCATAACAACCAATCTCCTTTCCATCTTTGTAATATACAATAAAAAAAATGAAAGTAATACTCTGACCAGTTACTGAGGGCAACAACACTTTTGTTGCGACATTTTAAAAAAAGAGGCAGAATATCCTTAGCTGCTAGCTCTGCAGGGCACCGGAGGACATACCTGAAGAAGTCTAGAAGACCTTCAGTTCTGACATCTCCTAATTGACTTGCAGATGACACTTCGGAGTTCTTTTCAATGTACTGCAGAGACAAGAGGTCACACGCTCTGCACTATCACATTACCATCTTGTTTTCAAAGAATGTTAATTAGGGCAGTTTGAAGTAGTAATAGGAGAAGTTAGCGATGATTAATACAACTTCTTTATATGCTGATCTGTAGAAAGAAAGTTTGTCGAAACTCTCAGGATTAAAAAGCACCGATATGGTGGGGTAAAGAAATGTATTTCTGGTATTTGGCCTTGGATCGTCTTTGGATAAATAGACAAAATAGTCCAGCTTTTTATTTTTAAAGGGCCACATCAAAATTTCACGTTAACATTTATAGTATTTACATATATAGTATATGGTAACTGTTTTTTCATTCTTACATTTTCTTTAAAGGATAAATGTATTTTTATAAAATGAAAAAAAGAGGGATTGGGTAATTATACTTACCCCAAGGAGAGTAGGGAGTTGAGTGGTATAATTACTTTACAGCATGATTAAAAATATCAATAACACTTTAGTTCAAACATATAACTAAAAACATTTTGCTTTCCAACTCCAAAACCGCACTGCAAGAATCCAGATTTGCATGTGACAGCGGCCGTAATGCTAATCTTCAGAGGAGGACAAAAGCAACCTCTCCCTTCTTGTGAATTGTGCCACGATCTGCCACGGCCATGTGTAAAAGATAGTTTTCATTAGCTCTCATACACTTGAATGGGAGCAGATGGGACCGTGGTTGAGCCCACAACAGAGCAGTGCAGCTCAGATATGGCCCATAGGGATCCAATGATAGAAAGCTTAGTCAGTTATTACAGTTAAAGGTTTGATGCATGTGTAAATATTCTAGAGAAAAAGGTTAGAACTGCCGATTTAGAAAACTCCCCAGATGTGCAGAAGAATCCATAATTAGACATAAACCTTTCCTGTATTACATTTAGTTTGCTAAAAGCACTGGGCATCTTAAATTGTTTTTTTTATTTGTGTGTTTTTTCTTTTTTTACTGTTTATTGAAAACAAAAGCTGCCACCCAGGGTATGGTTCACAGTGATTGCTGGGAGGGGGCTGACAGTTTACTGTTACTGATTGTTCAAATTGCAGCCTGACTTCCACCTCTAGCTGCCCCCATTTATTCCCTTTAGTGAAGCTGCTGACTTTTGAGTTAAAACATGTTAAAGCATTTATGAGTTTTATTGGATTGGGTTTACATGCAGCTCATGTATAGCTGAAACATGGAAAATCTCCATAAATTTACTCAACAGTTTTGGGTTGCCAGCTCCCTATGAAGCAAATATCATGAGAACACAGCCCTAGAACCTATGGTCATTTGCCATAAAAGGAAGTTCAGTGCAAAATGAAGTGATTGTAAAACCTTTTTTTAATTAGAAATACATTAAATCTCCTTGCAAAATGCACTGAAACTTAACAAATATTACCTATTCTACTTTAAGGTCATACCTTTGAAATCATGTATTATTCCTCTTTTTTATGTCAAATGTGATTACCGAGTTAGGGAAACCGTTTGGATTTTAATGGAATTTCTAATAGATTTTTTTGGTGTTTTTTGATCAATGTTTTTTGTTACTGAACTCTGTACTTTCATTATTATTCACCTTCTTCGGTGAATAATTATATGCCCTAGGGCTGTGTTTTCATGTACCTTATGTGTAGACTAAATAGTTCCTTTTTATGGTGGGTTAGATAAATTGAGTTGCTTAGCACACCAAGAGATCCTGGAATTTGTTCTATTAAAGGATGACATTGGGAGAAATGAAAAAACTGACACCCATGTTAGCATAATAAAATGTGTTTTACAGTCATTGGATTATTTCTTTGGTTCTGGTGATTTGATAAGTTAAATATTAAGGACATTAGGAGTGCTGCTGAATGTCACTAATCTCTTTGAAGATTACCACAGCATATTTACTGGTGGAAGAGTCCATTTGTGCTAATACGTTCTTTAACCTTTGATCTCTGTATTGACAGTTGTTGTGTCAGCCCTATACTAAATTAATTGTAAGCTTCCCTGCTGGTCTATACAAGTCAGTAACCTCCCACCTCTATTGGGGACCAGGAGTAAGTATATACGATTTTACACCTAAATCCACCATTTTTAAAAATCTGTTTATTAAGGTCTCTTCTAGTCAAGGTTATGGTTCAAAATTTGAGAAAAATGGCTTGTGTTGACAGTTCTGGATTTTTTTTATCCACACGTTTCCAGATCAGTGACACGAAGATACTGAGGAAAAAGACATCTAGCCAGTTAGTATTTTTAAATAGAAGTCTGTGGAAGCCCTGTGTTCTCCCCCGACTTTTTTTTTCCGCTGAGTGAAGGAAGCTGTAGCTAGGTGGTCAAAAATGGGAAGACAAGACACGAAAATTTGGTTAAGATTAAGTATAGTAAAAAATAAGTATACCTTTCCCCAGCACTGCTGGTAGACTGGTAATTCTCACTGACATCTGACTCTATACAAAGCCCAGCCTGAGCATCTGTCTTATTATTATTATAATTTTTAAACAGGATTTATATAGCGCCAACATATTACGCAGCGCTGTACATTAAATAGGGACTTATGATAACCAGGTGGCCGCTAAAATGCTCTGGGTGGTGTGCCAAGCCAAAAATGGCTGGGGAGAACACAGTCAAGATTTTCCTAATTAGCGTTTAGGCATCTGTTTAGGCAGAGATAAAAAATCACAAATTAAACTGAAGTAATATATCTCAAACCCTCTTGGACTCTCCCTTGATTTCAGTACCACCTATTCTGTTCTGCCACATGATCGATTACTTGTGCACAGTGGCCACCAACCTTTTCAGTTCCGCAAACCACTGAAATCACCGGCTTCTGACCGCCCATGCCCAGGGAGCGCGGTGTCACTCAAAGAGAGAAAAACCTCCCCCTGAGTGACCTCATTATGACATAACGCCGCCCACTCTCCCATCGCAGATCTGAGACTGCAAAGGGAGAGTGGGCGGGCTGTGTCTAAGGACAAAGCCCGCCCGCTTCCCTGAGCCTAGGAACTGCACAGGGGACATGGTCCGCGGCTCTGGGTCTCCCAAGTGGGGTCCTTCTGACCGCGCTCGGGGGTGCGCTGGCCAGAGATGTGGACGACCAAAATTTTCTTGCAGACCATCGGTTTGCAACCGCTGACTTAGAAGATATCTAGCAACCGGCAAAAATAATATCTTGAAGGCAGGAGGCATAAATTTGTTACTAGGACGTGTTTCTCATCATACTTTCCTGAAGAAGCACACTTTGAGAAACGCGTTGAAAGATTTATGAGATTGTCATGTACGTCTTAATATATCGTATATTAATGATATTTGTATCTTTTATTTATTATGTAAAGAAATTATTTTTTATTTTATGAACATGTTTGTAGTAACCTTTTAAGAAAAGGTGCCCTAAATGTCCATAATAATTTATGTTTTGTATAGGTACCTATGAGTTCTGGTCCTCCTAAGTCCCTTAGGTTTGCCTTTCACCTATTGCTATGAGTAACACTTGAGTTGGCAATATCTAAGCCCCTGCTGCCCAACCTATGGCTTATCAATTCTGATCATTTGACAAAGCCAGAATTAAAATGACAGTAATCTGTACCAGTCATTGTAACATGTCCCCAGCAAATTTTTGCGAGTCCCCCAAATAAATCTTTATTCATCAGTCTATGACAATCCCATTTTGCATTGTTTAACAGTCTTCTGTACCACTTCTGTAGTCTCTGATGGTTTTCCCATAGCTTTTCACTAAATCTCATGTGTGGCCCTAAGAATCAACGCTTGAGGTCCCCTATATCTTGGCCATCAGTATTGTGAACACTAGATGAGAATTTAGTTTTTTTAGATCAGAGCTTCCAACACTTTGTCTGCTTATGTTTAATTTTCATTTTGTTTTATTGTATATTAGACAGTATATCTGGGAATGAAGAAAATAACTTTGATCGGAGCTACATTAAGAAGAAATTAGAACACGGATTAACTCGGATATGGCAGGTTGTTTTCATTTAAATGTATTTGTCTTTTTTAATTTTCATTTGGTGTTATTTGGTATTAACGACTTGTGCTTGACATAAATTACTGGTAAAACTTGTCACAATCCTGGGAAATTTAAACCATCAATAAACACACATGATTACAAATAAATTTCTTAAGTAAAAAATAATAATCAAAGATCACTGAAATTATATATCGTATATTATAAATCATACATTACTTACGAAATGTATCTGTAGTCGTGTATGTTTATTGATGGTTATGTGAATTGTGTAAACTTAGGTCTGAATATTTCCTGAGGAAGCAGATTTATGTCTGGGAAATGCGTAGAACCTTAAAAAGACCATTGCAAGTTGTACAATTCTGTGTTTTGTTTTTAATTTTAATACATTTTAAGTTTTTAATATAATAATTTTTTGTTTAATATAATGGGTATACTGAATGCCTTGATAGTCCTATTTGGTAAATTTGTGAGGTGGTTGTAATGTTACCAGAATGGGGCTTGATTAATTAGGTCAAGTGGCGCAGCTTTGTTTCTCTAAGTCTTTGTTCACATGGAGAGCATAAATTGGCTCCATGACATGTCAGCACCTTGATCCTTGAGTATCAGCATTACAATTTGGACTTTTTAGGCAGTTAAATTCCTACATAAAGGGGAATTTAACTGAATAAAAAGTCCAAATTGTAAAAGCAGTGTTACTAGATATCTACAGAACTAAAGATGACTCCTGGATTAGAGAGAAGAAAAGATGTTCTGTAGTCCTGACACTGACAACATTGTCTTTCTTTGGACAAAAGTGTTACTGGCAGGATTTCAGGGTGAAAACTAATGCAACCACCACCAGCTTAAGGACTTGGAAGCTGCAGTCTATTACATTTTTATATCTTTGGTTTGGATACACTTTAAGACCATAATCTGCCAGGACACCAAATTCCATCTTCATTATTATTATTTACGCTCTGACAAATCCATTTTTTTGTTTGGTTGTATATTTATACACAAGAAGAAGAAATTTAAGACCAAAAAATTACTATTGTTCCTCCATGTCATGTCTAGAAACACTCTGCGTTGTTTTCATACACATTTTGTTCCCTGCATTATTTTATTTTTCTGTTGTGATTTCTACTATTCTCTGCTCCAGTAGATGCCTGGGAGGTGGTCAGCATACCACAGCTTTGATTCTATTCCTCCTCCCACTGTATGGCATTGTTGATGTCAGCGAAGCCATATCTGTGCTAAAGAAAGAGACAGATTGTCAAAGAAATGTTCTTCCTGTATTAGAAAAAACAAACATATTGGCCATGCCAGGCACATGGCCTCAGACCATCGCCTGCACTGCTACATTATATTAACAAATGTTTTGTATTTTGTTTTCAAGGATGTTCAGCTAAAAGTGAAAACTTACCTTCTTGGAACCGATATGTCCAATTTCAAGTATGATGATTTTATTATGGTCCTGGATATAATTAGTAGGTGAGTGTGTCTACATCCTATAAAGAAGAAAATTACCAGTGACTGATTTTTTTTTTTTTTTTTACACCAACGTCTGGATTTGGAAAAAGAAATTCAAAAAGTTGAATGCTTTGCCCGTTTTCAATGTTTTTCAATGTCTAGTTCGTTCGTTTAGTACCTTTAAATTGTGGTGATATTAAGGTGCAATTAAGGATGAAGGCAGGCCAGCACACTTAGCATGTGTTGTGCATGAAATTGCACACATTAACACAAGGGACCTGCTTTAATAATGCTCTCCAAGACTTGAGAAGATAGACTATCATAGAAGAGCCTGGGTGATCTGGTCCAGGATTGAAAACATTTGCCCACTGATAGCAAGAAGAAATCTTTTCCATGTTTGCTGGATCATCCTGGTGATCCTCCCATGATAATGTATCCTCTCCATTCTTGGAGAACTTCAATAAATCAGGCCCAATGCATTAGGTCAAGGAAGAGTTGTGGAGAACAAGTTTACTTTCTGTTTTATTGCCTTACCTTTGCAGTGTCCCCTCCTCTGTGCACTCAGTTGTTAAGTGATTTGCCGCAGCATTTCAGTAAACTACATTGGGGGACTGATGTATACACAATTTACAAAGCTAATATCATCATTTGCCTTATTAAAATGAAACTTACATATTTTTTCTATCTAAGGCTAATGCAGGTGGGAGAGGAGTTTTGTGGCAGCAAGTCAGAAGTCTTACAGGAATCCATAAGGAAACAAAGTGTCAACTATTTTAAAAATTATCACAGGTGAGTCCTGATGGTGTTCTGTCTGTGCCAATCCAAAACAGTCCATATTGGACATAATGTGCAAAGTATTAGCTAATGTAAAGCATGTGACAGATAAAAGGTTTTTCCTTTGTCTTTATAAGACTTCGGCTATGTACACGTTAGATTTTTTATTATTGGAAAGCATCTTTCATGATCATTTCAAACAACAAATGACTAAAGCATGATAGAATGAGCGCTGTACATACAGGGCCGTTCCGTTCTATGGAGAGAGGAGGGGGAGAATGAGCGAGCAACATCCCGCTGTGCTCTCCTCCCTTCACCTCCATTGCAGTCCGTCGTTCCTGGATCCACTAGAATGGATCCATGAACCGCATCGGATGGCCGCTGTACACACGTCAGATTCTAGTCCGAGATGATCCCTGAGGCAAGAATCAGATGAGAATCAACTGACGTGTGTACGTAGCCTGACAAATTACATTATTGGACTCTTTGCTTAACAAGAACACTAAACTTGACAGGGCCAACATTTTTTCTCAGTGTGATTAGTTCCCCAGAATGACTTCTCTGGAGCACAAAGTACAATTTAGGGGTTATTTGCAGATCTAGGGGCCTTTGACTAAACATTTTCTCACTTTTGTGGTTTTTCAACCAAATCTTATAGCTTGGTAGTGATAACACTGCTGTCCACAGCCAGGTCTTTTGGCTTTTGAGAATCATCCAGTGGCTCGAGTTTTTACTTGTCATATAAAAATGTAATTTCCTCAGAAGTCTGTACTTCGGACTTTTGAGGATTGTGATATTTGTATAATTTACCAGCCAACCTTGTCTAAAATCACAGTAAAAAAGGCATTTTACAGAAATGTGGTCTCTTGTAGCCTTTTTTCCTGAAAGACATCTTAAACCTTTTAAACTTTTCAAACGGTAAATGTCCTTTTTGCACTTTAAATGTAAATAAATGAAGTACTCAACGACAATAGAAATATAATATTCACAACTTTGCATAAGTAATTAGAGAATCCGATTTCAATTTCCTAAACAAAGGAATTAATTGAAACCCCAGAGTTTTCCCGGAGCAGTAGTACTGCCAGCGTAGGCATTTCTATGCGGTGATTCTCACTGACGCTTGCAGGAAATCTCATCAGAAAGCTTAATGTGTATTCCCCGATGCATGCCCGTACGTCTGAATCTTAGCTGCTGTCCATTTCAATCAATGATGAAATCCTGTAGTGTATGAGTGGAAGCGGAGAGAGTGATCAACTTAGGTACATTATAAACACCAGCACAGTATGTAAAAGAGATGATAAACTATTTATATAGAATATATACAAATCTTCCAGTAAATTGCTGCTTAAAATAATTTAAAGTCTTTCCAATGACTTATTTTGTTTTTTTACTACTCTTAGAAAACTAAGATTTTAAAGTAAATATGATGTGTTAAAGAATACCTAAATCATAGCATGCTTTAGGCATTATGGAGTAATTCACCTTAAAATTATCAACAGAAGCCTAGAAATCATTGCTGCTTTGCATATATACCGTATTTTTCGCCGTATAAGACGCTCCGGAATATAAGACGCACACAATTTTAAAGGAGGAAAATCTAGAAAAAAAGTTTCTGAAAGATTATTCCCCTTCTGATCACTCATGTGCCATTCAAATTCCCTTTCTGATCACTCTGTACCTTTCAAATTCCCTTTCTGATCACTCTGTCATTCAAACTCCCCTTCTGATCACTCTGTCATTCAAATTCCCCTTCTGATCACTCTGTCCTTTTTTTCTATTGTACGGCAGTTAGGACAGGGAACAGCAGGTGGCGCTGTGCCGGCTTCTTTCGCTTTGCTTTACAGACAGGAGAAAACACGATGCTGGCAGAGGAGAGAAGAGAGACACGCTGCAGCCAGACACACGCAGGATCGGGTATCGGGTGAGTATAATATTTTAATTATTTTTTTTAACACATTTGTCGTATAGGACGCACTAACTTTTCCCCCTAAGTTTTGGGGAAGAAAAAGTGCGTCTTATATGGCAAAAAATACGGTATATATATATATATATATATATATATATATATATTCACTAAAATCTACTAGGCACAGGCCATATTAAAAAGAAGTGGCACTCGGACAGCAGCATTTTTTTTTAATGACACCTTTATATTACCAAATTGATAAAACTCTAATTTATTACCAGAAAAGGTGCTGCAAAGGGTCATGTGACATACCTACGTCACGCATACCAGGAGGCTCTTGGCTGCTCCTTCTACGCATGTGCTGATCTCAGGCATGTGCAGAAGGAGCCCTCTCTTTAATTGAAGAAAAAAAACTGCTGATCTCACGCATGTGCAGTGCGAGATCAGGTGATTAGGGAAGAAGATGCCCGTTCTTCTTCTGGGCCGGGCCAAGGACGGGTACTGGGATGACGCGGGACCCCAATGAAGAAACCTCCCAACGCATCTGCGGGATTGAAAGCAAGTGTCTTTTTTTTATTTTTTTTTTACTTTAGTTTTACTTTCGGATATAAGGGTATATATTTTTTATTATACTATTATTCTATTGGATACCAATGTTTCCTTTTTTTTCTTAACGCCTGTCATCTCAGTGTTTTTGTTTTCTTTTTTAATAAAGGTATTTATTGTGACAGTATTATGTTGTTAATGGGTGATAATATACGGTCCTGCCTTTTGTCCTAACTAATCTAATGAAATTATAATTAGCAATTTTTGTTTCTCTTTGCATTCTTTTTTAATCTAAGTCTGCCTTTTGAGAATAATATAAATAGTCTCAAAACCTTTCATCTCAGGGGGCACCAAAAGTGCCTCCATTGTATGGTTCTGAAAGATTAATGAATTGTCACTTGCCTTTGTACTCGATAAAGTGCTCCGGATGGATGTAAAGACAGAGTAAAGCTTTTTAGCATCTGACTCCTCGTCTCTCCTCTGCAACTCTCAAATCACCAATTTTGTTTTCCGTCTGTCTGAGGAACTTTCATGTTTCAGCTAATTTATTCATTTTCCAGTCAAAAGAGATTAGGCCTCATCTTTCAGGCCATTAGGAAGTTTGAGAATGTTTTTGTGTCATCATTATCATTTTCTGCCGCCAGTTAATTGCAGCGTGTTTTCATTTTTTTTTTTTTGTAGAACACGGCTTGAAGAGCTTCGAATGTTTCTTGAAAATGAAACATGGGAACTGTGCCCAGTCAAATCCAGTTTCAGCATATTACAATTACATGTAAGTGAGTTAAATGGTTTCTGGGTGTAGTTGGCAAATTTTACCAACAGTTGTCTGGGCCCTGTATGTCTTTGCTGAATCTGTGTTTTCTTCAGTGCAGCAAACTCCCAGTCATAGTGTAGTCATTCTTTTTATATCCCTGTAGTCTTTCACTAGTGGTTTTCTAAAGCTTCTAGTGAATTGTTTCTAGCACTTCAAATTAGAGGAACCCCAAACTTTTCCAAGTAATAATACAGGTTGCCAAGCCTTGTGTGTGATAAGAGCAGACAGAAAAGAACGGCTTTTTTTGCAACTAAAATGGTTTTACTCTATGTTTGTACGGTTAACATGCTTGGTTAGCTTAACTATGCTATTGGTGATGAATTTGTATACAGTAAGAATAAAAAAGAACAAGTATGTGAGTGATAGCCAGAAGACTGCAATAAATAAAGGAAATCAAGTTGTCTCTTTCTCCCAACGCGTTTTGCCGTTTGGTTTCCTCAAGGAGGATAGAAACCTAATTGAGATTCCAAGATGATATCATGAATGGAAACTTGATCATTGGAGAGTAAAGAACCATGAATCTGTTTGAGATACAGGGGAAATCCAGAGGTGACTAAGTAAAGAAACCAATGGGTTCTGGCTTATGTGTGGGTAGTGCTGGGGGGAAAGCTCAATAGTAGCCAACACAGTCACATAGGTGTATGGAGGTTAAATAAAGTTTGTAATGACGGCGCAGAACATCTAGCTTGCATGAGGACTTCCTTCTAGCACTTGCTATCTTTTTTGCTGCAGAAACAGTCATTGTTCCATCCCTCCAGCCACATGACTAGGAGTGATCAAAGTGGTTGATGGGAGGTTTACATTACCAATAGTGTAACTAATGTGTATTGAAAAATACATTCAAGCCAGCCCCCTTTTCCCCTCCTTTCCTTATAGCCATCACAATAAAGATGACTTTTAAAGAGTTTTATTGGCAGATACATACTTTTATGTAATAATTTGACATCCAACCGATTGCCAGACTTTGAGTAGTCCTAAGGGTCCAGTCCTGCTGATGTACATGGGAGAATCAAGGCCTTTAAGCTATTTGTTTTCAGTCATTCACGTCCACTCACCAGCAGACATCTCTCTCAATGTAATTGTAGATGAAGTTCCCTGAAGACCTGAAAGTTATTTCAAGGTTCCCCCATGTTAAAAAGGTCTAGAGACACTGGTTTACACAATGGAGACAAATGTATGGTCTGCAACTAGCTCTCTAAGGGTCATGCAATTTTCCTGCTAAAAGCTTGACATATGGGAGTCAGATAGCCAAGTTGAATGGTAAAACGTGGCTGGTGACACTCGCACAATCTAGAATTTTTAGGATAAAGTATACACTTGCTATTTTTTATTTTTTATACTAATTTTTCTACTTTTAGTTAAAACCTTGACTTCACCTTGGAAGGGCTGCCTTCTCAGACCCTGACACTGTTTAAAATAAATATTGGTTTACCGTTCTGTTGTAAAGGACGTCAGCCATCTAAGGGGTCAATAGAAGAATCATTAGGGGGGAGTTAGTGCTTCCAAACAAACATCAGCAGCCAGGAACACTAATAATACAATCGCTGCTGCCAGCCTTCTTCTTCCTATCAATGACACCATTCTCTCGCTTTCACCAAATATTAAAGATTAATACACAAATTGAACTTCTGACACTGTGACGGCTGCAGTAATGTCTTTTTTCATCACTGTATCCATGTCTTGCTGATAAAATAAATTAGAAGGATAGACTTTAGTGATTGGTTATTCTTATCCCGTCCTCCGGAACGTGCAGAAGGGTTACACACCAATATTAAGAGCAGAATCAAAATGAAATTGTTATAAGTGCTTATGTAATTTGTAAGTTCCTTGGGGAAATAAAAGTTGCATAAATCCTTTTTTTTTGTAAATCTTGAAAGTTGCCAGTTAAACCATTTTTAAATTAAAAATTTATAGTGAAGTGGGCCCTTTGTAACTTTACAAATCTGCTTGAACAAATCACATCTAAAAAAATACAGAAATTGTATCATTTTTCAGAAAAGCTTTAACTTCCATTGTTAAAAAGCATATTTGACTGCCTAGCCTGAGATTATGGATTTCCCTTCCTGCAGTCAGAAAACATTTCTTCAGTCTTCTCTCCCCCAGTATTTAAGACTGTAGCACTTAAACTTTGTAGCACATCACAATGTAAGTATTACAGCAGAAACTGTTCTGTTTCAGAGATTTGTGAACACAGCCAAGATCTGTACAGACACCAGGATTTACAGGATTGTTTCATCCCTGAGCTGACATCTCTAAATTCTTGAACAGACGTCAGAGGATTGTCACTGAAAACAATCTTTTGTGATTGTTTCCAGTGACAGATGAATGAATGAGTGCTGTTCGCTGAGCCCGTTCTGCTCAATGCTTTGTTCTTTTCCATAGAAGTAAACTGCAATCGCCGCAGTGGCAGTTTGATGAACAATGTTTAGGGAACTCTGTACACATCAGATTTTCACCTTGGGGGACTATTAGCTAGCATCTTTAAAAGTTTGGTGACCCCTTTAATTATGCCTGAAAAAAGATAGTTCTGTCCTTTTACAGGGAAAAAAATGGTTTAATTCGATGTCAGGGGTGCTGGGGGCTGATGTGGGAACAACAACATGGAAGTGAGCCTGTGGGAGCAACAAAACTATGGCGTCTTCAATAATAACCCTCTGTTTCCAATTCATACATTATATTACATCCAGTGTCATTATTACTAGATCTCTGTTTCTTAGAACTCTCTGGGCTTGTACCTATGGAATCAATTTTAGATTCTTGTAAAATCACTCAGCACTCGTACTGGGCACACAGGTGCATTTGGCCATTTGACCACATTAGATCTGCGATAAGTGAGCTTTGCATTACTTGTAAAAAGGGCAAAAGATCATATGGGACATTATTTTTTCCCCCCTTTAAATAAATATTTCAAAAGTAACACACCGTGCATGTATTTATTCATATTAATTTTCCTGACATTTCTATTGATTTATCAGTTTTAATGTTAGCAATCATGGCTGCATTTTGTGCCCTAGGTTTATGCTTGAGTTAATGCAATTCTCTTGTATTTTTAAATAAAAATAATTTGGTTTATATTCCAGCATATAGAGTATTTTTGTCCTGCTTTGTTTACATTTTTTACCTTTTCTATTATTAAAAATAAAACAATGGTAAAAGAAAATAAAAGTTTTTAAGGGGCCATTTTTTTTAGTGCCAACATTTTACATAGCGCTGTACAGCATTTGTTATCATGCCATAAATTCACAAGCTCTCCAAATCTACTGAGGGGCTGATATTTTACCCTATTGGAGGGGTGACCTTTTGTAGTTTTGTCTGTACAGAGCCGTTGGATTGACCTATAAAATAGTACCTTTTGGATCCCCAGGAATAATTTTTTTTTTTTAAACCCCCACCTGTAGGAATTTAAGTGTTTGAATCAGTCTCGTTCCCCATCGATGTCTCCGAATAAACAAGCATCTGCAACTGACTCTTCATCAATGTCGTTGTTTGATCAGTATATCAGCGAAGGCAATCCTTTTGAAATACAGTCTTCTATGAAGGAAGATGAAGCGGAAGATGTACTGGCAGCCAATGGGGTAAGATAGGAAAAGATGCCTCTAAAGGTCAATTTTATCCAATTTTCACACTAACTACATATAAAAGGAAGATAAGGACACATGCAAACCGTGAATTTGATATTCTCCGAATATTCATGCTGGCTATATTATATACTATTATTTAAACATATTTAGAAGACAGGAACATCTGCAGTAAATGTCACATTCACGGCTTTAAAAATAAACCTATCGTTCTGCAAATTCATAGCTTATAAACAGCAAGAATAAAAAAAACAGGAACATCTGCAGTAAATGTCACATTCACGGCTTTAAAAATAAACCTATCGTTCTGCAAATTCATAGCTTATAAACAGCAAGAATAAAAAAAAAAAAAATCCCTCTCCCTTCATCACTCGTGCTCCCTCTCTCCCCCTCTCGCGCTCCCTCTCTCCCTCACTCGCGCTCCCTCTCTCCCCCATCCTTTGCTCGCTTTCTCCCCCACCCTCTGTTCTCTCTCTCCCCCACCCTCTGTTCGCTCGCTCCCCCCCTCCACCCTTTGCTCGCTCGCTCTCTCCCCTTTGCTCCTTCTCTCTCTCTCCCCTTTGCTCCCTCTCTCTCTCTCCCCTTTGCTCGTTCGCTCGCTCTCTCCCCTTTTGCTCGTTCGCTCGCTCTCTCTCCCCTTTGCTCGTTCGCTCGCTCTCTCTCCCC
>NC_092862.1:137365602-137480728 GCF_032062135.1 Pyxicephalus adspersus
ACATCTGCAGTAAATGTCACATTCACGGCTTTAAAAATAAACCTATCGTTCTGCAAATTCATAGCTTATAAACAGCAAGAATAAAAAAAAAAAAATCTCTCCCCCTTTATCACTCGTGTTCCCTCTTTCCCCCACTCGTGCTCCCTCTTTCCCCCACTCGTGCTCCCTCTTTCCCCTACTCACCGCCCTCTACCCCTCACTCACGCTCCCTCTCTCCCCCTCTTGTGCTCCCTCTCTCCCCCTCTTGCTCTCCCCCTCCCTCTCTCCCCCTCTCTCGCTCCCTCTGTCCCCCACCCTCTGTTCGCTCGCTCCCCCCCCCACCCTTTGCTCGCTCGCTCTCTCCCCTTTGCTCTCTCTCTCTCCCCTTTGCTCGTTCGCTCGCTCTCTCTCCCCTTTGCTCGTTCGCTCGCTTTCTCCCCTTTTGTTCGTTCGCTCGCTCTCTCTCTTTCCCCTACTCACCGCCCTCTACCCCCCACTCACGCTCCTCTCTCCCTCACTCGAGCTCCTTATGTATTCTGTCTTAGTTTATTTGTAGTGTGAGATTATCTAAGGCATTGGTGTCTTTCACAAGACCTGGAGTGAGATTTGGTTATGCCATTACAGTTATTCTCTCTGTCTTCCTTTCTGGAGTGTAAGCTACACCGGAGGAACAGTAGTGCAGAAATCTCCTGGCTTCCTCACCATTTTAACACATTTCTTGCATATCATTTATAATTACCCCACCTGCCATCAAAAGAGCAGCCCTGACATAAAGAAGCAAAGTCCTGCTTTTTTACTAGTATGGCTGCCTCTATATAAAGAGACAGAAAAAACAGACTAGTACAGAACAAAGCATAGTAATAGGTAAAGGTCAACTTCAGGAAGACCACAGGAAATACTAGTGACTAGTCATTTGCCCTTTGCTTACCTTTTTTGGGCACATTGTCCATAGTTCGGGTCCTCTTTAATATCATCATGAAATGGTACTGTTCAGACCATTACATTTGGTTTTTGGTAAAGTATTATAATGCCTCTGCATTGCCAAGCAGTACCAAATAACAGGCCATGCATGTGCTTTCCTACTCACTTCAAAATTAGGATTTAGGAGTTGTCACAGTTAAGTTGCATTTGCTATTAACACAATAGGCTTTGAAGGTGAAATTCATTGTCATCTTCTGTGCCATCTTTAGAAAACATTCTGTATAGATGAACACAGGGGGCTGAAACATTGATAAAGCCTTTCCCGTCGGCTGTTTTATTGCGCCTTTGTGTTGAATGTATCACGCATTATTTTTGAGATGAATGATTTACTTCTCCCACTGCAAAGGCTCAGTGTGTGGCAGCCATTATCACGGTGATGGCAGCTTTAATATTTGTGCATGTCTGAAGACTTGGGAAAACCTTTTTTTTTTCCTGGATCGCTATAAGAAAAAAAAAATGCATTTTCCGCTGTGATTGAAATAAACCACAAAGATGACAGATAGGCCTGGAAAAAAATGAATGAGAGTGTCTTCCTTGTGTTGTGTCTTCACAGTATGAATCTGATGAGCTGGAGAAAAGTGCTTATCAGGAGTACGACAGTGACAGCGACGTTCCGGAGGAGCTAAAGCGGGATTATGTGGATGAGCAGACAGGGGATGTGCCATCGAAAAGGTGAATATTCATAACTTTACCAGCTAACCTGTGCTGAATGCTTGGCCTAATACATAGCTCAGGAAGAGCCATACAATGGCTAGAGAGGAATACAATTAGTAGTTTGATTTAACAAAATCTTCCCCTTTACACTCCTGGCATAAATAACATAATTAAAACTAGATTGTAAGCCATTCGGGTCAGAGTCTTCTCCTCCTTCTGTGTCACTGTATCTGTCTGTCATTTGCAACCCCTATTTAATGTACAGCGCTCCGTAATATGTTGGCACTATATAAATCCTGTTTAATAATAATAATTTATATTTGTACTTACAATGAACTTACACTGGAAGAATTGTTTCTTGCAGACTTTATACCGCAGATTTGGAGAGGAATCAAAAGCACAAGAAGCCAATTAGTTGTATTGCAATATTGACAGTAAGAGAAAGCAGAGTAACCGAGACTCCTTTTTTTGTCTCTTGCTTCCTCTTTTACTGCCCAGTAACAGATTAATATTATTATTAAATAGGATTTATATAGCGCCAACATATTACGCAGCGCTGTACATTAAATAGGGGTTGCAAATGACAGATGAAAAAGGACAGTGACACAGGAGGAGGAGAGGACCCTGCCTCGAAGAGCTCAAAAAAGCAGAGGAAAATCAGAGCAGCCTGTTCATCTGGTAAAGCTGTAAATCTTAGGACTGGATTAATAAAAATATTTATCCCCACCTCTTAGATTGTAAGCTCTTCTGGGCAGGGTCCTCTCTTTCTCCTTTGTCATTGTTTGCATCTGTCATTTTCAACCCCTATTTAATGTACAGCACTGCGTAATATGTTAGTCTTATATAAATACTGTTTATTATTAATAATACCCGAGTTTTATGTAATGCAATGAGCATCTCACAGGGTTGCGGAGTGTTTAGTCCCTGGAGCCTGTGCTATGTAACTCCCTTTGCTACCTGAATTACCAGGTCAATGTCAGGTTTGAATCTATTTACCAGCTGTAGGACAGTTGCTAGAAATTACCCTTCTTTGGTTCCGGAAAGGTTCTTTTAAAGGCATCCTGCATCACAATTAGGTTCTCGGATCACACGATTGCAAACAGACCGGTGCACCAGGACTGTAAATGAAAAGCTGAAGTTGAAAGTTGACATGCTTTGTACAGATCTGAAAGATTAATTTTCAAAGTGAATTTCACTTGCCACCATTGTAAAGCTCCGCGCCTCTGCTTTTCAAATGTTCGTAGAGAATCTCTATAACCTGTCAAGAAACGTTTAGTAAAAATTCTTCTTGAAATGATGATCTCTATTTGTAGTATCTAAAATCTCACTGACTAAAATATACATTTTCTCCCTATTTCTGCAGAACTGTCTTTTGCAACCCCTATTTATTGCACAGAGCTGCATAATATGTTGGCAATATATAAATACAGTTTAATAATAATGTACAGGCACTACAACTGTTTGCCGGCTTAAACCACTTCTTCTTTCACACGCTATAGACCAGATCAATGTTTACTTCTTATTTATTTGTCAAAAATGTTAAATGCAATTTGTAAAAATTAAAAAAAAAAGTATTGGTTGTGGAGAAAGATAAGCAGTCCTCAACCCAGAATTTTTTTTGGGAACAAACTGTAGGTGTGTGGCGGCCCCTGTATTGTGTACCCAACTGTACCCAACTCTTCAGTAAATACCTAAATACAGCCGGGTGGTTGCTGAAAACTGCCAGGTGGTGCGCCTGGCTGAAAGGGGCTAGGGAAAACACTGATCAGGAATACATCTAAAGGCTCCTGTGCGATGGTCTGAATAGATCTGAATTCCTGTTAATGTTTGATGCGCAAGACTCAAATATATGATCTATCTCTTCATAATGGCTGCTACAGTACTAGCTGTTTTTTTACACAGATGGTTTTATTTTGTGACAAAGGCAGGCTATATAATATATGGGCAGGAGGTAGTTTTTTTATTGTATGTATTGCGAGGCTGTAACTCCACTTAATCTAACCCAGTGTACTCTGCTTTCTAAAACAGATCCTTAAAGTCGTGGTAATGCCTGGAAGATTGCACTTATTAGCTCTGTCCGAATACAGATAACATTATTTCCTAGAGTAGGTGTCCTCATGGGACAACTTCCCCATACCTTCTGCTCAGACAACAGTGTTAACATTTTGTATTTCTCATTATTTTCTGCCCTGTTGACAGAGGTAGTGGGACAACTAGAAAGGGAGAATTTCCCCAGTGGGGAAATAGACAACAATAAATACTTGATGAGGTTTGTTTTCCAGAGGTTTTCTAACCAAAGCAGAAAAATAAAATTAGGTTTAGATATTATTTAATATACAGTATATGCAAGCGGTTGGATAATAATACAGAACAGAATTTCACCCAGCCTGTTGATCCCATCACCCCCATTGTGATAATTACGTCATTAAAGCCTTATTAGACTACCAGGTAATGTGCTGTTTGGGGTGATTATGTGGCTATAAGATCTTCTGTCTGCCCTCCCATATCTATGAGTAATTTCACACATTTAAGGGGTAATTTGTCTTGGGATTTTTTTCCTTCAAGATTAGAAAATCACTCATACTAATACTGATCTTCACTCATTCTCTTTGTGTCTTAATGAAGTGTTTCGCAAGAGACCCTCCGCAGCAGGAAGCGATCAGATTACAGCCTGAACAAGATGAACGCACCAATCCTTACCAACACAACGCTCAACGTAATAAAGCTTGTTGGTAAGTAGAAGCCTGCGTCTGATTAATTATCTTGTACAAGCTTCTTTTAATTTATGTTGTGTGCCTCAAAGACCTTCACACAAAACACTGACAAGCGGGTAATGTAAACACAGTCTGTCATATTCATAATTGAATTCTGAAATTTAAATTACGTTTTTACTTTATTACAGTTATTAGAACAAGCAAAGCAGTCATTGGGGGAGGTCTGAAGCTGTCTTTTTAGGGAAAGACATGTTTGCTGCATTTTTCGTGTGAAATTAAACAGGACCGTCTACTATAATAGTAGGATTCACTTGTGTTCTCTGGGCAACCAAATCCCCTACACCTAGCAGCTCTGCTGCTCTTCGGTGTCTTTTATAGACATTTTGGATTCGACCAGTTGTAGTTGAACTTCAGTCTGCTTGGTGACCCGTGAATCAAAACTTTCATAAAAGAAAGACCTTACCTTTACTTTTGAAAAGCCCTCAAACCATCTGCATTAGGAGTCCATTAGGTCCTGCCATCTTTTTTTTTTCTTCTTCCAGCTTCTGCTCATGTCTTTCAATCTCACAAAAATTTAAAAAAATAATAATTTTTTTTACATATATAAAGGGGTTAACTGTATCTTATTTAAATGTTAAAAATGTGCTCATAGGTCTGTTTTATTAGTTGAGGCATGTGAAATGGCTAAGGCACCATGTATTTGGATAAGTGCATGTCGAGGTCTGGATGTTACAGGAGTTTCAGCTTACTGGCAGAATCACCAGAACCTTACTAATATGTTATTCAACTCCCTACCTAAACATTACCTCCTCTGCAAAAAGTCAGATAATAAAAGAAAAAAGATTATAATTTCATATTTATTTGTATTGTGTTTTAGTGGTTTCATATTTTTTGACGCTCTGTACATGTAAATCCCTGAGGAAGCGGATTAAATCTGCAAAACGCGTTGGATTGTCAGGAGTGTCACAGTATCTTAAACAACTATACTTACCTAGTTTCTACTAGCACATTTAGCACTATGGTTTTATTCTGAGTCTGCTACTATACCTATCACTGTGTTATATGGAGGTATTTTGGCCCCTATGTGTTGATTTATGTGAATACTTTTATACTTTGCTACAATAAAGTTTTGTCTTTTTATATAGTTATGGTTCTTGTCTAGACTGCCTTAAAAGTCCCACTTACAGACATTGTTTTTTGCTACTTTAAATGGGCATGTTGGCAGCTTGATTTAAATATATGAGATTTGACAACTATCGTTGTGACCATTCAGTTCAGTACCTGACCTGCACAGACACATTTGTGAGAAGAGTAAAGCCTGGTATAGCTCCCAAGAGTAGATGGGGGAATGCATTTTAGTACATCACAACACGTGGTAAAGCACTTCCTAACTATGTGAATGTACTGCCCTAACTCATCCCAACTTATGACATGAAGCACCTTACCCATGTGCTAACTCAGAACAAAAGTGTGAATGGGTCTTCATTGTGGTTGACCCATTTTATGCTGTGGATACTTTGTAATCAGCTTTTTATGTTTTTTTTGTTTTTTTTTTTTTTGGAAATTGTGGAAATTGTTACATGAATTGCCCCTTATCCTCCATTATTTGCATTTTTCTATAATTGCCTGATATATACTTTGCCTTTTCTTTAAATATACAGTATTTGTATTCCTAGTAGTCAGCCTTCAAGATTCCAATTTACCACTGGTACAACACTGATAAAGCAAGAAATCATGACTGTAAAATGATCAGCATAATGACCCTGGAGAGCTTCTTAAGTGATCTCTCTGTTTCAATCTCCTAAGATTTTATATTCACTTAAATGGCTTTTTCTACCCTACAGTCACATCCAGCCTAAAATAGTGATCTCCCCCATCTGTATTTAGTATTATTTTCTAAATAATTCCTCTTCTTTTTTTTTGTAAAGGAAAGTATATGCAGATGATGACTATCCTGAAGCCCATTGCCTTTGATGTGATTCACTACATGTCGCAGCTGTTTGATTACTACCTGTATGCCGTCTACACGTTTTTTGGAAGAAATGATACGGTATGTTGTACTTTTTCTTCATTTCTGATCCAGTATATTTATTTTTTACTTAGCAACTTCCAGGTATACTGCTGTCAGATCGCAGACTGGCTGTAGCAGATGAAGCTCGATATGTCTAGTCTTAGGGAAGACACCACGAGTCAATAAACCTCTATTGTCTCTATGATGTTTTCCAAAAAAAATTGGCGATTGCATTGTTTGTGTGCAATTAAACTCATTATATTTTACTTAAAAAAATAGGCTTGATAATTTTGCAAATGTGACCTATAAATGTGCAACTACCATCATTTTATTTCAAAATGTTTTAGTAATCCTCAGGTCTAAAATGCGGGTTTTATTGTGTGTGTGAAAAATTAGAGAATTGAACCCCAAGCCAAAGAGTTAATACATTGAGTTGCTGTTCTGTGACAAGCCTGCACAAGAAGAAGTAAATTTCTGGTGATTTCCTAAAGAACTGCAACCTTCAAAAATTCTTTGATGTTGAATGCCTTATCCCCTGCAATGGAATGTGGAACCTCATATTTGCTTTTGCTTTAATTCTGTGTTTGCTAGTGATGGGGGGGGCAGCAAATGGAAAAAGTGTATATTCTGTATAAAAACACAAGATCAGCACCAAGCACAGCTCACAATTTACTGGTTCTTACTATTCATTTGCAGAACCTTTGCTCACAGTTTTGAAAATTACAACATAACTCCAGCTTTTCAATGACCCCCTTCCATTTCTTTTTAATCACTGTAACCTAAATCCTGCAGCCTACTCTCCACTGGCATGATGTCTCAGGTTCTCTTCCTCCAGCGGTGGGCAGGTCCTGAATCCCGCTGTTCCATATATTTACAGCAGCACTGTCCTCTCTTTTTTTCGTGAGTCTGGGCCAGTCCCTGCAGACAGGTCCCTAGGGGTGGGACCATGACTTCCTGTGCTCATAGGTAGTGGTATTAAACAATACTGAATGTCATTCAACCTAGAACAGGGGCACAGTGCCAGATCCCAGAGTGATAAGCCTGCAGGGACAGTGTCAATGTTACAAAGAGATTTGCAGCACATGCTGCTTTTCATTTTCACTCCTACAATTCATATTTTTAAAATGTCTTGCTGGATTTAGGTTTTGATTCCAAGCAATAAATATGTGAAGCTGTGTTAATGTTCAGTGAATCAAAGCTCAAAATTATTATTAGGTAATATCCGTGGATATAAATGTCTCTACTATAAGAAACTGTAGGAAGCTTTTACCTTGGTCTATGGTCTTTCCTTCATTTTTATTGTATCTTACATTTTTCACTGATATTCTGCCTTTCTATTTTAGTATGAATCCACAGGGCTTGGTCTAAGTAGCAGCCGGCTCAGAACAACATTAAGCAGAATCCAGGAAAGTCTCATTGATTTGGTAAGATTTTGACAAGTGTGTATAAAATGTATGTTGTGGTTTTAGCTGCACAGATGTTTTATTTCTTGAAGATGTCCTTGGGTTATATGCAGTGTTATTCTGTCATTTCTTTGGGTGTTAAAAGAAACTCCTTAAGGCCGAAGCACTCTTAACTTTAATAATATCATTGAAGATGGTGCAATATCATTCTGAATGTTTATCTGTAGCCCCAAACTGAAATATTCAACGTTAAAGGCCTTTTATTTTTGCATTCTGAATTACATGAATGCAGTGTGATTTATTTATTTAAAGCTGAACTCCAGGGACAGAAACTGTCACTTAAATGTGTTCCTCAACAGTAAAATATTACTAATATTATCACTGTTATACAAAACTATTGCAAAGAGCAGCGGCTTGGAAGGGAACCAGCAACACTATAGCTGCCTTCAAAAAACGGAAGCGGGGCAAATACAAGACTTATTACCCTGCAAAACAAGAGAAAGGGTTCTGTATTAAGATTACCAGTGCCTGGTCTTTATACAGGGAGTTGTTACACAAAAGGAAAGTTTCACACTGGACCTGGAAAAAATAAACAAAGCATATAAAGATTCAAATAAGAATACAAACCCTCTTGTATTTTTCCTATCCTGGAGGTCAATGTCAAAGGCTCAAGGTTGTAGCTTGCTAAGATAGGATTTTCAGACAAGCCCTTTAGCTGGGCTGTCTCTGCACACAAATTCTGCTTCTCCTCTCATCTCCTGGATTTCAGATATTTCGTATACATTTGCAATTATAGATTAAACCTGCTCTAGGATATGAATTATCAAACATCTTCCATCAAGAATAGGCATCCCAAGCTTCTCCTCTAAAGCCCTCTCCATTATCTTAGATTTTCTGTCATTCCTCAGTCCTCAAGATTCATACCCAACTTATACTCTGAAATTCCCATTATGTCACTACCCTCCCCTGAGAAAGCCATACGTGAAACGCGTTGGGAATAAGACAACCATTTCCAACATTTCCGTATTTCCTTGAATATTGTTTGTCTCACATGGAGGCTTGATCCTGCACTTTATTTTTTTTTTATTTTTCGCACATGAGCAGTGAAGCAAAGCCTAGTTGCTTTCTAAGACCTAACTTCCCCTCCCAGTCATAATGCCCCTCTACCCTGTTTTTTAGCGGTTTGCCTGGAGTTCAGCTTTAGGTAAGGCTTCTTTTTTATGTTCTTGTTTGATGGCTGTCTACCCTGCTGTATTATATTAGCTAAGACTCCATTCCATCTGCTGTATTTATTTTTAGGAAGTGTCTGGTGAAAATGCTGGATCAATGGCACCATCTGAAGAAAGAAAGGAAAAAGTACCAAGTCCACATCTCAGCCATCTAGTGGTCCTCACATCTAGTAATACTCTATATGGACTTTCTCAGAGAGTGGTGGCTACGGAGTCCCTGTGAGTATATAATTTGCCTCATGTTAGGTGTATTCAGCATGAGCCAGCCAGCAGTGTGCACATTCAGTCTATATGTCTTCCACAATGACCAACACAGGGAAAACAGCGCGTTTTATGAGTCTAACACTTTTATTTCATCCAAGCTTCACTGAGGGGTGATGGAGACCTGATAGTTGATGTGCAATCTCTGTTAGTCTGTGCTTTGCTAAGGTGATTAGACAACAAACCCCACATCATTTTCTCTGATGAATTGAGAGCTTTAGGATTGTAGGGGGAGCTGGTCATGCAACTTTAACAGTTCGCATGAATGAGCTCTCCTCCAAACCCAGAGTTCTCTTTGATCCCTTGAGCAAATACCCTTGGGGACTCCTGGACTTTTCACTACAGGACTGCTATTGTCTGCATCAGGTTTTGTTGAAGAAGAGCGGTATGTTTCTTCTTCATGTTCTTTGCATTTACCATAATTTATTAAACGCCAGTGCTTCCCTAGATTCATATTTGACAGAGTTGTATGCTTTGTCCATATAAATCAAAGACGCAATGCCACTTATTCACTTGTTCACCTGTCCTTTAGCCCTGGTTAAGAAACACTGGTGCAAAGGGTGCACAAAGAAAATGTTTCCTTCACATACCTTAAAGAAATGGTTCCATAGTTACAGCATTCATATTACTTAAGATACATTGCAATGCTTTTTTTAAATTTATTTACAATAATGAGCATTGGTAGAAGAATATAAAAGAATCTCAGAGGTACATAGATCATGGCACCATTGTGCATTTTGTTTCCCTCACCACCATCTGCTTCTTTATTACCTCTGCTGACAAAACAGCATCATGCATCATCAGAACAGTTTTCCATGGCAGAGCAACTGGTCTTGAATATCTCTGCTTAGTTCTGCATCGAGCTGAGCTTATTTCCAAGTCTTAGGGAACACTGCCGGGTCTCCTAAATAAAATAAGGATGAGCCAGGGAATCCCCTCCTATCTTTAAAACAGCTGTGCTTTAGTGATGGTAAATGTGGGCTTATAAAGAAAAAGCACTGATGGCAATTTTTAAAAAAAGACACACTAAGCGTTATATGAATGCAAACACATGCATGTAAATTACATATATGTGATCGCTGTGCATCTCCAGAGTGACAGAAACAATTCTAGAGCCTGAGAACTTTGCTAACATTAAAATAGTGAGCTGTAAAGGCTTTTAAAGCATCAACGCTAAATAATTGTGGGCTCTTTATTTAGCCATTCAGTGTTAAAATTTGGTATCTATTTACATTCAACCTTATTTTTTACAAACTGGGAATAGATATATATATATATATATATATATATATATATATATATATATTCTTTTCCTAACAATTTAAGTTTGATAAACAGTGCTATCACAAATATCATGTCATATAAAGAATTGCAGCTTACCTTAAATTTATTCAGAATCTGCATCATATCATCAGACCCACAATGTGCACGTGAAATATGTATAGAGAATAGCACACGTTTATAAATGACCCCTTACGTAATCCTCTCTCCACGCTTTCTACCTTAATCCCTAATATTACTTTTCTGTATGCCAAGGTTGTAATGCTGCCGGTCTTTATGGTGGAGTTGCCTGCTGTCATGCACAACATCTAATTTAGTTGCAGTGAATTCTCACTGTTTAAGCCCCAGCCCTTTTCTGCTACTTAGTCATTTGATGTATTTTCTGCTGATGAATCCCTGCTTTTCAATTTTCATAAAATGCACTCAATAAAGATACTTTGTTCTGTGATGATTTACTAAAAAAGCTTTTAACTTTTTTTCAAGGTAAGGTTTTTCTTTTAATAAACGTCACTAACAGCTTGCTTTCCGTTTCTTTACTGGGCTGTATGGGCTCATTTGGCAGCAACGTTGTGAATACTCATGCATGCTGTGTCAGCCAGGATTAATATGCTAAGGATTTTGCAAGGTGTCTTTGAACTGAGCATCTTTTACAGGTTTTATCTAAAGGCATTCCCAACTTTCTAATGCTCTATAGCGTCATTATGCATCCTGGCATAGCGCAGGTTAGAGAAAACTGCACACTTCTAATTTAATATATTACAGACTGACCTAAACTTTTATGCTGCAAAAGGATTGTAGTATCTTAGAAGGTATTACTTCAAGAAGAGAAAAAAAAAAAAATATATATATATATATATATATAAATCCCACATTCCAAAAACATGTAATTAAGTTGGCTTCCCCCCCAAATTAAACTTAGACTGTATTAAAGATATGTGACTATGGTTGGGACATTAGATTGTGAGCCCCTTTGTGGGACAGCTAGTGACATGACTATAGGCTTTGTAAAGTGCTGCATAATATGTTGGCACTATATAAATACTGTATAATAAATATATATATATATATATATATATATATATTCCCACATATATGAAATATTACCTTGTAAAACACTACTATCCCTTTGCAGTGTAAATTAGGTTTATAAAGGCTTCCAGTCTCCTCAGATCAAACACAAGACTGTTTACCAGCTGTTCTTCAGTATTTACTGTCCTAGCCCAAGCTGCTTCTTGTGATATTTCTTCCTCCTGCATATTAGATAGGTGTCTGTGAACCAATTGCCTTCAAAGCCTGCAATTATAGTCCAAAGCACAGTGTGATCCATTGATTGAGCAGGTACATCAGCTTTGTACAATCATGTGTCTGCCCTGCTCTGTGAACCTGATATAACCCGCAGAATTGTTTTTCAGGGTCTTCCTGGCTGAGCAGTTTGAATCTCTGCAGGCACATCTGGACGCTGTGATGCCGGCAGCTAAAAAGCCTTTTCTGCAACAGTTCTATTCTCAGGTCAGTGAATGGATGCTTGATGTATGTGTTTTGAGAACAGGACACCTGCCTACTGTTTATGAGGATACCTGGTACAGTTAGGAACATTACAGACAATGTGATGGTACATAGGCAACTTTGCCTCAACGCATTTATTATTAACATGTATTTCTATAGCACTGACATATTACACAGTGACCATAGTCCAGTGACCATGTCACTAAATGTTTCTAATATAGTGTAAAGTCTTTTTTTTTTAGAATGAAGCCAATTACCTTACCAGTATGTTTTTGAGATGTGGGTGGAAACTCACACAAACATGGAGATGGCATGTAAACTCCAAACAGATGGTATCTAAGGTGATGTTTCAACCCAGAACCTTATCACCTCAAAGCCAACTTGCAAGCCATGCATTTGCATTTATTAATTGCCTAAATCCCTACACAGATGCTTAATCCTTGGTGTCAACAACGTTTGGTAGCAGGAATAAATGACCAGTGTCAATATGGCGCCATTGCAAAATTTACCAGTTGTACACAGTCTAAGCTTCTTTGTCAAAAGGACAAAGGGTAGCAGGAGAATCAATTTTTCACTCCCTTTTTCCTGTTCACCATTTGACAGTGTCCAGTCTTGATTTTTCCCTTCTCCAGCCCAAGCATTGTAACACAAGGGAGGTCACATGCTCCCTTAGCAAGAACTCCTACGAGGTGGAAATCTGACGATGTGGGTTAGTAAGTGTACATTACAAAAAGTGAAGGCTGTGCACACAAACTACTGCTTCTTTAGGAGGTCAGTGATGACCATGTGTTATTCCTTTAAAGTAAAGCTGCAGTTCCTAGACCTGCAGACTCTCAAAGCAGAATTCCCCCCCTAATTTGAGCATTAAAAGCCTCACTTGATTGTCTGCCGTTGCTTTGGCTGCAGCCAGTGGGTGTAGCTAAAAACTCTGAAGGACATGTTTGGTGCCAGGAACATGAAAAGATATAAGATACAATCAGATTTTATTTCCTAATTTTTCTTTTTATTGATATGTGTAATAAGTTAAACATTAAATAGTTTCCTTTGCATTAACACCTCATTGCATTAATTGTGTATTTTGCAGACTGTGTCCACCGCTAGTGAACTCCGCAAGCCAATTTACTGGATCGTAGCTGCAAAGGCTATTGATTATGAGCAATTACTTGTGCTCATGGCAAACGTGAAATGGGATGTAAAGGAAATCATGTCACAGCACAATGTATATGTTGATGCTTTATTGAAGGTAATTCCTTTACTCACTACATGGAATCTTTATATTGAACAGACAACACACATTTAAGTCTCTACTTGTCATTGTGTATTTGTTTTCTGTCATTCTTCAAAGACATTGAGACTGTAATACCTCTCAAAGATTCTAAAGGAAAGTAAAGAACACATCCAAGTCATAAGTATGCTAATTTACTAGTCAATTAACTGTGTCTGCTTCTTTTGCTGTAATTGCCCATTTGAAAATAGTAAATTATTTTCAGAAAGTGAGAAAAATGTACTTTCATGTATCAAGGCAGTGATGCAACTTTATGGTATTTCAACTTGTTACACCCTGGTTACATAGGTTGAATGAAAACATTTTTTGAATTTACAGAAATAAATGAACTAAAGCTCCACGCTTTGCTGTGCCAGACCATGGTGTTCCCCACAAAATACCTCCCTGCTGTATTTTTAGCATTTTTATTTTAATTTCCTGCAGCTTTTCCAAAGTCTTCAGTCCAATCACTTGAGTGCAGGAGCTTCTGGTGATAGGTGGCCTTCAGTGATGCTTATAAAACTTGATGACACTGGCAGTTTCTATATCATTACTGTACACTAGTATTGCTCAACCAGGGTTCCTCCAAAGGTTACTGGGGATTCCTTGAGCAATGAGCAGTTTGTGCCTCTCAGGTCAGTTTAAGTGACACCAATGATCTTTTTGGCTATCTGTAAGGGTGGCATTCTTGTCACTGGCCAGCAATGTAAGAGGAATTCTTCCCACCGAGCACCACACCAATAATTTGTGTGCTGTGGATTTAGTAATTATAGCTGGAGTTCTTTGAATATCCATGTTATACAGGTTGAGAAACACTGCTCTATATCCTGTGCTCACAGCGTGTCCCAGTCCAGCTTCATTCAGCCCAGAGGATATCTAGTGATGGAGTTGAATATATACAAATAAACATACATGCATTTATATATATATATATATATATATATATATATATATATATATATATATATATGTATATATATATTTATATAGAAGTCCCTTTAGTAAATAAATCAGCAATTGCAGTGTCACAGTTGCATTAAAAGCTTTTAATAAAGACATTGTACCTAATCCTAATATCATAAAACCATTGTGTTACAGGAATTCGAATTGTTTAACAAGAAATTGTCTGAACTATCAAAGCACGTCCGTATACCACTTCCAGTGTCCAATATCCTCTGGGAACACTGTATACGACTTGCCAACAGGACACTTGTGGAGGGGTGAGTACCATATTTTATTAATTTAACTGCCATTAAAGTGAACCTGTCAACATTTTTATATTATGCAAACTAAATTTCTTTTTTGAGAAAGGTGATGGATATTGCATCCTATATTCATAAAACATTCCTTTGCACCTGGAAATCTGACAGTCATTTTGTTACCGAGAATTTTTTTGCCACAGCCATGGCATAACTAACAACAACTAGCAATGATTGTGAACACCCCTAATGACTAATACCAACACTCCTAAACAATCATGGTGTGGATTATATCCTACATTATTAACAAAGGGCTTTTGGAATCCGTGGACACACAAAATATAACAACCCCCTAAAGCGGACCTATCACCACAATTCTTGCTTTATATAGAAGGGTAGTTAATCCTTCTATATAAAGAAAAAATTAGGTTTGTTTGTTTTTTTTCTTTTCATTAAATGCCTTTTTCAGAAAAAAATAGGCGAAGCCCCTCCACTACTGTCTTTACCGCGGCAAGGGTTAAGAATGGGAGCACAGAGCCTACTGGGCAACATATGTCACAAATCCCAGAAGTTTTTCAGTAATTAAAAAAATAGGTGCACATGCATGGGATTTTTTTTTACAACTACAGCATGCTACATCACCTGATCTTGCACAGTGCGAGATCAGATGAGATAGCTAAAAGACAGAACAAGATGGTGGCGCCCGGCGCTCCGTTCGCCCTGGGACAAAGCTAAAACCAGTACAGAGCACCATATGGAAGACCGCTCCAGGGGGACTGAGGGATCTGCGGAAGTTTAGGTAAGGAATTTTATGTTTGTTTTTATTGTAGTTCTGCCTTAAACCAGGTTTACACACTTAATAACTGTCTCTGGAAATGATTGTTAGTGATTCCTTTTAGTGACCGTAGAATAAACAAGCGCTGTACAGGCCGTTCTGTTTGTTCTATAAAGGGGGAAGGATGAGCACAAGGTGTCCACACCAAGGTAAAAAAGAAATAGTTGTTAGCAGTCTGTCACTTTTTGATCCAGTAAAATGTTGGGGAATAACTGTACCAATGGTAGATTTTCACCAGAGATGTCATTCAAAAGTGCCTTAGCCTATTACCTTCAGTGCAGGACCAGTAGTCCAGCATTGTTCATAAGGATGGATAAGCAAGAATAAAGTAAGTAAAATTGTTTTTTTTTAATCCCAACTAAACCCCAAGTCACTCAAGGAAATGTTTAAAGCAGCCCTTTAAATTAGTGTAAATTTTCATGTCACAACAGACCACTAGCCTCTTGCTTTATATATACTAATAGAGACGGTTTTGTCCTATTTAGGTATGCCAATGTGAAGAAGTGCAGCAATGAAGGGCGAGCTCTGATGCAACTGGACTACCAGCAATTTCTGATGAAGCTGGAGAAGTTGACAGACATCAGACCCATTCCTGATAAGGAGTTTGTGGAGACTTACATCAAGGCCTATTACCTGACTGAGAATGACATGGAGCGCTGGATCAAGGAGCACAGGGTGAGCTCTGTATACAGTCACTTTTTATTATGTGAATGTCAGCCTAGAAAAAATGCAGGAACCTGTGTGAGACTACCAGTGAAAGAATTTCATCTCTGACACTTTGTAAGAGATTTGAAACAAGTTTTGACATTTCCAATAGATTTTTTTCAACTGCAATGGAGACAGGTAATTTTGGTGCTCTAACTGTTTGTTGTGGACCCCAAGTAAATACATGTACCCCTTGGGGGGTGAGTCTTACTTTCTGTTCAAAATAACTAAATAATAATAAAGATGGCCATAGAAAACAGGGGACATACATGGATATGCAGGTACAGTCTCACTGTCTTTGGATCATCTTTCAGCGAGGTCCTAGTAACAAAAATCATCAAAGGGGGAGAAGACAGCACGGCTTGAAAAGTCAGCTTAGTCTACATTTCCACAAAAAGAATTTTGAAAATGTTCCATTGTGTTTTGGGGGTTTTAGCCTCCCTTCATCTGGGCTATGTTTGCAGAAATTCAGGTTCAGTCTGTTTGACAGAGCTGACAGGCACCTGTTAGCAACTAACATTCCTTAGGGACCTGTCACAGGTAGGGGTAAGAGAGACCAAGTACCATTTTTGCATTGCTGTTGTTGGGAAAGTCTGCTCTTCAGCTTAACATTAACTTCAGAACTTCTTGGACAGAAGTACCAGTCCTATAATAAGTAAAACAACTTCCAAAATTGTATTGCATTTGGGTACTTGATTGTTTGTCTTGCATTATGCAAGAGGGTTTGAGCAGGAGGCTGAAGAATAGTTCTTGTCCCACTTACCTTTCTGACCTGATAAAAAAAATACCCCCCTAGCCGCTCTCTTCACTTCTCCAATGACCTACTAATGACTTCCTCACTCATAACCTTGTCACCTGCACAGCTCCAAGACTTTCTTTTGTGTGATAACTCCTAGATTGTAAGCTCTTCTGGGCAGGGTCCTTTTCTCCTCCTGTTTCACTGTCTGTATCTGTCTGTCATTTGCAACCCCTATTTAATGTACAGCATTGCATATTATGTTATGGAATTATGATATATGAGGAGGTGCTGAGAAGTTCCTGGCTTTACCCAGAAAGAAGAGAGCCAAAGTTATGAAAAACCACATTTATTCAACATATTCCCCCCTGAGACTGATGCACTTGGTACAGCGTAGTTGCAGCTTTTCTGGACCATTCAAATAAAAGTCCTTTGGTTGGGCCGCAAACCAGCTCCCAGCAGCATCTTTGACTTCAGAAATGTCCTCAAAACGTTGCCCCTTTAGGTGTGTCTTCAAATTCGGGAACAGATAATAATCGGAAGGGGCCAGGTCAGGTGAGTAGTGGGAATGGTGGACCAATTGGAGACCCAGGGTGTTCAATTTGCCAGCCACAACATTGGACATGTGTGCAGGTGCATTGTCCTGCAAAAAAAAGGATCCCTTTGGTCAACTTTCCACGGCGTTTTGTCTTAATTGCCTCCTTCAGCTGGTCCAGGAGGTTAGCATAATACTGTCCAGTGATACTAGAGCCCTGAGGTAAGTAGTCCACCAACAGAATACCGTCGTTGTCCCAGAAAACGGACGCCATGAATTTTTTTGTGGATTTCTGGGTTCTGAACTTTTTTGGCTGCAGGGACCCATTGTGGCGCCATTCCCTTGACTGTTCCTTGGTTTCAGGATTATAGATGTGGAGCCAGGTTTCATCCTCAGGCACTAACCTAGCTAAAAAGTCCTGTGCAGCTTCAAAATGGGCCAAAACAGCTTTGGATGCTTCAACTCGTTTCTTCTTCTGATCACTGTTCAAACATTTCGGCACCCACTTCGCTGAAACCTTGAGCATGTCTAGGATAGTGGTGATAACAAACCCAACATGCACTCATGAGATGTCAAGTATCTGGGCTATCTTTTTTGCGAATATTGGCCGGTCCTCAATAATCAGCTCAGGGACAGCATTGCAGGTTGCCGGGTCAGTTGAGGTTGGGGGGCGCCCACTGCGGGTCTTATCTTCAACAGTGAAATGCCCAGTCTTGAAACGAGATATCCAGGTTTTGACAGTGCTGTAGGAAGGACACTTCACCCCCAGTGTTTGTGATATCTCAGTGTGAATGTCCTCTGCTGACTTTACCTGGGGAAACAAAAACTTCATGTCGGCCCGTAACTCCAACGACGTGAAACTTGCTTGTGCCTCTGCCATCACAGCTTCTCACTAAAAGAAAAAACAGTTTTAGGAATCGCAAAGACCTGATATTTGCACAGTTACATATTAAGATATTAGGCTGTAATATGCCCCCACACTCATTTCTCCATTTCATCAGGAAGGGGGCAAAGCCAGGAACTTCTCAGCACCCCCTAGTAAATCCTGTTTATTAATAAAATCAATAACAATCTAATGACACAACTATTTTTTTTCTTTATTTAGGAATACTCTATGAAGCAGCTAACCAACTTGGTGAACGTTTGCCTTGGCTCTCACATAAATAAAAAGGCCAGACAGAAGCTCTTGGCAGCTATAGATGACATGGACCGACCAAAAAGATAATGCACTGGGGATTACCTCCTGATTGTTCTAATGTTACAGCGTTCCGAAGCCATCTTAGCCCGCACTTAAAGCCCAACACCAACCATGACGGTTTTTATAGTTTTGAATTGTGGTGAGGGGATTAAACCCTTAACTATGTTCTGGTTTGGATGATTTTGTCTCACTTCCTGTTTGATAGACGTGGGATACGAGAGAGGAACAACCCCCCTCCATGGATAACATACATAGCAATACAAAAGGTGTACAACCTCTGTCAGTATTGTGTTGCTATCTGTGTCCCCATTAGGGAGGACACCTTCACTTCCTGCACAGGTAATGAGTGTCAAACAAGGCAAGAAGAAAAAATCTCTTGTTTGGAAATCTGATAATCTAAAAAGTAAGAAATGTATGGCTGAAGTTGGGCTTTAAACTTATACATATATAAATAAATGGTTATGTGTTGTTTCTCATTGGGATAAATACTGTTCACTTTATTATTTTAATTTAATACAATATTATATACAATTTATTTGTTATGTTTCTGTATTTTTAACAAGGAGGGTTTGATTTTAATTGGAACATTCCTCCGAAATGTAACACTGGAATATAATGTCAGATAATTGTCAGACTTTTACTACCTAATTAGCGTCTTTCCTTGTCATAGTCACAAGGACATCCGCTTTTTTTCTGCTCTCGGCTGGTTTGAAGTGTACCTGTCACAGAATGCAAAATCAGCCATTTCAGTTTTCAAGAAAGAAGGAATATAAGGAGCACCAACATCTCCTATTACCAACAAGGGTAAAAAGGCTTTAAATCTGCCCTCCAACTTTACTTCTGTCTTGCACAGTTGTACAGTCTCCTCTCCTCTACTGAAATTGCTTACTAATATTTCATTGCACATATTGAGCTGCTCAGAATGGGCATTAGAAGCAGCAACACGTTAGATAGACCCTAAGTATAACCAACCTGCAGGATTTCCAGCATCATCTAGCCCTTTCTTTTCCACTGTGCCTGGCTGGCCCTTTTCATTCATTAGATTTCAGCTCTTTCAATTATGGAGCCTAAGCAACATGTGTGAGCAATAACCATGGCAGTCTGCATTCAAATGTCCCCTCCTCCAGGTTGACACCCACCCATCAAGACAATTTTCATAGCATAATTTCAACTAGAGCCAGCCCACTGCTTGTATCAGGGCTTGAGGGTTCATGAGAGGAGTAGTAAGGCAGGTGCCATGGCATTTTCAGTAAATTATGTACCACATTGACCCAGACAATTGGCTGCTTTAACAAGATTCATGTTGATTCACAGCAGCCTAGGAAATTATGAACAGCTCCTTATGGGGGTATTACCTGCCTCTGTTGGAGCAGACACAAACACAGAATGGTATCCTCTGACTCCCAGTAATCCTAAGGCAAACTGGTCATATACCAAAGCAGAAGCCACAATTGTTTTCTTTTTAATGCACTATATGCATGTTTAATTTTCACCCAGCACTCATCAATGCAGCATGTTTGTGTTAACTGGGCCTATCAGCTTGTCATTGCTTTGGGCTTTTGTTGAACAATGTTACTCAACAGACATGGTTGGTAATGGCCTTTAAATATATACATATTTTATATGTAAGAAGTGTAAGTTATTTAATTTAAATTGACATCAGCTTCTTGCAATTCCCTTACAGAGGGAGAAGAAACACCAGGAGTCAATCAGTTCTGCTGCAGTGCTCATGTGCTAACAAAGTGTATTCCATTAGAAGCAGAGAAAAGAGCAAAAGCAGATTTCTATGTTTCTTTCGTTAAGGAAAGGACAAGACCTGTAAGTGTTACTTAACTGCAGCAGGAAATAATCAGAGTTGTATTACAAATCCTTGTATGTGGTAGGTAGACCTGTTACCATATATATGTATTATGTCTGCGTTCTTAGTTGTCTGGAGTTCAACTTTTAACACAAGGGAAGAAACTGGATGAATTTCCAACCATGATGATATTGCAGTGTTTATTTTTACTTATTTATTTTATTTACCCAAAGGCTGCTGTTGTCACATACACAATTCCTCTTAACTTCCAAGTGTAATCACGAATAAGAAGAATTGCAAAAAGATTACAAAATATATTCTGTGTATGAAAAAAAAAAGTGTCCACCCAGGAGACTCCACAGGCCCCTATACATTGGACCTTTATTGCTCCATCAAATCATGTCTAACCTGCCTTTGAGTAGGAAATATAAAATTGTGTTGCTTAGTACAGTGCAAACTGTTCTTCCGTCGGACACTTCTAGTCATAGGACTTAATGTTCCAGCCATAAATTCCCCTGGTCTTAAAATTACTTTATCATTCCTCGGGCACGGGCGATGATGGTGCTTCATTATCAGATGCGGTTGAGTCTATTATATGCCAGAATTTTATTCCACAGGGGTGTCTAAATATTAAACGTGTAATTGCCTACATTTGAAATCTTATTGTGCCCTCCGTTCCTTCTTTTTGTCATATTTGGCCCTATTTATCTGAGTTTCTAAAAAATGAACTGTCCACGGTAACTTGAAACATTAGCTTTTTATTCTCCCATCACTTACCAGTAGAATTAATGAACATCTAACGTCTACAGTTGTAAAATATAAACCATTATACTGTATTTTCTGTATATTCTGCAGAACAGACTTCTATGACTTGGGAGTATCCAGGTTTTGGCCACAGGAATGTCTTTGCTTTGGTGTCTGCGCTTGCTGCATATCAGTGTTGATCCAAGCTTAATGTACCTGTAATCAGCGGAGCCTTTATAAAACTACATACACGTGGTATAATTGGTGTAATATAGGATACAACTTACACTAATATGCAAATACTGATTTCTACTAGGAGCCAATGTCTACCAGGATGAATCCCAAATAACGCAAATAGATGGCAGTACATATTAGTTACAGTGAGTTTGGTGAATGCTTTTCTAAATCACATTCACTAATCTAGACTTATTCACTGCAACCACTGTGCATAGGCGTCTATACCCAGAGTGAATTTCTATACCGTCTGACTCTGCATGGAAATATAAACCAACAAGTTGTATGCAGAGAATGAGGACTTTTATTTTGTGTTTGGGGCATAAAGATCGGAATTCATTGTACACATGACTTTATAGTGTACCTATCCTGCTAGAAAGATGGGTGCTGCCATTCCTGATGTCCAATATGGAAATTGTAGTTTCCTAACTAATATTGTGACTTGCTTGCTGCAGTACTTTCCCAGTCACTGACCCGAAACAAGTAGATCAAAAAATCCAATGGCAGAACTCATTATTGGCATTTTTGTTCTGGGTCATTGTTTCAAAATATTAAAGCCAGAGTTGATAGCATGGCAACCAGATAATATCAATTAACAAGCTAGCTGACTGCCTATTTGTCTGTCTCTATGATGGGTAGCCTTGCTTACCAGTAATGAGGTGGCTTAAGGGTTAGGGCATTCTTCAACACTACCAGTAAATGTCAAAGCTTTTAGATTAAGTGGACATCTCAAGCTACAATTGCCTGGTCTGTATTACCCAAGTTCCATTTACAATTTTATACTGACATTTTTGCTTTTTTGTGAGAGGAAATCATATTGTCTGTTTTGCTCTGCACAGCCAATCGTTTTCACTCTTAACAATAATTTCTGATTGGTTGCAGTAAGACAGATTGTATTTGCAAGCTTTCCTCTCTCTGATGCTTCCAGACTTCTTCATCAGGTTAAGGTCTCTCTAGAATGTAATTGAACCGATCGCTGTCTGAGCTGTGCAAATGTAATCACTGCTTTTGTAATGCCTTGCTATTTAAATCAAGTTGTTTAATGGCGGTGAAAATGTTGATTGGAAATATGGTTGTGGAATAAAAACACTAATGATAAACTTCAATGGTTGTTTTTTATTTTATTGTGCATTCACGGACACCCTTAGATTTCCTACAGTTCGTTTGCTTCTAATAAGCAGACTTCAGACATCATAAATAAAATATATCAGCTGCCTTTTTTAAAAAAAAAAACTTTGGCCAAACTGCTTACTTAGTCTATATATGTGAACTTCTTGCTGGTGAAACCAGTTTTCGCTGATCCTCTTTCTGTGTCAGCTGCCTGCTCCTAGGTCCGTGATTGAACATCATCACATAACTAAGGGTTTCCCTGATGTTTTCCTCCTCCTACTAAACTAATGTAACTCCCACCAGGTTATTAACATCAAGATGGCTGCATCCCTTAAATACAAGTATAGAAGATAAAGTAGCTAGATAAATGTTTAAATGTTAAATGTTTAAAAGACAATATTTTAAAAAGAAGTACAATTACAATTTAGCACATAAATATTTCATAATGCCAATCTCCTACTCAAACTATGAATGTTCAATTCTATGCGTTCAGCGGAGCTTAGTCTGCTTCTTCAGGAAGCAGGAGATCCATAATCACAAAATGCAACATAAAAATAGAGCAATACACATAAATATGATCAAATATTTTTTCTATAATTATAAAATGCATGTTCATAAGAAATGTGTTTCATCTGATTTGAGCCATCTGTCATTATCTATGGTATTATAAAGCCCTCTTGATCACAAGAATAATTAATAAATCCTGAGGACTGCCAAGGCTGTAGTTGAGGGACCGGCATTGTCTCAGAGAATCTGCTGGTCATATGTCGACAGCTAAGATGGACATAAATCAGAACCGCCATAAAAAGGAAATTGGTTAACAAAACAGACATTCTACATAGCCCTTCTTTCTGGTAACACTGCAGAAAAAAGTCAGCAAGTCGAGTCTATTGTCCTTTTATGCAGATAATTACATCTTCCAGAATTCAGTTCCTTTGCTAATAGCAACAATTCCCCTCTCTAAATATATATATATAAAAGTATAGTGTGTAATCATTTGAATTATTGCATTGCATATATTTCAGCACAACCAAGTGATATGTAGTTAAAAGATTTACATTAATAATAATAAAATATTTAAATGTTTTTAGATAATTAAAATGTTTTATATAATATTAAGTATGTTAGGTAAGGAGGAACCAAGGGAGACCTAATTTAAGGTGATTGGAGTTTGGCAGCTTTAAATCAATACCACATTTGGTGTGATGGGGCTGCTTACTGAAGGAATTTGCTGTCTACTTATCAAGGTGATATATCACTCTAGAATGAATGGTTCACTTAGCCTAATGAATGTGGCAATAGTTCATTTTGTTAGGAATACCCAATCATATGCAGGGGGACCTATAAAAAAACATGATTTTTCTTTGCCTTTGATTGCATGGTAGAATTCATCAGAGCTTTATCTAATTTGCTAATCTAAATAAAATACCCCATGCAGAGTGATAATGCACATTGCTATGTGAACAGCCTATATTCCTTTAAAAAATTTCAGTATCAGTCAGGTAATAACAGCATCAACTAATTGATACACTGAGTAATCATCAATTTCATTTGTCATTCACGGTAACTGCTTTAGTTCTCCTATTTGTATGGACTGCAGCAGTTTTTATTTATCCACTGCTGATTTGATGATAACTTTGTAATTACTCACAGCCATTCTATGGATAAAATAATTACTCAAAATAAATGGTTTCCTGCGTGGAACCTCTCCCGCTGCCAGTATTTCTGAATTCCTAGTTCCCCAGCTTTATCAAGGTTTTATGTCTCTTCTGGAACAAACAAGTCTTTACCTTAGATAATGACAAAATTATCACCAAATCAGTGGGTCCATGTCAGAGATTCATCGGCCATAACTTGTTACAGCAAAATGTAGTTATTAATAAACAGTATTTATATAGCGCCAACATATTGCCCAGCGCTGTACATTAAATAGGGTTTGCAAATGACAGACAAATACAGACAGTGACACAGGAGGAAAGGACCCTGACCCGAAGAGCTTACAATCTAGTAGGTGGGGGAAGTAGAACACAAAAGGAGGGGAGATATGTAGTGGTGAGAAGTAGTGAGGGTTTCAAAAGACAGAAGAAGACAGGTAGGCAGGTTCGAAAAAATGGGTTTTGAGTGCTTTTAAATGAGTGGAAAGTAGGGGCAAGCCGAAAAGAATGAGGAAGACCATTCCAGAGAATCAGGGCACCTCTAGAAACGTCTTGGAGCCGAGGTTATTAGTGAGGAAGTCATTAGTAGGTCATTGGAGGAACGAAGAGAGCAGCTAGGGGAGTATTTTTCTATCAGGGCAGAAAGGTAAGTGGGACAAGAACTGTGGAGGGATTTGAAGGCAAAGTACAGGAGCTTGAATTTGATTCTCGGGTGAAATGGAAGCCAATTAGGAGAACTACAAAGAGATGCAGCAGAAGAGGAGCGGTGGGAAGGATGGATGAGTCTGGCTGCAGCATTCATATTAGATTGTAGAGGAGAGAGTCGGGTTGTACTTTTTACCAATCAAAGCACACACTGAGAAACCTATGAATTATGCGTACATACTGCACTTAAAGCAGATCTATCACCACAATGTTTACTTGATATAAAATGGTAGATTACTGCCGTGGTGACTAAGAGGGAGCCTATAGCCTCCTCAGTTACATATGCCATCTATTCCAAGAGGATTCTGGCTGCTCCTTCTGCACATGCCCAATCTCATGCATTTTCTTGCAATGGGATTTTCTTGCAATGAAAAAAAGTGCTGATCTCATGCATGCAAAGTGAGATCTGCACTCTCTTTTTTTAACATTTACAGGATACTTCACCCAATTTTGCGTCTGTGCAGTGTGAGATCAGGTGACTTAAGCAGAGGTCCGAGCATAAGGGAAGAGTATAGCGGCGCCCGGCGGTTCCTCTACACTGGGATGAAGAAAGAATCCAGGACAGGGCAGGACCACATCGAAGCCAGCTGTGGAGGGATCAAGGGCTCTGTGGAAGTAAAGGTGTTTTTTTTTTTTTTTTTTTTTAATGACAGTTCCACTTTAAGGGACATAAAATTAAAGTTAAAGTCTAGGCATGAGCAAATGTTTAGTCCAGGGTAAAATAAATTAAAGAAAAAAAAATATATATATATACAGTGGTAGGTAAAAGTTTGGACAAATCTCATTCTTTTTTTCTTTATTTTTTTTTTTTATATTTTCTACAATGTAGATTATTATTGAAGACTCATATGGAATTATGTTTTAAACAAAGAAAGTGTTAAGGCAGAATATGTTCCTCAAAATAGCTGCCTTTTGCTTTAACCTTCTGAGCCGTAACCCCAAATGTGGCTCAGGGTAAAGAAGCTCAGCTGATAGCAGTAGCTAAAAAAATAAAGACTTACCTGGTCCCACCGGCGTCCTGCCTGTCTGAACCCATCCTCTGGCCTTCGATCTGTCCCCCGGCGATAGCTCTGATATTCCCCGGCAGTTCCCAGTAACGTCGGTGCTTGCAAGGGAGCATGGCGCGAATTTCAAAATTAAAAATAACTATTTAATTCAATACAAAAAATAATTATATATATTTATTTATATATGCTACTGTACAGTTATATTACAGCTTTCAGTATTTTTGATTTATTTATTTATGCACCCTTGTTTAACAGAATTTTGTGTTTTTATTTAAAGTTTATTATTTAATAAATATTGGAGATATTTCGGTGAGTTATGCCTAAGAATTACAGGCCTACAATGTAAAATACATTTTCATGAAAGACAATGTACTACTTTTAGACATACAGTCCAATTCACTCCAAACCATCTGCGCTGAGTTTATGTTGGGTGTTTGTGGAGCACCTCATCATTCTTGACCAAGCAGTCCTAACATAAGCTGGAGGTGTGTTTGTGGTCAATGCCCTTTAGAAAAACAATGATGGTCCCACAAACCAGATAGGATTGCTGATTAAATCACCAAGCATCAAGCATCATCAAGCAACCAGCAAGTGCAATGTGTGATATGTTAGTTGGGTTTTTATAGCTTTAAACACCTCTTCTGCTGTTTCTCTTTCCAATTCTCCTTATTGGCTTTCATTTGACCTTCAAATCAAATTCAAGCACCTGTGCTTTGCTTTCAAATTTCTCCATAGTTCTTGTCCCACTTACCTTTCAGACCTGATAGAAAAATACTCCACTAGCTGCTCTCTTCGCTCCTCCAATGGCCTACTAATGACTTCCTCACTCATAACCTCATCACATGCACAGCTCCAAGACTTTTCTAGAGCAGCCCCGATTCTCTGGAATGGTCTTCCTTGTTTTTTTTGGCTTGTTCCTACTTTCTATACATTTAAAGGAGCTCTTAAAACCCACCTTTTCAAACTTGCCTACCTGTCTTCTTCTGTCTCTTAAAACCCTCAGTACTTGCCAACCATTCCATATCCCCCTCCTATTGTGTGATACTTCCCCACCTTTTAAATTGTAGGCTGCTCTGGGCAGGGTCCTCTCCTATTCCTCACTGTCTGTATCTGTCTGTCATTTACAACCCCTATTTAATGTACAGTGCTGCATAATATGTTGGCACTATAGTAAAATTCTGTTATTAATAATAATAATAATAATAGGTGAGCTTTATGTAATGCAATGAGCATCTCACAGAGTTGCGTAGTGTAGTCCCTGGAGCCGATGCTATGTAACTCTCTTTGCTACATGAATTGCCAGGTAATGTCAGGTTTGAATCTAATTACCAGCTGTAGGTCAATTGCTGGTACTGACCCTTCTTTGGTTGGGGAAGGGGTCCTTTAAAGGTGTCTGCACTTGATGTGGTCTTTCCTGCATCACAATTAGGTTGTCAGATCACACAATTACAAACAGGCTGGTGCAGCAGGACTATAAATGAAAAGCTGAAGTTGAAGGTTGACATGCTTTGTACATCTGAAAGCTTCAATTTCAAAGGGAAGTTCATTTGCCACCATTGTGACGCTCAGGGCCTCAGTATTTCAAGTGTTCGTAGAGAATCTCTATAACCTGTCAAGAAACCTTAAATGAAGATTCTTCTTGAAAAGACGATTCCTTTTTATAGTTACTATAATCTCACTGACTAAAATGATACATTTTCTCCCTATTTGTGCAGAACTCCCAACTTTCCGAGCCATCATTAAACCTGACAAATAGATCTTTGCAATCAAACTGTTTCTCTGATGGGTCTTCAAGATGATTGCTAAGAAGACTCAACAGCTGGAGTAGAATCCTAGAAAGGTGTAACAAGGTCCTTTAGGAATAATCCTGAAATAGGTGGAAATTCTGAAGATCTGTCGGAGAAATTCTGCTCTCCTGTCAAAGTCCCAAAACGGAAGACATTTAAACCTGCTAAATGGTGTGTGAATTGGAAAGATGTATTTAAGTTCTCCTCCAGCTCTTATTTCCAAATGCAGCGCTTTTTTTGGGTTGCAGTTTTTTCAAAGTTATTTTATTTGCAAGGCACTTTCTGTAGATGTTTAATTGTATTATCTTGAAGTCTTCAATTACTATCGACAGTCTGGTAAAGAGTCACCTGAGTGTAATTAAAGTCACGATTGCTGTACATTTTATCAGCAATACTGCAGATTTTAAAGAACAAGAAGTTTAAAGTGGACCTTTCAGTGCCTTTACTAATCTGCATGAATAAAATTCTCATGTTCGTCAATAAACTTGGAAACCGCATCATTTAAAGCAATAGTCAACCTTTTACCATTAACCTCCCTAGCGGTTCATTTCTTTCTAGTTTTATATGTCTAAAAGCGGTACATTGTTTTTCATGAAAATTTTACAGTATAATATAATAGTATGAGTATAATGAAGTTTGAAACACAAAATCATGTAAAAATAATCAATTAAATAAATTAATATATATATATATATATATATATATATTTTTTTTTTTAAATGAATATTATACTCATACTATTATATATACTGTAAAATAAATGTTCATGAAAATAATGTACTGCTTTTACACATGTAAATCCAGTGTATTGCATTCAATACAGGTATTTTGTATTGAATGCAATACAAAAAGAATCTACTCCGGTGACTCATTGTGTGCAGAAGACGCCGGAGGAAGAAGAGACAGGGATCGCGGTGATGAACGACGCGGGATGCCGGCGGATCAGGTAAGGCTGTATTTACTAACCATCCCATTGGTTTACCTACCCCGAGTGTGACTCAGGTTTACCGCTTTCAGCAACTTTTTTCTACCCCGAGTCACACTCGGGGTTACTGCTAGGGAGGTTAAAGTTTTGCCTGGGGCAGGATGTCATTACCTGGCAAGAAGCATTTTCCCTGTTTCCTTTCTTCAGCCTTTACATTGTAAATTTGTTTCAAGGCACAAAGTGACAGAGTGCAGTATGGCGGATCTGTACCAAATGTTTTTGAACTCTGAGCCAAGAGCTGCAGAAGTACCAGGATATACATTATTGGGTCATAGCTTCCTGCCCAAGGATGCTGCTCGGACAAAGATGACTCTGTCCTAATGGAGTGAAAAGTGGATGAAGGCATTGTCGGGGAGTACGGTGATCTCTGTCAGAGGTAATAAAATCGTTGTGATAACAGGTCCCCTTTATCCCATTCTTGTACACTGGATCTTCCTTAGCTCATGGATGATGGAAACTTTATTCCGATCTTTTATCAAAAACCACAATAAGCTACAAGCCGTCAATCACAGTGTGACCAGTGTGTGTCAAAGTTGAATAAAGAGCTGGAGCTGTTTAATTGTTGTGAGTTATGTCCTTCTTAATATTTATGAAGGGAAAGCTAGGCAAATCCACTTGTATCTGCAACTTAATTAATTAATACATTAATGTTTTACTCAAACAAAGTGTCAGCTGAATAATGTACCAAAGGAATGTAATGGACTTTTAGAGAAATAGTCGAAAATGTTCATCTATCTAAGTAAGTCAATCCTACATTATTAATAATGTGAGCATTCTTTTTTACAGGGGTATTCCACTATTCCACAGGGGTATTCAGTGGGACTGTCGTGCTTGGGGAAACAAAGCTTATAGGGCAGGGATGCCCACACTTTTTTGGCTTGTGAGCTACTTTCAAAATGACTAAGTCAAAATGATCTACCAAACTTGGACTTAATAACTCCTGTGTGTGGTAGAGTTTATTTTGAAAGGCAGGGCTCTGCGAAATACTCGCATTGCCTTTGTGATCTACCAGTGGATCTCGATCCACCTGTTGGGCATCCGTGCTTTAGCGGGTGTTATGGCTTGCACAGAAGTGGTGTGAGCCCTGAGAAGGGCCAAGGCACATAATTAAGCAGCAACTAGGTCTTTTTACAGAGCGTCTAGTGGTGAGGATGTTGTGCTTCTGGCTGCTGCTAGGTTGTGGTCCTTGCAAGCCAGAGTGAGCAGGATAATACACAGTGCCAAATCACTAGGCAGGAGAATTGTCAAGAAGGGCCGGTGATGAGGAAGGCAGCAAGAAAAGAGAGGTCAGGAACAAGCCAGGAGTCAAGAACCAGAAATCCAGAAAATAGACATCTGTGACACAGGGGCCATGGCATTCGGCACTAGTGGAGACATGTTGCATTATGAGCTAGCTAAATAGCCAATGATGATTAGGAGGCTATTTCTTGATTGGCCAGCGGGAGGGGTGAAACTGATTAAATATAGAGGAGCAGGCACACCAGGGTCAGAACTGCCAAAATCCGCAGGAGAGAGGTGCTTGCGCTTCAATGAGGAAGAGGTAAATGTACCAGGGCCCTCCTTGTGCTGCTACATGGATTTGTATGAAAGGGCAGGTCCTGCATATCTCACCATTGTTCACTGGCCAGCAAAACAGGATTGCTAAACAGAACACTTACTTGTAAATACAGTGTTGCTTCCTTGCGGGAAGAAACTGCAGAATAAGGGGATTGCTTAGCTCTCATAGCGATCTAGTCTCTGGTGAGCAGGACCCCGTGTATGATATGAACCTTCAAGTACATTACCAAGTACAGTACTTGCCTTTGAATACAGTTTTGTGGTGGATTTCACTAATAAACATGGGCAGTCAATAAGGCTTCAATAGCCACTGGAACCTCCCATTGCAGTATACTTGCCCTCTCTAGTCTTTTGAAGAGTTTTATTACCCCACAGTCTCAGGGGAACATTTCATCTAAGGGGGCTTGCCCTCTCCTGACTTTTGCAGCCTTACTGCTACCTATGGTTTTCCAGGAAGTAGCTGTCCTGTCTTCTGCTTCTGCCTGCAATATGCCAGTACTAGGAAGTATAGGCTTTGCCCAAACTCATTGTGGACCTGTCTGTCGTCATGGGCTCTCTGGTCATTTGTCAATCCTTGTAATCCCACAGGCAGTTCCTTGCATATTCAAGACCTGGGGAAAATGAGTCCTGGGGCAGTGCAACTTGCTTCCTGAGGGCACTTGTCTATATTTGAAGACTACTGTGATAGATTAAGGAAATGTGACTGGTTAAGCTTTGGCATTTGGCCTTTTAATGTATATAACTTTGCAATCCTATGTGTATATGAGGGCAGTTAGTCTTGTATGTTTGTTGTACAACATTAAGATTGGGCTTTAGGGCGTCATGTTATTCAGTGTTCCAGTCAAATTTAGCATTTTTCAGTTAAATGGACAAAGCTGCATTTGGACAAAAACACAACAATTGCCTTGAGAATGCTGAATTAGACCTTCAGTGCACCTTAATAGGAAAGTTTGCATCTATAGCAGTGTTTGTTTACTGGATTCTGTGGAACCCCAGGGTTCCTCCGGAGTTTCCTTTATGTTCCTTGAGAAATGAGCAATTTGCACCTCTCGGGTCACATTAGGTGACACCAAAACTCTTTTTGGCTATCTGTAAGGGTGACATTCTTCTCATTGGCCAACAATTTTAGGCATTCTTCCCACTGAGAACCTTGCTAATTTAATGTGAGCTGTGGATATAGTAATTATAGCAAGGATTCCCTTAAGACTTGAAAGTTATTTCAGGAATTCCCCCATGTTATAAAAGTTGTGAAAGGCTGGTCTAACGCATCACAAAAAAAGGTCAACTGCAGATTTGACATGTTCACTGCACAAAGTTGAGATTTTGCTGACCTGCTTTGTATGTGTGTTCCAAATGCTCAACCAACACAAGAAAATATTCATCGATCGACATGTGCCCTTATTGTTACACGTATCTTCTCATTGTGCCTGTTCCCTCTGTTTTGTTTTTTAATTGTATTTCAACTTTTTTCAACCCACACAGAAATGTGCATATAATGAAGGGGATCAAAATACAATCCCACTAAATATTACCCTGTAGATCTGCAGAACAAAAATATATCTAAAATATAAACAAATTTTTCTATTAAATAGGATTGTGCACCCAGCAGGAACAATCATACAAACTTGGCTTTATGTAAAATAATACATCGGGGTGTAATGTGATTATATAAGTTGTCTCATAGTTAGAGTTGTTGTGGGTGGAGGAACTAAAAACAAGGATAGGGGAGAACTAGAGGGGCTCATAAATGGGTCCTTGAAATAAAAATAGGACTTCTTAATAAAGATATTGCTCCACAAAATCCATAGAGGGCAGTTATATAGTATGTATGAAATTCTTTTATTGTTCAGTTTAAAGCAAATCTGATTTTACCTTAGAGGTGCCTCCCTTAAAGTGTTAGTAAACCCAAATTTTATTTTTTAGAGGCTTCTATACTATTATGCCAGTGTATGTATGTTGTTTGGTAGCTGTAATATCACTGTAGTAAATATAAAATACTTGGTGATTCTGCCAGGTTGTAGGTGCTTCATTCGGGTGGCAACACACTACAGGTGGATCTAGCCTTTGCAACGTTGCCACCCTTCATAGTCACATGCTCCATTTTTTTTTCCAGCAAACCGTTTCTATTCTTTTCTTCCACATATCCTGATCTCTCCCCACTTATATATTTATATATTATAGAGTAAAATGCAACAGTTTTTTTTACTGTCATCTCCTTAGGTTAGCTTTATCTTTTCTTCTTCTCTGGCTTCAAGGTTTTTCAGTTGTTTAACCTTAAAGTAGAACTAAAGCTATACTTTCAAAGTTTGTGATCAGGCAGGGCTTTATTGCAGAAAAGGACAGCCACATGCAGCTGATGGGACCAAAAAAACTCCCATGTACCTGCATAGAAGTTACATTATTCCAGGCAGGCCAAACAAGATTGCCAAAAATGTAAACATTTAAGATAAGAAAGATAAATATGGTCACACCTGTGAAAGAACAAGGACAGGTGCAAAAAAACTTCTGCCTGGTCACAATTTTATTTTAGTTTAATTAAAAAAAAAATAATTTAAATGCACTTTAAAGTTGAACTTTGAACTGGGGATATGCATTTTCTCTTTTAATACAAAGAGCATGTGTATTGTGTGTACTAGACCTTTGCCTTCCTGTGATCAAGACCAGTCACTGTTGATGTTTCCCCTTGTGCAGAATGACTGGTTTGATATCCACCCTCTCCATTAGTTTTATGCAGTCTGTAACAGATGGACCTGTTTAGTCCTTTTTATAGCTCTGCTCTTTTCATTGACTGTATAGCTCAGTGATGATGTTGCTGCCACTCTCACAATTTTGGTTTGCAGCTATAAAGGAATACATTTAAACTTTGGGTCTGGAGTTCAGCGCTTGCTAAATCTGTCTTTTTATTATTGTTTTTAATTTATGGTTTAATATGTTTTTATTGGAAAAGTATACCTAATAAAACTTTTACATTATAAATGATTCATACATGGTATATAGAACACAGAATATAAACAACATTACAAAGTTCTGGAAAGAAAAAACATTGCATACATCAGTTTAAATAGGAAACCAAAACAATAGAAACCTTACAGTAAGCTTATTTTCCTAAGATAGATACAGGTGCTTTGTTTTTAAATTATACTGCAGTATCGGTTCCTGGATCAGTTTTCATTCAAAGCCTCATTCACATCACATGGAAGATCCAACTGTGCAATTGTTTATTTTATTATATTATGTTTATTTTATTTTATAGAGGGTTATACCAAGAATAAAATTAGGTCATAGGGACTCTGTTGTCTATTTTGAAACTAAACTACTATATTGAAATACATTTTCACTATTTTTCCCCAAACCTATCATTATCTTTTGGACAGTTTCAGATAATGTTTTTGGTTTATTATATTTAGATAATGTTCGGATTACTAATTCTTGTATTTGCACTTTGCATTAGATAATTATAAGAATGCCCTTGAGTTCATTACAGGTGGTCCAAAAAAACTTTGGACTGTGGCTGTAAGGTATCATGACATGTCTTGTGTCACCCAGAAGCTCAGTAGCCCAGAATTGGCGGCTCAAATTTATTTGTCATTTTTAAACTAAATGTGTTTAGGAAAAAAAAGGCTGCTGGAAAAATTAATCTTCAATTTGCCATGGGAGGTCAGCTCTATTGTGTAACACAAATAAAATATTGTGTCCTTCTAATAATAAAGGTTTGTGGTTGCTCCATGTTGCCTCTTCGCAGCTTGTTAGAATTCGCTGTGACTCACACGCAGACAAAGGTCAGAGAAAAAAGGAGTTCAGTCTGTTTGCTGGGAGCTAAATGCTGCCTGCCCAGAATGGATCACCTGTCTTTATAAGTTAACTTATTATTTATGTCTTGTAAAAGCAACACAATGGCAATATCTCCTTAGTACAACGCAGTCATTTTCTCCCATGAAAGCCCCCAGCTCAGTGCACATCAGAAACTGTCACTTCGCATCCTCGTCACAAAGGCGATTTTAAGTCCTCTCCAAAATGGCAAAGCCTGTTTACCTGGAACGTGGGACCTGTAAGTGCCGCCGAGGGTTTATAAATGCAGAATGAGCTAGAAGTAAATAAGATTTCTAATTAAAATTCCGCAGCCAGAATTTGCAGCAGGCTCCTGCTTGTATTAGGCTCGGAGAGAAGACAAAGTAATTCTGGCACAGGCAGTGAGGAGAGCAATAAGGATCATATTGTCAGCAAGCCGCCTCGCACAAGGAATCCAAAGCTTTCTAGAGTATAAATATTCATTATCAAAGGAAACCGATATATTATGTATGTACTAATCAGTGCAGAGCCGCCTGGATTTAGTCCATGATCATTGATAAAGTAGGATTTCTTTACATACTAAACTCTAGGCCCAGCTAAATACATAGTATATTATATGTGTGAATTTATATATAGATAGATAGATAGATAGATAGATAGATAAAAATATATCTAGATAAAAATGAAGACTCTATTGTAAGATAAAATACCATAATCCAGCTTTTGCACCAATATTCAACTTCAATCTATAGGTTTCCTATGCACTCAATTGTTCTGGAGTACCACTAGATTTCACATTCTAATGCAGCCTTCTCAATCTTTTACAAGGGGGAACCCCTTCTATAAATAAATATATATATATATATATATATATATATATATATATATATATATATATATAATCTATCTATCTATCTATCTATCTATCTATCTATCTATCTATCTATCTATCTATCTATCTATCTATCCACAGCTCACAGTACATCAGCTTGGTGGTCATTGGAAAGAATTCCACCCTTAGATGTTGCTAAAAAAAGATTAAAGGAGAAGCAGCACATTGATGAGCTTATCTTTTTGTCTTCTCTTTGATCTCCTCCAATGTATGCTTTTTTTCAGTACAAAAACTATTTTTGCTGTTTCCTGTTTCTTTTTCTCATATTCAAGAGGTCAAGAGGCCGATACCAAGTTGAATTCAAGCACTAACCTAACCTCCCTAGCGGTAATCCCTAGTGTGGCTCGGGGTTAATCTTCAGTACCAAAAGCAGTAACCCCGAGCCACACTCGGGGTGGAACTGCCAGGGAGTTTAAAAAGCGTACCTGGTAGGCGGTGCTCGTGGCGTCCTCCAGTGATGCCCGGCATTTTCTTCCCCTGGCAATGCCGGCCGGGCATCTGTGTAGTCTGGCGATGCCCAGCCGGCATCTGCGTCCCTGGCATGTGAACGTTAAAGACTAGGGGCCAGGGGACTGCGTGTGAGCGTGCGGCTGAGAGGCAGGACCAGGCGGGAAATTTAAAATACTAAGTATTTTTAAAAGTACTGCTTTTACATTTAAAAATACTTAATATTCATAACGCAGGGGAGGTTAAAAAAAAGTAAAGACTTATTAATGATTACAGAGCTGCATCATTGGGATCCTCTACATGCTTAGAGAAATGATTTCCCACTTTTCTGATTGCCATCCTTTTTGTAAATGAGGTGGCCGCTTGCTGACTTGCTGCTTCAAATCACATCCTGAGAAGCTCACAATGTACAATTTCATTCTAGGAGAGGCGCTTGTAAAACTGTGCATGACTGAAGGAAAGGGTCAAGGGTAGCTTTGAAAAAAATAAGCACATTTTCAATCTAGCACCCATTTGTTCAGATGATTAAATGGAGGGCTAACCCTCGTAAAGTCTTCCTTACAGTGGGCAGCAGAGGGAATAACCCCCGAAAATGTCACATCTTCTGTTTTAAGGTGGCCCCCTCTTCAGATCCAACCTAAGACCTGAATTTCTTTTGCTTTAATTTACATAATTACTACAAATCCTTTTCACTTAGCCAAGATCAGTCAGTGATTTGATACAAGTTGTAAAAACCCCGGAGACTCCCCAGGTGTCACCAAGCCCTTGGATAGCAGAACAAGTTACACCGGCTCCTCAAACAAGAAAATTCTGTCATTATCCAGCGAATTCATTCTGACTTTAGAGTCTGTTTTTTTATTCCCAATGGCATGATTCATCCCAAGTGATTTCCAGGGAATTACACATCACAATACAATGTGTGAAGGTCGGGCTGACCAGTGGTCATAACGTTACATATAAAAGAATCACTTTGGCGGAACACAGTACAGTCATCAATGGATTCTCCGACAGCTGTTTTAATTGACACTTCATGGATTGTGATCCCCGCCCGCATTTCAATGAACATCTCTTTATAAAATCAAAAGAAAATGTAAAGAATTGAATACTAAAGAGAAATCAAAACTCACAAAAGGTTCACAATGCCAAAAATGTATAAAGGAGGGTTGGATACAATAAAAAGAGGAATTATATGCATACAAGACCACCCCGGAGACACCGCTATTTAGAGGAATAGATTGTGTTCCATTATTCAGTCATTTCCTATATCAATAGGGTTTATTAGGTATAGAATGTGTAAAAATATTGTCAGACAATTCAATAGTATAAAGAAACATGTGATATGAAATGTGAAATAAAAAGAAAAAAGGAACAATAAACCTAATAGAGGAGTATAAAACACAGTTTTCATCTGAATTATTTATAAGGGAAATTCTTTAATGTAGGGTTGAATGGGATAACATTGCTGATTTCTGTAAGAGCTGGTCCTAGGAATATTACTCCTCATACTACCCACAGGCATGGTCTTAGGGTAGCTATTGCCCATGGCCCCAATTAACTGAATGGCAGGGGTGCACATAGCTTGGATGCTGTGTGTTTGGGGCCATCATTCTTGCCCAGGGCCACATTTTGAATGAAACTGTACCCACCTCCATTGGCAGAATTTTTTTTTTAATCTCATAGTATCCTGAAGATCAGCTTTATGGCTATTTTGCAGTTTTCTACTAGAAGCTCAATTATGCTCCCAACCATGCCCATTTAACTGAATGGAACTGGTTGGGAATCATCCTGTGCACATATTTGGGGTGAATCGCTGCATGGTTCCTGAAAGTAACATATTGCTTTATGTCTTGTGGTTGCTTTCCTTGTTCAGAAGGAAGAACTGGGCCAATCACTGCACACCTAGGCACATAGCAGCAGTTTGCTCTGTGCCTGGGATTGGTGATTTATTGCAAAGAAATTCAGTTATTTTCCATGAAATTACTAATTATGCTCTGTCACATGGTCCTTTTTATCACCAGCACATCCAAACTCTTAAACATATAATTATGATTTTGTTTATTATGTTAAAATGTCACTTTGAGTTTCATTTTGTATTTTTCTTACTAATCAGGAGTAATTATTGCAATTACTGGATGATTCCTTTTTTATGCTTATCCAGTTTAACTGCCTAGAGTTGATGATGGATTTGATTGTAATTCCTTTTGTAAATATTCTTTGTAGTCTGTATGGATTTGTCCATTTTTATGAGAGTTTTGAATCCTTTCCCTCTGTCTAATGGACTTCTGTATTGCGTATTGAGGTTCTACCTTGGTAAAGGAGTAGAAGTTAGGGCTCTGATCTAGTGGATTTTAGGAGGTGTGTACTTTGGATTTTGCAAGTTCCCCAGGCACAAAGGACAATGAATGATCAGAGTTACCTACATGCATCTCCTGGTGCACACTGTGTCTGCTATCACAATCTGGTGTATTTTATCATGCTCTTGCCATGGGCCACTAGCCTCTGTTATGCCATACATCTGCATCGTGTTAAAGAACATGATTCTTATGAATGAAGTGCCAAAGCACCATGATGCACAGAAAAGCCAAAAAGCACCATATTTATCATCATCATAATAACTTTATAATATGTGTGCTGTTAAGCCCATTGGGATTCCATTTAAAATGGCACATTTCTGCATCATAGTGGGGTAAATGGGTCCTAAACCCAACTGCAGCTAAAACCAATAGCCACCACAGCAATAAAACCTGATGGACCTCCTAACATAGAATTTCCCAACCAGGGTTCCTCCAAAAGTTGCTAGTGGTTCCTTGAGCAATGGGAAATTTGTGCCTCTCTGGTCAGTTACCAATGCTGACACCAATGAACTAATTTGTTTGTCTTTAAGGGGGACATTCTTCCCAATGGCCAGCAATGTAGGAGCAATTCTTCAAAATGATCACAAAAACAATGTACTGGGAGCTGTGGATATAGCAGGAGTTCCCTGAAGACCTGAAAATTATTTCCGGGTTTCCCCTATGGTAAAAAGTTTGTTCTAACCCCATATGTTTTGCTGTTGGTAAGCTTTTTTTCTTTTCCCCTCTAACACCCAATATAATACACATAAGACAGAAAGTACAGTAAAATCTCCCAGAAATTGAATTCAATTTCCCTTGACATGCAAAACATAAAAAAATGAAGCTTTAATCGGTAAAACCATGCAACATATTACATGATTGCTTTATATCACTCCATAAGATATTTTAAAACATTTTTACAATAAATTGATCATTAACGTTTTTCCATTAAACAATAGCCTAAGGTCGGATTAGCATCTTCCATCTGAACTGAAGATAATAGGACATTCCACGTCATTTATATTTCCATATTTGACTCATTAACGCAAGACATAATCCTCGCTGTTCTGTCTCGGTGGCATGGCCTTCCTTAACTCAAATAAACGTCCTTGGCTGTGTACTTAGGCTTTATTAGGTGGCTGGAGTGCATAAAGGAAACCTTTTGTCTTCAACTGTTCCTGTAATTCTAGGAGTAAGAAGGTGAAATAATTGTTGTAAATGGCATAAAACTAAACCGTTTGTAAACCCAAAGACTCAGTTTATGTTTATGAATCACCAGGAGGTATTCTTTTTTAATACAATGCAGTGCAAATAAGCAAAATAACTGTTGAACCTGCAAACAAACACATTTTGCTTTGCTCTGACAATGCTAACCAACCGGTGCTTCCCATTGTCACGTTGACATGCATTGTCCCTGATTGACCATATAGAAGGCACCACATCCTATAGACTAGGATAGTCTACAAAATAGACCAAAAGCTACATCTCCTGGCCCCCCAGGACAGCAGCTTTTGTATTTCTGGCATTACAGTAGAAACTCAACGTTTGTCTTCGTTCCTCAACCTTGGAGGGGAAGAGGAAAGATAATGGTGATATGATAAATAATAAAAAACAAGGTATTTACCAAATATGGTGCCTTTATATTCAATGCTAAATGGAATATTTATTTTTTAAATAGTAATTTTCATTATTTTTGAATGAAAACATTAGAAAACAAATAAAGACAATTAAAAAATTTATCAGAACATCTCACTAATTTTCATATAACTATTACAAAAGCAGACCTGTCCAATTAAATGGAATATTTTTAAATGCTTTGATGATAATAAGGAAGGCTGAATGCAAACTAATTCAAAACACTATACCCCTTTAAAAGACATCTATACCAAGAATGCAGAAGCCACATAATGTGATGGTGGTTCTACTACAAATACAAGTAAAAAGGGCTTTTCTTGGAGTATAATCACAAATTTACAGATTAAACGTATAATCTATACATGATTCATAACTAGTGCTTCAAACATATAAAGGGTACTGGCCCATGGGGCACTTTAGGCACTATGTCACGCTTGGGGAGAGAGGGCCACTAGGGGGTGCTACGGCTTGCACAAAAGTGGTGTGTCAGGCCTGAGAAGGGCCAAGGTGCAGAGTCTAAGCAGCAACCAGGTCTTCTCCAGAGCCTCTAGTGGTGAGGATGTTGTGCTGCTGGTTACTGCCAGGTTGCAGTCCTTGGGCACACCAGGTTGAGATACATATTACCAAATCTCTAGGCAGAAGAATTGTCAAGGAACGCCAGGGACAAGGAAGACAGTGAGCAAGAAAGGTCAGGTCACAAGCCAGGGGTCAAATACCAGGGATCCAGGAAACAGACACCAGTGACACAGGGGCCTCTACAGACACAGCGAACACAGGAGGCACAGGTGACACCGGAATATCCACAGACAGACAGGAACATTGGAACAGCACAAAGGAATGGGCTGGAAACAGACTGGGCAACAAGGGGTTAACACAGGAGCTGGACAGAGGAAACACTTAAATAACCAACAGGTGTACATGAAGCACTCAACAGAGCTAGAGGCTCAACACCAGTGGAAACACATTGCACAAATGCTGAGTGCTGTGTCTGAGCTAGCTAAATAGCCAGGGATGGTTAAGAGGCTATTTCCTGACTGGCCCGCGGGATGGGCAAAACTGATAAGGCTAGGGAGCGTGGGCATGCCCAGCATCAGAACTGCCCGTATGTGCACAATCTTCTTCAAATAAAATCTTTTAAGACATATTCTTAAAAATATTTTTAAATGGGAAAAATTCTTAAAAGGGTATATAAAGGTCCTGGAATGCAAAGTTTTAAAGGGTTTGAATAAATTACAAGTCACTATAATGACACAGGCTAATGTTGGCAGGCAGTTAGTCTCCACTCCTCTACTGTCAGTAGCTTCAGCTTAGGTGTGTTGCTGCTCCTTGTCCAGGTTGTCTATGATGGCTCCTTTGATATGTGCTGACTTTTACATAAAGAAGTCTTGAACTGTGGAAGATATGCCCAAAAAAGTCAAGCAATTGACAAAGGACAAGTCATCAGAATTGTCTGTGGTCTACTTGCAGGGGATGCTTCCCCAGATACTGACATACCGTGGATTTGGAGGCATGGATTTGCTTTCTCATTGATCCGATGACTGGTAAGGATTAACCAAAAAGTAAGAGAAGAGGTGGAAGAAGCACAGATCCACAATGAATAAAACTGAAGCAGAGAGGTCCTTGTATTACAGGTCCTCAGATACAGTTTCCCCTCAAGCAAGGAAAACAAGATGATTTAATACTTATTAACTATTTATTTAAAAAAAAGTCAAGAGAAAAAAAGCATTTTGTAGGTTGCTACATGAGAATAATTAACATTTCTGCATGTCCCCTATATTATAGGAAATCTTTTGGAGCATGGGTCAATTTTAATAGCCCCTAAGTTTTTAATTTGATATATTTTTGGGGGTAAATTGTAAGTAAAAAGTTTAGAACTAATATCACACCAACTTAAAGTGGCCCTTCCATTAAAACAAGATCCACTTCTTTTAACACAGAAGTGGTAGTAGAAGACAGGATATACTTTAGAACATACCATAACTGGTTAAACTACTGCTCTGGGAATTCATGGCAGAATGTTTTGTCACCAAAAGCTTAGGTATCTGGTCATGTGATCCTGAGCACCAGCTAGTCGGAATACTGATTCCTGCAGTAAAAATCACATGACTATATGCACTTGGTTATTCACTGATCCCCGCTGCATGATTTCTTAAATCAATGACCCAGAAGGTCAAGAAAGGCATTCTTCTCTTTCAGTAGGAGGTCTTCTAAAAGTGTAAATTCAGCCTAAACTACTAAGCATTTTAGTTGCTGTGCAACATATAATCATACTTCCTGCCATGCTGAGAACATTCATACCCTAATGAGGGTAAAAACCTGTATAAAAAGTTTTTGTTGCTGTATTTATCTTCCTTGCTGATTTTTCCTCCCTTTCTACTGACACATTGCAATCCAAGAGAAGAAGTACAGGGAAATCCCTCCAATGGGTCCAAAGTAAGTTAGAAATTTCTACTCTTCCTTTCCTTGTCCAAAAGTTGAAATATGTTTTCTCAGGCATGCGCAGAAGGGGCTTACCTGAAATGTAAAAAAAACAAAGAGTGTCCATCCTACACATGCGTAGTGAAATTTCCACATTTTTTTTCATTTTCAGGAAGGCGCGTCACAAGATTGGGTGATGCAAAGAAGAACCTGGAAGATGGCAGCGCCTGTTGTGCAGCCCATGCTGGAAAGAAGAAGGAAGACAGGATGGCGCGGGACCTACTGGACTTAATTTGCGAAGAGATTGACGGCTTTACACCTGTAAATGTAAGTGTTTTTTTTTTACCTTTCAGATTAAGTCAGCTAACTAGATTTCAAGGGCATAAAAAACTTGTCCTTTGTCTGCTGCAGAGAAAGACCCTCAAATTCCATGGTGAAGAAGTGGTTGCAGAAGTCTCACTTGCCTCGTTTTTAGTTGCAGCTGGAGCTCTCCAATCAGTGTAATTTTACTAAATCAGATGGGTCCGATTCATCATGGGCATTGTGGACTTGTACAGAAAGACCACTGCTTCCACGGAGAGAGCAAGGTTCTCTATGGCATGTAAAAAGTAAAATGTCAGAGGGTTGGAACAGCCCATACCATTGTCATGTAAAGTCAGTTCAGTGATATCACAAATCCCCGGCTTTTAAGGATTCCCGCTTCCTTTAACTGCATGCCAACACTAAAAGGTAACTGATTTCAATTCTTTTTCTGCTTTTTAGATAGAAAATGTCTCTACCTGTTTGGCATTTACATTTTGTCAGCTATTGACACTCTCATTGTCATGTTTCGCCTGAAGTGATGGCAGTTATGCTCACAGTGGAAATCATTTTGTGGCATTTCAAGTGCCAAGGTATAAAATTCCTAATCAAACACAACTCTCATTCATTTTCATGGAGTGACGGGTGGTTAAGGTGAGCAAAAAAAGAAACAAACATAGGGGTGATGTGAGTTAAAGTACAAATTTTTGTTATCTAAGTAACTGTATTACACACTGTGACCTAAAGTTGTAATACCTTCTAATGATCTAGTTACCAGAATTTAAATTTATTTATGTTACAGGGAGCTCAGCTCATTACAAAGGTTTACAATTCCATGAGCTGAAATTATGTGCACATGTTGGATAATAGTCACTGAAAACAAAAGGTCAGGCTGATCTTCTGCGAAAATCTGATGTGTACATCTCTTGATATTGTTTATCAGTCCTCCATGGGAGATCAATGAACAACTGACCACAAATGACTGCTTTGCACTCCTATAAAGGAGTGTACAGGTCAATGACAATTGCTTCTCCTCCTTCGTCCCCTCTCCATTGAAAAGGACAGCACTTGTTCAGTCATCTGTCACTGGAAATAATCAGAAAAGATCATTTCCAGACACAATCATCTGATGTCAGTATGTGGCTTAAGTCTCTGAGGAGTTACTCACGTTAGTTGTCCAAGGGCACAAAACTTCTAGGTAAGCTTTTTTCAACCAGGGTTCCCCAGAAAATTCTAGGGATTCTTTGAACTGTGGCTGATTGACTTTATATTTGATGATGCCTGCAAAATTCTGGAGACATGTGAAGTCGGCTTGATGACCCTAAGGACCTTTTAGGTTGGCTAGGGACCGTTCTAGTTACAACTGCATTGTTTTCCCACCAGGGTCCCTCCAGAGGTTGTTAGGGGCTCCTTAAGCAATTAGCAATTTGTGACTCTCAGGTCAGTTTAAGTGACCCCAATGATCTTTTTGGCTATCTGTAAGGGTGACATTCTTTCCAATGGCCAGCAATGTAGGAGGAATTCTTCCTTCCGACCCCCACACCAATATACAATGAGCTGTCAATATAGTAATTTTAGTAGGGGTTCTCTAAAGACCTGAAAACTATTTCAAGAGTTCCCCCATGTTAAAAAGGTTGAGAAGCACTGCTGTAGAGTTTTGGGTTAGCATAGACATAATTTTAGCTTTATTATTCTTTGTTCCTGGTAACGAAATCCCTGCAAACCTGTTTATCAAATTGTATTTAGGAAGCATGTTTATTTCTCTCTCTGGTTCTCGTCTGGTCCAGGAAATGGCAGGATGACAGACTTCTAGACTTGTAGTAAATACCATGGATCACTTGGTCCCCTCGGGGCACTCAGGGATAGCATTACCAGACGGTGTGTGAAGAAGGAAGAGGTATGGCTGGAACTATTGGTTTTGGCAGAATTCTGCCTTTGTTCATTCGTCTGTTCCGAGAAGGCGCTGTTTTCTATTCCATCTTATGATTTACAGTTACTCCTAGAGGCAGCAAGAATGATTTTTGAAAGCTCAGATTTTATTTAGGTAGGATAAAAGGTAAAATCCTGGACGAGTCCAGAACTTTTTTTTATTATTTTTTTTAAGTTTACCTGTAAATGACCTCAAAAGGTATCCAATCTTCAAACAAAACTCTAGATAATTAGAACATTATTCGAGCTTTTACCACCACGTTTTTTTTTTTTTTTTTAACTACTTTCATACCTAAATAACCCTTATGGACCACAACAATTGTATATTTCCATTATGAGCCCATTTATTCAGCAACAAAGTCACCACTACTGAAAGTTGTATTGCCAGGATGTAAACTGAGGAAATGCTTCCTTCTGCCTGCAGACTGATGACATCATCCCAACTCTGGCAAAGTCACGTGTTTGGAGCTAAAGCATGGATAACCCACAAAAAAGCATGACCACTTCCAAAGCACCCCTATGTCCAAAGTAGCAAGCACAAGGATATTTTTTAATAAGGTGCTGAGAAGTTTATTAGGCTTTTCAATGTGTGCAGATATAGGTGTTCAAGTGAAGCACAGAGATGATTGTACAAAGGTCGGAAATATTTCCCAGGCAGTCTCTGGCTTTTCTAACCACCTGAGAACTATATCTTTGCAGTGTTGTCTCCAATATAATTGTCACTGACCCAGCAGGTGAAAGCTGGAAACTGAGGTCTCTGGTTATAAGAACCGTTATTGCACAAAACAGTGGGGGGATCCATGACTGCCTTCTGTTTATAGAAAGTGCTGGGGGGTTTCTGGTACAAGGAACAGATGGTAACAAGCACTAGAGGAACTCCGCATTATCTATTTGGCCTTTAGGGAATGTGAAGGCTAAAGAATATGTGACATATTACTCCCAAAAGCAACATAACTGCAAGGCTGAAATTAGTACAGAGCTTTACAATCATACCCTCAGACAGGGTAAACTGCAACAGCGAAAAACAGGAGGATTGTAAATGTGATCTCGGCTGTGTGTTAATCTTGTTATCCAATTATTGCCTATGAAACTTTGCTGTTTGTGTGTGTGTGTATATATATATATATATATATATATATATATATATACAGTGCTACCTTGGTATAAGTCCCTAATCCGTTCCAGATCCTTGGATTTATACCAAACACATTTTCCCATAGGAAATAAAAGGAAAATTATTAATCTGTTTCCATGAAAAAAATCCTATTGTATTGGCATATTATGCATTGATGGGGCTGTACACAATAATTTAAACACTGACTAATACTAAAATACATAAATACAAAAGCAATCAGATGAAATAAAAATGAAAATGTAACCTCACTTTACTTTGCTGAGACGAGTGGAGTGCCTACTAGGATGGTGCTGAGAAGGGAGGAGGAGATGTTATGTAATTCACAGAGAGTTATGGCGTGGGTTGTTCACTGAATGGTAGCAACTGGCGTACTGACACTCGTGGGCAGTCGTGGCTTTGTCTGGAGAGAGGTAAATAAGGGTAGTACGCGGTGTTATGACTTATTTTGACCCATACAAGTTCTAGCACAAAGGTTGTATACCAAGTAAGATTTCAAACAGGACTTATAACAAGTTGGACTTATTCCAAAGTGGACTTATACCGAGGTACCACTGTATATATATATATATATATATATATATATATATATATATATATACACATACATACATACATACATAAATAATATTGTATTATATTTATATCTGCTGCAGGCATCCTCCAGATAAATAATCATGAGAAAAAATCAGCCATCAAAATGTTTTGCAGGTTGGTATGTACAATAACACAATGTACAACACAATTAGATTACTATGGTAAGTCTTTGGGCCAGTCAAATGTCTTACAGGGTCCTCTTATATTCTTCTTTGGGTATTGAGGTCCCGGATTATACTGTGAATGTCAGCACCTCACTCTGCATCATTATAATGGTGAAATAATGGCACTATGTAATACCCCACAGGGGGTAGGACCATGAATCCCTGCATTCACAGTATTTCCATAGTATTCACTGAGATTGGGAGTCAATCAGCCCAGAAGACTAAGGCAAAATGACTTTGGCAAAAAAAAAAGTACTGCAGGAGAAAACATAGGAGTAAGTATTGCAAGCTAAGCTTTTCTAGGAGTTACTTTATTTTTCAAAAAAATATAGTAGGATTTGGGCTTTAAGGCACCCCAAGTGATCCCAAAGCATAATAAATTCAAGTGAGAAAATGTTTGACCCACTTTTAGTTCTTGATTCTGTGTCCCCACCGGGAAGATTTAACTTTTCTATTTTTTGGAGAGTGTGAATTTCAAATTTCTAAGATTGTCATCAAAAAGGGAAATGGGTGTAAATCTTACAATGGGGACCTCTGTTCCAGTGACAAATAATAACATTTACATCACTTTAAGAAGATTTACATTTACTCCATGTGGTGTCCCTTGTTTCAACCGCTTCCCTTTCACTATTTCACCATTGTGCCAAAAACTCCATCACTCTGCAACAGCACAAAAAAAAAAAAATACAGGTGACTACTAATGGTAGCTGAACGGTTGAAAATTGGGGCCAGGGAGCAGCTGACCATGGGCTCAGAGAAAGTGGGTAAAAAATACCAACTATCAAGCAAAAAAAATTGTTATGTGGCAGAATGTTTTTGGATTGAAGGTGAATATTGCAGCAACAGCTGGTTGTATTATTTATCTTTAATGGGTTATTCATTGTTATTTTGTTCTTTTATATCTGTCTGCAGTTCAGCTTTAACATCCAGAACCAGAAACCTGTTTAGAAACATTAGCATTATTAATGGTCCAATTTCATGGCGAATATTTTACCTTTAATACCATGTTGCTTCTTCACTAATGGCAGCAGTTTGATTTCTTCTCCCATTTGACATGCTTAAGTTGTTTTTTATTCCAGGCAGAGCGGGCATAATGCATATATTTTCTTTATTATACATTAATTAGGACTGTTCATCCCTGTGCTGCTGGTAGACTTTGCATCTGGGAGGAAAAGGGGGTTTGCAAAATGTCGTCTTTATGTTAATGTGCTTGGCACAAGCTTGCCCTGCTCAGTCTGTACGTAGTCTGTACCTTCTCAGTGTTCCTATTCTACATAAACGATGTCACCGAGCTGCTGGAGGAATTGTGACCTTACCCAGCAACCTTTGCCGGTCCTCAGGGTCGTTTAAAGGGCTTCTACGGGAAATGGGTACAAATCACCAAATTGCTAAGTTTCTAAGGGAATAATATTCTCATTATGCAGAATGTCCAATGCATTTCATTTTCATCTGATTTATATATTTCATTGTAGCTGGATTTGCCAATGTTCTCTCATACACTGAAGCTTCTTATTATATTTCTCCATTGCAGTGTTTATAAATTAGGGTTTCTCCAAAGGATGCTGTGGGTTCCCTGAGCAATGAGCAGTTTGTGACTCTCAGATCTGTTTAACAGATTTGCTATCTGTAAAGGTGACATTCTTCGTACTGCCCACAATGCTAATACACTGTGAGCTGTGGGTATAGTAATTATAGATGGTGTTCCCTAAAGACTTAAAATTTTCAAGGATTCCCTATGTTAAAAAGGTTGATAAACAATGCTGCTGTGTGTTCTTATTAGGCTGCAGGATGCTCAGCTGTATGGTGGGGACCGGAATCTAGAAACACAATGGGCTGGATTTTTTTAAGTTCGGCTTTAGAGGCAATAAAGTAACCCATGGATAAAACCAAAAACATAAATAGGCCAGTCTATCACTGGTATTAGCACAGCCATTTTTCTGAGACCCCTTTAACATTGTTTTATTAGTGGATGTCTTCACTGTCTTCAGAAGGGTGATGGCACTGTAGCAGAGTCGCCCTGTAGAAAGGTCAGTCTCAGGCAGACATGTATAGTTGGATGTAAAGCAAAATTCTGGACACAAAAGTTTCACCAGCACTTCATTATTTCTCATCAACACTGTATTCTATAACAAGAGGTCAGGAGGAAGAACTAGTGAGAGCTGTGGGTACCCAGGGGATCAGTGTGGTTTTTGTACAGACTTCAAAGAAGTTTAGGAGCGGAGCTGGGAGGTCTTGACAGTAGGAAAGGTGAGTATAAATTGTCTTTTTTTACAGGTGAGCTTTAGTAGTTTGAAAATGGGGTTACTTAAGGATCTGCATATACTGTAGCATTACAGTCACAAAATAAAGCTTTAACTTAACTTAAAGTGCAACCTAAAAACAACATACATTTCCTGGCTTCATAACAACCTGGACAAGTTGACATCTTCATCTTCTCCCTGCAGAGTCATAGACTGGTCTCCAAAGTGGACTGTCCACTGTTTGTGCCCTCTTTGGCAAAAAATCCAGATATCATTCTGTTGTGAAATCTCACAAGGAGACATTCTCGTCCTGCCATTCCCAACCAGGGTTCCTTGAACTGCGGCTGGTTGACCTCCTATTTGATGATGCTTGCATAGTTGTGGGACCAAAACCATGAGCAAGGTTCAGCTGCATGATACTAATCATCTTTTAATTGGCCTTTAAAGGGTTGCATTCCAGCCACAGCTACAAGGGAGCCTTCTTTCCACTGTCCACCTATACAAGAAGTATTTTTCCCCACTAACCATCAATAAATTGATTTTAGCCAGGGTTCCCTGACTGAACATAATTTCAATGGTTCCTCAGGACTAAAAAGGTTGAGGAAGGCTGCTCTGGTCCATTGTAAAAGTTTTATCTTTTGTGGCCTTCTCTGCATTCTACAAAATCAGGAGGATGATGATGCCATTCTTGCCTAGATAATGTGGATGGAACATGGGGGATAAGGTAAGTATATGCAACCTGGGTACTGACTTGGAGTCCAATAGCTGCATCAACACACGGGTCTGTAGTGGTAATCAGGCCAGGTTCAGTACACAGGTAATTTTAGGAGAAATGAGGCAGAAACATACTCAGGGACCAAGCCACAGTGGGTAACCAAGTTTATAATTATGGAGGCAGATAATGATGAAGAGTGGTTAGTATCTCAGCAGCCAAAGGTCTGTACATAAGTAGTGGTAGAAAACAATGCAACGAAACAGCAACAATAGTAAAGGCAAGATACCGGCAGAAACATAATAATCTGGCAAACAGCCACTGCAAGGCATGGCCTAAATAGGAAGTCAAGGGGAAGAGCAAGAAGTTCAATGTTCATCCCAACACTGGGCATCAAGAAAGGTCAAGGGCCAAAAATGTCTGTGAGATCTAGCAAGGAGCCATCCAGCACTTCAGGTAGGAAGAGTAACAGCATACCTGGGTTTGACTTAAGTTGGTATAATTCTACCTTTTTTCAGGTACTGTTTTTTTACTGAATGTTTCAGGTACTGGTTTAGGTAGAACATGGGATTTGGGTGGAGGTTCATGTAAGCAGATCTTCTATGGTGGTATGGCGGTAAGATCTGCTTTAATATACAAGGTGTAGCTCCTACATAGTTATATGATTGCAGCTCTCTGCCATATTGTATTGTGTAAGCCCTGGCACCTGTGTTGGCACTATCTCAGGGGTGTGTTCATGACAGCCTGAACTTTTAGAAATGTGATTGAATCATACTGGCTGTTGGACAAAGTTTGGTTTCTGCAAAATTGCAATTCTGCTTTGAGAGTTTCCTCAGAGCTGCTCAGGGCTTGCTAAAAGGTTTGTAAGCTCTTGCTGTTCTATAACATAAAACCCATGTGTACCCGGCTTTACAGGTATGTTACATCTTTTCCTATACATGATTCATTTCTTTTGTAAAATGTAAGGAAGTATGTAAGGAATAAGCTTTGGGAATACAAGGATTTGCAGAACAGTCCTCTTGCCTTTGTATTATTACATTTTGTAGCATTTTATTGTATCCTATGACATTACACAGTGTTAATATATGATTATTCACATGAACATCCCTGGACCCATTGGGAAATGCTTCATCTCCTTGATTGAAGTACTGCAGAAGACAGAAGGACAGAAAAGCACAAGGTTGTAACAGCTTTGTTTCTGCCGGCAGGGAACAATGAATTCATTAAGAAAATCCAAGAGACTCCATGCAGCAAAATAATCTGAGTCTTTCATTTGAATATACTTCAATTATTTGTTCCATATTCATCATGCATACATTTTTTAGACTTATCTTCATATATTTCCATATATATTCTACCGTAGAAACCCATGTATAAGCTATAGTCAATTTACATAACTATATGTGAACTTCAGCTGGTATGGTCTAATCTAGATATAGTTGGTTACAAAATCCGGAATATTTCAGATCCTTGTGGCTGTAGGTCAAGGCTAACCTTAAAGGACATGTCCTTTTGCATTTCCTTTACTGTAACCATTGCCTAGAATTATTCTATGCATTAACACATGGGAGTTTTTTTTTTTTGTTAACTAGAGCTTAAAATGTGTCTAAAGCAAAATTTCATTTGACTCTGTCTATGGCCCTGATTTATTAAAGTTCTCCAGAAATATGGGGTAAATCTTCGAATGAGGACACATGGCAGAGGTATAAATAGTCACTTTGGAGATTTCACATAATCTAATGTAAATTTGTAATTTACATGGAAAGCTGTTTTAGTTATGCTGAGTCACTACTTCCTAAATTATCTTTTCTGCATTATTGTTGGCCACCCATAGATGGCACTGTGGCCTCAGTTAAACACAGAGTAACACTTTCATTTCAAACTGCCTGAAAAAAGTTAGTTACACACTTTACATAGGGACACAGTGCCATCTACTGGTGTGACCCAAGTATAAAGGATTATTTTTTCTATTGCATTTTAAGGGGGAAAATATCCCAAATTCACACTAAAGTATATGCAGTACATTGAAAGTGGAAACTTACTTGGCCCTCACATTTAATTGGTGGGCCTCTCTACCGACAACTAATGTTAAAATATTTCTAAATTTCTGGATTAGGTGTAAAAGGTTAGGCTCCTTGTCAGTTTTTTTTTCTCTGAATCCCCTTTGTTTGTTTTGGGGGTCATTGGTATTATGACTAAAAGTACAAAACAGTTAAAAAGGTACCTACTAGGTGATGATTGACTATCCACTAATCTCCTTGTCACTGTGATATCCCCCAGTTATGTGATATGTTCAATTATCCCTAATGTCTGCCTGTCAGTTCTCTCCCAGTTCACAGCAGCAGCCAAACCTCTGAACCTGCCCCTCTCCATCTCTTGTAATTACCAGGATTGTCAAATGCTACCCTTTCAAAATCAATAGATTACAGGACTTGAGGCTGGAGCCCAAGGTAAACAAATACATCTTTCACTTGTGTAGATAAATGTCTTCCCTGGTTATCTGATATAATGTATTTATATAGCTGTATCTCACAGAACAATGGGAAACATGCACATGGAGGTGCTGAAGATGACAATTCCTGCAGGTGATATATGAATAAGGTTACATTTAGAGTAGTGGTTTATGAAGCATATGGAAACAGACGGGTTCATTTTTTTTTCATTTTTTCAAGCATTTGCTTATGATATCATTATTGTTTTCCTGGCGCTTTATGCAGTGCCTAGGAGCAGTTATACCATTCCTACTGCTTAGGTACCTTCTGGTTACAGCTAGCTGCGGTTAGCTGCTCTCAGCCTTCCCGGTTGCAATCCCTTTTAACCACTTTCCAACCACTGTAGGCTGCGGTTGAAGGCCGTTTCATTCATTTCGTTTCATTAATTTCATTGTGTTTAGCAAAGTTATCTATAATCCAGTGTAACTGCACCTCAACTCTCCCAGTCAACATTACTAGTCAGCCCCTGGAATCTGTTCCAGTATAAATACTTGTGTAATTACGTAGATTCCTAATTCCTAATCTATATAATTATACAAGCAGTTACACTGGAACAGATTCCAGGGGCTGGGTATTGATGCTATCTGTGAGAGTTAAAGGTAAGTAGTGGGATTTTCCGAGGATATATAGCAAATCATGCTTCAGAGGAGTATATTTCATTTAAACAAACCATCCAAAGTTCAGGTACACTTTAAAATTTTACGTTGTCTCGTGTTTCTCAAGGGCATTTCCCTTACAAATTTACTCTCAATTCCTCTTTATAGGACACAAAGTTATCTCCCCATGGGAAACATATGGAGGAATAACCCAAACAGGGATTTTTATCCAAAATAATATTAATCTTTCGTAAAGCAAACACTTGTGTGATTAGTTATTGTGGAAGCAACTATCATTATTTATATACAGTAGGTAAATTATGCTTATGATGAAATTAAACTTTTAATATTTAATATTATACAGTATTTATATAGCGCCAACATATTATGCAGTGCTTTACAAAGTCCAAAGTCCTGTCACTAGCTGTCCCTCAAAGGGGCTCACAATCTAATGTCCCTACCATAGTCATTTGTCTTTAGTACAATCTAAGGTCAATTTTAGGGAAAGCCATTTAACCTAACTGCATGTTTTTGGAATGTGGGAGGAAACCGGAGTACCAGGAGGGAACCCACACAAACACAGGGAGAACCTGCAAACTCCATGCAGATAGAGCCCTGGCTGGGATTGGTGGATTGGTGCAGCTTTGCATCGTTTTAATGAAGAAATAACTGCTTGCATGAGAACTTGATCCTGCTGGTGTTTTGCTTGTGAGAGAGAACCGTTAAAAGCAAATGCATCAACCGGAGCCCATTGTTGGGGGTGGAGGGGTTACTGTAGAAGCACATACTCAGCAAGCACGGAGAGCAAAATATAACGATCGATCAAAAGCCTACGTAAAAAGTGTGAGAATGACGGAGTAGCAAGGTAAAAGTAACAAGCTCTTACTCTTACAGGTTCTATTTATGCGGTAAATTGTGAAATTTCAGCCTTTTTAGCTTAAATCGATGCCTGACTCTGGACCAGGCGGAATTCTCTGTAATGATTTACTGTTTGTTTGAATGACTGCAAAGATCAGATGCTATTTTCTTTAGCTTCAATTTTTCCCAGCTTGAACCCAAAACCAATAATATTCACAGCACTTAAATCATCCATCAGCTCCAGTGAGCATCACTTGCCGACTGTCCTGGTGGGACGGCAAGAGTGCTGGGAATAATTGTCTTGTTAAGTGGGTATTCTTTTATGAATTCTTAAAGAAAATCCCAGTTAAGTTCTAATTACTTTTCAAAATGACAAAATAGAAAATACCAGTGAAGAATGGTAAAATGAAAAAAATGGAACATTGGGGTCCACCCCCACCTGTACAAGTCTAACACATAGAAAGAATTTTGTAATCTAGGAGCCATGCTTCCTAGTAGCTCATCAGTTGTTCCCCAAAACATTGTGTTTTATTTAATGTTTTTGTCCACCAAAAAAAAGTATTGACTTTCAATAATTCCTTTCTCTTATTTGCTAATCCTGCTAGTATTGCTTTTTTGTAGGGGTGCCAATGATGCGCGTTTCACATTTTGTGGCAATCATGTTACCCTCTCCAAGCTCCCAGTAGGTGAGCAGGGGTGACTTACATACCTTACAAGACTCTGAAATGGAAAACAAGGATTCATTATTGCACGTGTGTGAAGAATGAAACTGAAAAGTTAAGCGCACATTTTTATAATTTTTCAGAAAAGCAATATGGCTATAGGGTGGAGGTTGTCTATAGAAAAAAAGCCACTTCCCCAAAACATTTGTTTTGACAGAACAGAGGTTTGTGACACAACCCCTAAAAAGTTTTAATTGGCCAAGACAAAAGAGTGCCATGAAGTGTCCTTAAAAGATTTCAATATTAGTAGCAAACATTTTTTTTCGTTATATTGGCATAAGAAACTTTACAGTATTTAAATCACACATACATTATAGGACACATAGTGGACACATATGATAAATATATATCAGGGATCTCCTTGTACGTAAAAGACAAGTTTAGAAATCTTGTAAGCTTTATTTCAGTTTAGTCAATGTGTTCTATAAAAACAATATCCTTCGCATTTCACAGTGTTGACATTTTACTGCTTTACCAGGGGAAACGCAAATAAATACAAAGACATTATGAATAATTGGATCTCATATGTCAGAAGGTATGACCAATGGATACCACAGAATAAGAATCAAGGGAGGAAGAATTTACAAAAGGTGATGAGGATCAAATCAAAGGATTTACTGAAAATAACATGAAAATGGATGGTATATTCAATGTGCAAGAAGAGCTGGCAAGGGTCCCATTTTTTATGTGATGTTAAAAAATGGACTGAGCTTTGTTGCAGCCTTCCAAGGTAGATATCAGTCCCAGTTCGCAGTGGATACACAATAAATGATTTAAATTTTCTCCAGAGGTTAGGCTAAGTCGTCACCCTTCAAGTCCCAAGTTGAGTCCCAAGTCATTGACACGAAGCCCCAAGTCTCAAGTCACCATGAATTCTTCCAAGTCGAGTCCCAAGTCACTTCATTTTTACACTTCATTTTTATTTGATATTTGTCCCCATATAGAAACAGAGTTCTGATCCTGTTCTTGAGCACGGGATCCCATTCTAAGTCCACTGCTTTCTCCTACGGCAACTGAAGGGGGACGGGAGGAAGGCAGGGAGAAAGGCAGTGAGGCTTCTGTAACACCACCCTGCTACCTGCCCCCTTCAGCTGTCAGAGGAGAAAGCCCTGTACTTAGAATGCAAGAAAGGTGGGAAGGAAGGCAGCGAAGCTTCTGTAACACTGCCTTCTTCCCCGCATTCCTTGCATTTCAAGTTTACTAAGTTTGGCTTCTCCTCTGACAGCTGATCTGGAAGGGATGGGGAGGAAGGCAGTGAGCTTCTGTAACACCGCCTTCCTCCCCGCCCCTCTCAGCTGTCAGCAGAGAAAGCAAGTTGCAAGTTGAGTTGCAAGTCAATGGGGAAAACTCTCAAGTTGAGTTGCAAGTCATTCCTTAAGTCGGACTCGAGTTCCAATATTCTCACACAAAAAAGTACGTTTTCACCCACCTTTGTAGCTGTTGGTATGGTGGAGAAATTCATCTACAAAGTTCAGGATACGGAGATGTTTATTTTTAAATAGAATCTTGTCTGCCTGCCTTATTTGTAATGTAAGCAATAAAGCAGTTTGTTAAAAATTTCGAGTCCTCGATGTGATCATTGATAACAAAATTACATCAATATATAGGCAGATGATATAGCAAAATTGCTTTTTTAGCAAATTTGTATGTCCACAAGTGGCAGGCTGAGTTTTTAGGTGCTTGCTTTAGCTCTAAATGTTCAGTCTGAACTGAGAGTAAGAGGGTATGAAACCATAATAAAACCCCTACTTTAACCCAATGACAAAATCTTGCAATTCTTCAAATATACCTTTGAAAAAAATGAAAAGCAAAAATAGTACGGGTAAAGAAAGCACAACATTTTTCAGCTATGTTGCTTCCAAAACCTTCTCTGGCTAGACGTCTAACCTTTATTATTCCAAAAACATAAAAGCCTACTGGGTTCAAGCAACTTTAAGGCGACAAAGGTGATATTTTACTTCTTAAACCCCTTAGCCCGATAAAAATATCTTTCTAAAAAAGTAAGTTCTGACCCTAAAGCTCACTTGTGCAATGTAAACTTCTAAAAGTTAATATGCCGTTTAATGGGTCACTGCATTCTTTCAAAAATCATTCTTAATGGAAAAGAACAATACAAAAGGTTGAAAAAAGCCTTCCAAAGTCTACCGAGCAAGAATTTACTTTTCTAAGAAAACAACTTCTCGTGTTTCTTTAGGTAATTCTACAAATTTCGTTTTGGCCCTTGATATTTTTAAACCGTGATAATTTGTTACTGAACTTATGGAACACAAAAGTCATATTTATACAACATACTAGCTTAAAAAATCTTTTATATTTTTTCCAGATACTACCCATCAAAATTGTACCGATGAAAAAATTTTGAATATTTTTTTTTTTTTTTTTTACTTTGTTATTACATTTTTATTTATTTAAATAATTTATTATTTTGACATGATTTTGTGTTTCAAACTTTATTATACTTATACTATTATATTATACTGTAAAATAAATTTTCATGAAAAACAATGTACCGCTTTTAGACATATATATCCAGACAGAAATGAACCGCCCAGGAAGTTAATAGGACCAATATCCTCGGAGTTTAATAACAGACTATTAAGATGTGTTCTGATAAGGACTGTTCCTCATCACTTGTCCTGATGTCACTTGCTTGGACAGTAAGGGCTAGAATGGGATGCCAAACACTGCACAAAAATCAGATCTGTACATTTTTTGCTCCATCTTCCTTCTCGCTGCACATCGGTTCTATAGTTTTACAGACCATGAAGGGCTTCTCATAATTTAGAAAAGCAATCATTTAAGGTCAGCTCTGTATAGTTTATAGCAGTCCCCAACCTTATGGACATCATGGACCACTAAATTTACAGATTCTGGACCACATATGCTTCCTCCAGAGTGACGTCATGATGCCAGAACTCGCCCGCTGTCCCATCGCAGGTCTCTGAGTCCAGAGACACAACGGGCCCACTGCCCTGAGCCCACTATGCATATAGGAACATGGTCCGTGGCTCTGGCCAGTGCACCCCCCCCCCCCTGCTGGGGATTGCAACGGCCAGAGTTGCAGACCAACGCGGCTCTGGCAGAGCACAGGTTGGGGACTGCTGGTCTATAGAGCAGTGGATATCAGTGGATGTAAAATTATGATGTTTAGGGGCCTTTGGTGCAGCTCTAGACACCACCAAAGGTTCACACACTCTGTTCAGTATATGCAATGCACAAATGAAATGCAACAGTGTGCGCATGGGGTGAAAAGGGTGCTTTAGGTGTTTTTTTTTTTAAAATAGGGGTAAATCTCCCCATTTGGATCACAGCCACTTTTGGGAATTGGAGAAAAAATGCCTAAAGCTGGCCATTGAATGGTGATAAAAATACAGAATTATTAGCCAATTAAATCTCCGGATTGATCCTGTGTAAGTTTGCATATGGTTAATATAAAAATGGCGAGAAAATAGTTGGATACACAGAGACTTGGCACGGATTTGACTACGAGTTTAATTTTTATCTCATTGAGGATGCAAGCTGGAGAGTTTCCAAAGAAGAGCTAATCTTTTAAATGCCATTCTGGTAATGCTGTGCCTGCCATATCAATTCACTTCTGTATGAGAGCTTCTAATAAATAACTGTAACCATATTGCTTTAGCAGGTTAGCTTGTGGATGCTGATTAAATGGTTTTTAGAAGAATAATCCTTATTTAAAATGCAGAGCAATGTCAGAGTTGAGACTTAAGGGTTTCCCTTCACATCGTTCGACATGCAGAGCTATAAATTTAGGCCCTGGTGGTCAAGTCCAAAGATCATCAAAATCAGAATAGGCACCAAAGCTCAGCATATTCAATTCTTGCTTTGCATGGTCTTTGTTGTTAATTTTGCAGTTGTTAGACCAGCGTTTCATAGAGTTTTGTATGAGCCTAGGGTTCCTCCAAAGGCTGTTAGGGGTTCCTTTAGCAATAAGCAGTTTGTGCCTCCCAGGTCAGTTTAAGTGACTCCATGATCTTTATGGATATCTGTAAGGGTGGGAGCCTTCCTCCCGGCCAGCAATCTAGGAGACATTTGTGACACCACACTAATGTACTGTGTGTTGTAGATATAGAAAATATAGTAGGGGTTCCCTGAAAACCTAAAATTATGTCAAAAGAGCATTGGGTTAGACAATAATTGGTGGTTGTGCTTGAGATGCCCTCTGAACCCCCTAACTAATGCCACTGGAGAGCAACAATTTGTCTTGGTGGTCACTAATCTGAGTTTCTTTCCAATTGCTTGTTAATGATGACAACTGCTCCTTCTGGGGGTTGTCATAAAATCAGTGTTCTGGCTCTGGAACATAGTAGATACATTCCTCTATCAATGAGCTATGGTATCCCATGGCTGGCTTCTGATTGAGTGTTGGAATAGGACCAACATAATCTGACCAGGAACATTCATACTCCTTGGAGAGTATTTAGGAGACCACAAAGTGAAGGGATGAATAGCAGGCACGAGAAGCTACTGTCAGCTGTAGTTAGCTTATATTGTAGGAAGAATATTAAGATTGGATATCAAGGGGTGACTTTAGTTATGACTTATGAATTTGGCATTGTTTTTTTTTATGAACTAAGGTTTTTCAGAAATAGGATTGAAAAAACATTTTGCCCATAACACCCCCAATTTTCCGACCCACCAGCTGCATTGCATATGTGCTTCATTACATTACAGACCATTAGGGTTGCTCATGGTGTAGAAAAGCAATGGTTCTGAGGTCCTTACAATGATTGTGAAGGGACTACATGCAAACCTTGAGTCACAGGTTGGGTACCATGGCTAAAAAATGTCTGCATAATACATCAGCTAAAATACAAATATAGACAAAGGCGTGCTGAGGGAAGAGGGGCCTTTCACCAGTGAGCCTCAATGTATTTATGTGTGTCACACTGAGAAGCAAAATGAAAATGTCAAAGTTAAATTTCACTAAAAATTGCATTTATTTACCTATTAGAACTGGATACTTACAGTATTAGCACCAACACGTTTCATGTAGAAGCCTTATAGTCCTTGACCCCCTATGGCCACGGCTGTAGACATCTGGGCACTAATTGCTCTCATTTCTTTCTGTTGAGGTTTTGGTAAGGTGATTGTGGTGACAAGATTGGGAGATTCTTGCGAAGTGGAATGAGAATTTGTTTAAAATGTTTGGTGGCCCAAAAATGTTTCTTACACATAAATGTTCAAAGTAACTTTATATCTTTGATTAGAATGCAGCTGCTGAATTTCCTAATTGTTAAACCATTTCACAGAGAATCACTAAATATTACAGGATGTGACAGAATCACTTTCCATAGCAACCAGCTAGATAAAATGTGCGTCAATGAATTACTTCGCCTAAGCTTAATATTATTTACAAGATATTAAATGTGAAAATGTAAGTGAACTAAAGAGAATTTAGGTTCTGTAAAGTGAAAGCTGAATCCCAGGCAAATGGCTCAAAATTACGAATCCAATACATTTTGTCTGCCAATGGATTTGTAATTTTGTTCAGCCAGTTTTGTTATCCAGGGATCTGTGCTAGTCAACACAGTCAGGTCCTGGAAGTTTGGTGGTCAGTGGCTCTGTCCCCCATATGGACACAACCCACCCACTCTTCCATCGCAGGCGCAGACCTGCTTGCTAAACATCCCGGGTGGAAAGTAGCGCAGGGCTGTGGACACAACTTTTGCGCTACTGTCCTTCCCTGAATTTAGCAGGCAGGTCTGAGCCTGCTATGGGAGAGTGGGCAAGTTGTGGCATCATGACGTCACTGTGCGGGAAGTTTCTACCCCTTTAGGTGACACACGGCTGCCTCTCAAGCACGGTCCGAGTTTGGTGCATTAAGTGGTCTGTGAGGTCGGAAAAGTTGGCGACCACTGTCCTAAAGCATGTCTCCAAAAACTCCTATAGAACGTTTTCATACAACTGTAGCAGTACATTTTCTAGATATTAAGTGTGTATCTCTGAGGATGTCAAGGGCTGTACTTGAAATCCCCTAAATCAAGGGAGCTGACATTACCCACTGAGATGCCAAGGTTATAGACACTGGATGTGAGATTCAGGGTCAAGTTGGGTAACCATGGATAGAATCCCCACCCTATGACACTATTGCTGCACTTCAAGAGTCTCCATGTACATTTACAATATATGAACGGCACCAAATATTTACAAATATTACACTGTTTCAATAGATGTAAACCATGCATTGGGTGAAATTTGGCGAATGACAAACACAACACCGATACATCCTACCTGGTGTATTCTTGCTTAGGCAAAGCAATTGTATTCATCTGTTTTTTTTTTTTTTTTATTTCTTCTTTTATCCTAGAAAGAACAGCAGACATCCTTGGTACAGAAGATAACAGCAAGATATATGCATTGAAATGAATAAAGACAATGAAGCATCTATTCCTTTTGTTCTGTGTTGGTTGAGGTGCCTCTGGGTTCACAATACCTAATCACAGCCGACTTGCATATGTGCCGGTATTTTTGCAAATGCATGCCTTATCTTGTGAAAGAGATTTCATCTCTGTGCAAAATATTGTAACAAGGAGGTAGTAATGTAGGGGATTGCTGTGCTGTTTGTTCTCTGGTTGTTAGATACAGAAACATTGGTTATGTTCAGTAAATAGAGCCCAGTGCAGCTTTAAACAGGGGTACCTGGGGCCCACTGGAGAGAGGAATTGATTTACTAAATGGATTTAGGTTGTTCATTAAGCAAAGGGACTTATTCCTTGCATTGGATATTGCCTTTATTTTAGTAAATGAGATGAAGCCCTTCTGAATTCAAACATCCAGGTTATGTGCAAGTGATTTTTTGCACAATAAATCATCACCACAGTCACTACGATAAGGAACTTATACTTTGCAATTATTGCATTGCCTTGGTTTATTAAGGTTGGCTTGGACGATCTACAGAACAGCTCGTATGTCTGTTACAGAACATTAACATGGAAACAGTATGGCATTTGTCTATTACATGTAAGAAGCCACTGACAGTCTATGGTTACAGGTGAATGAGCTCTGACAGTCTGTTGTAACATTCAATAGGTCTATGATTGTTTTTTGTTACATGAAAGCACTCTTGACAGGCCTCTGATATGTGCCATCAGGCTCCTTCAATCTCTTTAAGCTAAAATATTACCTGTGATTGCAGGTTGGGTTAGTTGTCCTGCGATTGGTAAATTGGTTCCAGGTTTTGATGCTAAGAGTAATCTATTACTGTCACGGCTCCACAAGGCAAAGTTGACAATTATTCACGACAACTTGTGAGGTATATTAAAAGAATCAAGGTTTTAGTCATGCGTGGGAAACTCACAACAGACAAGGCAATAGAAGTCAGGACTGTCCCTTCCTCTGTCTAAAGGAGTCTCTGAAAACTTTAACCAAAGAGTCTATTTTTTTTTTCTTCAGTACCTTGCGTCACCAGTCATCCAATTCTGGGCTGGTCTTTTCTTTAGTTTGCCTGAAGACAACGAGTCATTGTTTTACTTGTTTGGCTGCTGTTGCATATTTTGTTCTCATTACTTTCCTTGGGGGGGGGTTACGGTTTCTATGGTCCCCTTATCTGCTGGTTCCACTTGACCAGGTGCAAGGCCAAGACGCCTCCGGCAACAGAAAGTAAAGAACACAAATAGCTGAGTTAGTCATTTTGAAACAGCATAATATAGTTTGAGTTAATTCTCACTATACTTAGGGCTATATTATTTTAATTACATTTACAGAGCCTTTAGAGGTGAGGTTGTTTCCGGCGAGCTGCTGCCAGTTTGCGGCCCCCATGCCCGCCAAGGCAGTTGACTGCTAGCTAGCAGAAACAAACGTAGTACCAGAGGGAGAACCAAAGAATAGTCGAATAAGCCAAAAGTCAGGGCAGACAGCAATCAGGAGTCGTCAGGAAACAATCCGGGGTTGGTACACAGATAGATAAGGATCAGGAGACTGGAACAACAGGATCAAACAACAGGGACCTGGATGCAGAGCCAAAGGAACTCCTTGTTCAGGCAACTTCCTATTGCCAGTCACTTACTTATATAGGGAGGGTCAGGTGATGGATGGAAGCCATGTGACCTGCTGGCACCTTACCCTACCACCAGAGGGAGTGCTGGAGACGAGAGGTAGGTGATGTTCACATCTCCACCAGCAGGGGGAGAGCATTTGCGGAACACTATAGTCCTCTAAGGTAGGGGATCTGGACCAGGAAGTGTGCAGAGGAGAAGATCCTTAAGCAGAGTTGGTACAGGCAGCAGGGGAGTTCAAGGTAGGTGACACTGAAGGGGTTACAAATCCCCTGGTCCAGCGGGAATCTGTGACAATTGCTGGCTTATTTAAAGTGCCAATTAAAAAAATATATTTTTATACACTAATAATACATTCTTTTCTCCTGGCATGTGTTCAGTTTTCTTTCCTTGCAGAGATCAGCATTCACCTACTGCCTGTGGCTACAATTCATGCTCTGTTCAGAATGTCTTCATTTGTAGCCACCCCATTGTGTTGTGGAGAGCCAAGACTACAAATGTGACAACCCCATCCATAATACACAATACAGGGAATCATGGGACATGGAGTTTAATGTTTAGTCAGAAATAATGGAAAATGCTAACAGTCTCTACACAGAGTGACTGCATAAATGAATATCTTTGCAAAGTTAGAGTACATTGTTTCTTCAAAACATTGTTAACCATGTAAAATTGTGTTTTTTGCTCTTTATAATAATTCTCTTAAGTTTCATACAACACACAATATAGAAATTTTTCCCAATAATAAGGGTGTTCTTTGGTCAGTATTATACTTTTTTGTGCTGTTTAAATAGATTTTACCAAGTCCAAGTTGTTATTTATTCGAGTGTAAATGACAAAAACTGTGGAAATTTTCTATGTTCGTCACCTCCGAATGACGTGGGATTAGAACGGCTGCCAATAAATTATCCAAACATTATTCCTATTCATTATTAATCCCACTGACTCAATGCCTGGACACTGCTATGAATAATTAAAGATATCAAGGGATGATATTTAGCCGGAGTTATCAATTAACCCTCTGTTACCTCAATTTTACATGCTTAAACACATTCCTAACCAATCTTATATCATTGTTCCTGGGAAATGTGATATGTTCACCAACCAGATGAAGTTCCTCCCGTCAGTCCTATGCTGGTGATGAAATATAAATGATTCCCATACACAATATACACACATATAAATAGGGGTTAGTGCAGCAATCAATACCAACCTGTTCATTTTGCAGTGCAATTCCACTTCCCACACAGGCACCTGGCCAGGGCTGTCTGCACCACGGACTATTTGCATTTTTTTGCAAAGTGGCTGTGGGAGTACTGAACCGTGCACTGCAATTCTCATTCATTCTCACTGGGCAGGTGAAACTCTTCAGGGCCACAAGGAAGCGATAATCAGCATAACAACTACACCACCAGTCTCAACATAGCTTAAATCTCAATTTCCCTTATTGAGCTACATTTTTTGCAGGATAGGGGGTATTTAAAGTAATAATTTATTTTAGTTTTTTTTTACTTTTTTTATAGTCATATTCATAAAAACCCCTTTTTTTAGTCTTTAGTTTTTGAAGTCCTTGGCCCCTGGCAATAGGATTTCGAAGTGCAGAACAGCCATACCATATAAACTAAATTGTCGATTAGAAGCTTCATTTACTTGAAAGGAGTAACTGTTCACCATGTTTGAAAGTTGATTTCATGGCTTTTTCATATCCATTATGGCAATGTTTGGTGCTTTTGAAAATAAAAGTGATAGAAGATATTTTACCCAGTCAAGCTCCATTATTTCCCTGAGGGAATGTCACTATCAAAGTGGTGAACTCATTAGATGTCAGCTGATCACTACTTGTATAAATTGGGTCATCACAATAGTGTCTAACTGATCCTTATTTTCTAAAAGATACTAGATTGTAAGCTCTTTGGGGCAGGGTCCTGTCCTCCACCTGTGTCGCTGTCTGTATACGTCTGTCATTTGCAACCCCTATTTAATGTACAGCACTGCAAAATATGTTGAGCCTATAAAAATCCTGTTTAATAATATTAATGTTTAATAATGTACCCTGTAGTATTTTTGTGCTCAAATATAAACCTTTCAGAGCCTTCTGATATGTTACAGCCCTGAGGATATCACTAACACATCACAATACACCATTTTTTTACTGCTTTATTTTACTAAAGAAAGGCAAAGTAATATATTTTTGCACAGATGTTCAACACGTCGATAACAGCCACTGAATTATTAACGTATCATTATCTGCAATCAATAAACCTGGATTCCGCTTTGCTTGAAATTAAATGATATTTAAAATAAATTCATTGAGATTTTTAAACATGTTTAGAACCCACAGCAAATGTTGTGTCTTTAATATATAACCACAAAATATTCCTAGTTATCCTCTCTACTGTAATCAGCTGTCTTTGTAACAAAGACGCGGTCAGTATTGCATTGCCGTAATGCAATGATGATGATAAGTTAGCCCTTAAACACATTAACTGTGACAGAGTGTGGTCTTTAAAATAGAAAAGCCAATTGCGAAATGCAATAGTCCAAAGCAGCCAATCAGCTTCCACTATTTTTTTGACCTGTTTGTATATTGATCATTAACAAATTACAAAATGTCTTACTAAGTATGGTCTAAAACACAATCCAATATTTTCCTCAAAAAAAAAAAAAGAAGCTCCCATTTGAATGCCCATATCGGAAATATATATATGACTCTATATTTGGCACAGTGCTGACTATTCCACCAGTATTTTTGAGGGAACCTTTGTAGATATCTACAAAAATCAAACTAGAACTATACTGGAACAAAACCGGCAAAATTCCCACCTCTCCAGTTGTTCATTTCTCCTCCTGTCCTCCCATTCTAGTGTTGCAGCATCCATCAGTATCTTTATCTTTCCACTTTATTAGAAGTGTTGGATCACAGTGTCTTCCACCACATTTTCCATCTGGTAACTCTTACATCTAAAACTTAAGATGAAGGGTCTTCAGATGAGACCTCTGACACAGAGTCAGGGGAAGGAAACTAATGGTATCCAACACTCCCAGTAGACTATGATGGAGGTTGGAATGCCCAAAAGGATTAGAGGTAGGGCATACAAATTTCAGGACAGGTGAGCATAATATCCGGCTTGATTTCTGTAAAGACCTAACAAGTAAATTAGCCTAAACAAACACCAGGATAATAAACTTCTTGCAGCACTTCCATCTGGTGGAAATTTACCCAATACCCAAGTGGTAAGGGACAAATGTGCTAGGACTTTGGCACTGCTGTATCAATAAAGGGTGGAAAATGATTGGTCACTCTGGATTACAGTACACCATTACTCTTTACGTTACCTAATAAAAGGGGTCTACTCCAGTTTTAGTAATAAAGGGAAAAATCTCTACTTTCGTAAAGTGGTGCTGATTTGCATCTATCAGCATCATAAAAGTCCTCATAACTGTCCCTGATATGGCTGTTGAAGCTTTGATTGCACTAGGCTCTGCTTGTAAGCTTTGGTCCATGCAGTTGAGGATCTCAGTATAGTCCATTTAGGAAACTTGGTACTGCCCCTGGCAAAGTGAACATGTATATGTGTACACAACGGGGCCATTGGTCATAGGGTTTAAAAAAACACACTAACAGAGGGCAGGGAGCACAGCCCATGGTAGAGAGGTTCAGACCACCTCCTACATGGCTACTTCCCATCCACTCATTTTCCATTAGTTTGAAACTGGAAGCTATGATGACTAAAGACCTCCAGCAGAGTTATTTTAGTGCCAAAATATAAATAAAAACTACCCTAAAGAAAGGAATTTAAACCTTTTTTGCTACCTGTTTCTGCTTTGCACTTTTGCAGAACAAAGCTGAAGAACTAATAATGAATGCCTGTACCCCTGCCTCTCTGTTTTCCATTGGCTGGCTTCTACACCCTTGCTTTTTTCTTGGAAGCCACCTATGTCGTATAAGCCAGCAGATCGAACCACAGCACTACAACAAGAGATGCAGTCATCCAACAAGACTTGAAATGCATTGGTTTCTAAAGATTTGCTGGTGGCTTTGCTCTTCAAGGGAGCCATGATTGTACAATATGATATAAAATAGATAAATATGAATAATCTCTTCTTTTGTGGCTTTTTTTATTGGATGACAAATCCCTTTATGGACCAATAGTCCACTGGATCTGAACTGTGTTACCGCTGGGCTAAAAACATTGTACACATTATTGCTAAAACAGGAAACCCCCTTTAAAAAGGCTTAATGTAGGAAAAATGACACGCATGGATTCTACTGTATATATTTCACTATAGATAAAACTTAAATTACAGCTTAGAAAAATACTTGTGTATCAGACATAATTCTCAATAATATAGATAAATCTACAAATATCTTTATGTAGGATATATATTATCTTTCATTGTATATTTTGTATTTTCTAACCACTTCCAAAATACGTAATAACTTTAATAGTCTTCATAAAAAATAAGGAGCTTCTCTTTCATTACCAGCTATAAAATAACTTAAATCTCTTCTTAAAGCTGCCAAGTAACACTTTAACGGGTATAAAATTCTGGATTGACCAAAGCCAAGCCATCTAAAGTAGAAACTTTTAAAAGTTTTGTAAAGGAAAATGCTTAACTTGAAAATATCACCTTTGACTTTTTCCACATCTGAGAGCTGCCACATGGCAGTGTCCATTCACTCAACCAAACATTATTACTAAATAGTACAGATAACATTTTCTTCTCACATATACGGTACAAACTTGAAGTTCTTTGTCAGTATGAAAAATGTAGAGATGAAACTGCTTATTGAGGTAACCATTAAAGTGCATCTGTGGTTTTAGAGCAAACAGCACGCCGGGAACAGGATAGGTACATTGTAAAAAACTAAAAAAGTTTCGGCCACTTTTTCCAAATTTTGAGTTTGGGTGCCAGCTCCATAAATATAGACTGAAGGGTTGGATTTGGATGAATTTCATGACCCTTCACTGTGCCCTATTCTCAGTTCTCCTAAACAACATTGGTAAAACTGGCATGTGAACCAGGTTTTCTCATTCAACTATTGATCCTGACCTCATATATTCTGAATAGACAAAAATTCTGACGGCCTCCAAAATATTCCAAAAATCATTTCCTAAATTTTGAAAAATATTACAGTGTCACAGGGGTGATCAATTTCCTACTAATGCCCATAATTTTGAAATGGGATGCCCAACAGGGTCAAATAGCTGTGATGGTAAGGATAAAATTGGATTGGATAAAATGTTCTAGATCTGCCGATCTTTCTATCATAGGGGAAACCTTGAAATAACTTTTGGGTCTTCTGACGTGCTATAATTATTATGTTCACAGCTCACATTACTTTAGTGTTGCGGTTAATGAGAAGAATGTAACCCTTGCAGACAGCCAACAAAATCATTGATGTCAACTAAACTGACCTAAAAGTTTCACAAACTGCTCATAGTTTAAAGAACTTCTAGGAACTTCTGGAGGAACCCTAGGGTTCAACAGAACTCTGGTTGAGAAATCCCGTTCTAGATGCTTAAATAGAATGAGTAACGGCTCCAAGTGACTGCTTTCAGATTCCCGTAATCCCTGATGACCCCATCATTTTAGACTGCTATTTTCTGTACATAATTACCTAATTTTTAAAACTGTGTTCCCTTTTCCCATGGAATGGCACACAAGAATTTCTATTACAGGATTTTATCCTCCCAGTTCACCCAAGAATGTTCGCACAGGTAATGTACACAATTTACGTGTACTCTACACCCAGCCTTTCATGCGGTATATGCTCTGCCTTGTCTACTGATATTAAGGTAAATGATTCTTTTACCAGACTTGAAATTATAAGAGTTTTGGTATTTTTTTGTTTTGAAGTACAAGTTTCGTTATAAAATTCACTGTATACTGTTACTACCAAAAGTGTTATGCTACGCTAAACCTGCCACCCATGTCCCAGGTCAAGAGTTCTGAATTCCAGCCATCACAGGCTACATATAGGCCAAATGTTTTCCTAAATGGAGGGCATTTTTCACTCTCTGTAACCAATTCTGTTGGTCATTTACTGCTGTTGGTCAAAAAAAACAATAAAAAATACAAAATTGTGTGCAAATCCCGACCCTTGAGATTTGGAGATCAGGACCCCTGTTCTAAATGATTGCATTTGTAGATTTGTAAAAACTGCATAAAGAAAAAGTAGTGGAAAAAGTGCTTGAGGGCTTTAACAAAAATATTTTATATAATAGTTCAATATAGGACATGTCCATGGGGTTGTGTGTCCTAACTTTCTGCTAAAAAGTGTCCTTCATTCTTATCTTGGGAAGCTGGGGTATGCGTTCACTGCTAACTTACAGGTGCTCTTTAATCACAGAATAGTAAAAGCCAACTTATATGAACCTTATACATTGGTTGTATGTAAAAAAAAAATATGTGATATGATAACATGCCAAAATTGTTCCCTTTAACGATTTCAATCAGATTGCTTAAGGAGCTTTTGTAAATGTACATCAGCTACAAAAGCCATTTTATGGTGTTTAGGGTATTTACTAGTTCAAGCTGAGCTTCTGGAAAATAACCAAATAACAGAGATAATATATATATTGTGGCTGTCAGAGAGTTTACAGTTCTATCCATTCAGTTGTAAGATTTACCAACTCCATCACACAGCTTTGTTAGAACTGGAGACCTGATTTTTGGAGGGGATAAGAGTTGTAGTAAAAATTCCAGATAATGAAGGCCAATAAAGGCCTAAATATTTTGAAAATTATTCGCCCAGTATGTTGTTAAGAAATTTTTCCCTTTATCTAAACCAGTAGTCTGCAAACTGTGATACTTGGAAACTATTGCTTTATTTGACAGAATGGGATGTTATTGCCTCACTGATACCAATGATGAGACCTAATACCTCCATCTGTCTCCAACGAGATAATTCTACCCATTGACATTAATAATTGGGCCATTTTCCTCCCAATAACATATAAGTGTTGGGCTACTCCTACCACTGGGACCTACACCAGGGTGTAATTGCTCTTCCCATTGAAGTATGTTCGATTTTTCCTCCAACTGACCACCAAACCAGCAAACTAACCACCAAACCTGAGTCATGGTTTTCTACATTTTTACTGGTCATATTGTCATCCTGTGAAGTCTAAAGAACAAGGAATTCAGTCTTTGTTTAAAAAGTTATGGGGCCACTCATCAAAACTGTACACATTGCAGGAATAATAGGAAACCTAATACAGGTGAATATCTGGCTCTCAACCGAAGAAATTGCTATTTTTTCATTGCAAACTAATTTCCAAATGAGAGGTCAGGCTTTATTCTGCTTGAGCAGTTTCAGTGTTGTAATGAGAAAAGCTACCATCTCTATATCCCTTTTGTCTGCATCCTTTACAAGTGGATGAGTCCTTGAGACAAATCAGAAAAAAACATTGATACTTCTATTGCAGGTCATGTCTGAAATTTGACTTGTAGCTCAGTGAAGACTTTTGAGAACAGCAGTGAGCCAATTACAAATAGGAAATTAGATTCCCGCAGGCATTCTATAGAAGAGAAGAGTATGGAACCCCTCCAGGTTGTCATATAGCAGGGATGTGATGCTCAATTTTTTTTTGACGGTTTTAGAACATTCTAGGTGGCTGCTGTGCAAAAGTAAAAGTATTATATTACAAATTGGCTTGTACAGTAATTATATATTGTATGAAATCATTGTAACAAAGATTGTCTTCAATGTGAGACTGACAGCTTTTGCTCAAACAACTTCGTTCTGAAGGCTGGCCCAACCCATTAGGTTGCAAAATTACAAGTATGAATGTACAACATTGGGGTTCAGACTACTGCAACCTTGTTCAACATCTTCTAAGTTTGCAGATGATCCCTTATATTCTTAAAATATTACCTTGCAAGAAGACACATCGGATTACCCTTCCACCCCCACAGTACAACAAATTTATTCTGCTCCTCTTGCAAAAACAATATTCTAAGACCAGCATAGAAGCTGATAACCTGAGCATGACAGAGGAGGTGCCTACATAATTCTGTTGTCTCTGCAAAGGTAGAGGTCTCAAACTCATTGCTCTACATTGCTCAAACGCCAATATTGTCAACCAGGAAAGTATAACTAGAAAGTAAAAAGTAAATTCTAACTCCGGTCCCATATACCAGTCCCCCAACACTCCCACCCAGGTGCTTACTTTCCTCTCTTACATCATCAGGGTTCAAATCTTCTTTAGCATTGGCTGCTTTTGCACAATACTTTCCCATAGACTCATATGGGACGGTACTCTAACACAAGGGAAGATTGGCATAAAGCCCCATTAAAGTATGGCCAGCGCTGGAAGAAAGACCTAAACACCAGAAGGCACAACCATCATAGGGAGGTAAGTAAGCAACAATGTGAGAGGTTACTAGTTTAGATTAGGGGGCTGGGATGGTGGTTTCTCTTGATAAAATGAAACCGTCCTTTAGATATATGAAGATTCATAAGACTCCAGTGGTGTACGCACATATTCAATATAGATCTAGCATTGTGCATTGTTACCCAAGCTAAATTGTAATATTGCCTACTTTGCACACTGGATATGCCAAAGGGCTGTAGGGTCAAAGGGGTACACTGATATTAGACATTGGTACAAACATTTTTTTGCTCGTCCCTCTGTGTTAGATGGAAATAACTTTAAATGTAACATTGGCACAGCCTAGCCACACTGCCTACTATTCCACAATTGTGCTCTCTAATTTTAAAACAATGGTATGCGTATGTGATATCATCTAAAGTGGCAATAAACATAACTGACGGCATTGTGTCTTTGAGTAGGATATGATATAACCTAAGTCAAAAGTCTTTTCAAAGCAATAAAAGTTTGCTGTTAGCGGCACAATGAGTTACACCATTTCCCTGTCCAGAAGAACTAGCTACTACAGTTCATTGTCTCTTTGAAACTTCATTTTGAGTTTGACAATTTTATTTTTTTTCTCTGGATTCACTCGGAATGCCAGATCAATCTGGTCCATCATCCGCTGAACTCCTTTAGAGCCAAGCTCCCTAGAGTGCTCGGTGAAGTCGACCCCAGAAAGAAGTCACCTTATTGATTCTTGTGTAAAGGCTTTTATTCCATTGAGGATCAGGTCTCAAGGATTTGAAGGAGCGTCTTTTTTTGTCTTTTCAGTTCAGGCGTATGTATCCCTAGAGTTAAGTGCAGTGATTTCAGAGTCATCTCCGTATTTCCCGTTTAATTGTTCACTGTTGGAATCATGAGGGTACAAATAAATGGGAACTTCTGTTATAGACGTTGCAGTATAGGAAGTTGAGCGCATAGAACAATGTTCTCGACGTCTTTGTCCCCACTGAGTTTTGTATTGCATCCACTGCCTCTTTAGTGCTCCTTGTACCTAGGATGAAAAAGAAAAAAAGACCATAACAAACTGTTTTAAGTACATCTGAATAGACATTTGCAACAAATAAAATGTGTTTTTTTCTCGTCCTTTTTTAACATGGAGGAACCCTTAAAACACTTTCAGGTCTTCAGGGATTACATTGCTGGCAGGTGGGAAGGCTGCCACCCAGACAGATAGTCATAGGATCATTGGTATCAGGTAAACTGACATGAGAGTCACAAACTGCTCATTGCTTAAGGAAACCTCTTAAGGAACCCTAGGGATACACGGAACCATGGCTGAGAAACCCTACCTTAGTACATAACACAAAGGTTAAAAAAGACACATACCTATTGAATTAAACAAATAAATTAACATAATCCTAAACCTATAATTAGTCTTCAAGGATTTTTCATGGGCACTTGTTGGCAAGGAACTCACTCTGTCCCCAACCATAACTTCTATTGTTAGAAAATAGGACTAAGCCCTAACTCATTTCACCCCGTTTCTGGGTTTATTTATAGGTTTCTGTGAGGAAGTCTAAAACAAAGTGAAAACAGGTTTGAGTTTTGGGAGTTTGAGGACATCTTTTAACACTGTTATACATTTTTTGAAAACCTGATTCACATTGGTGGTGAAGCATTACAGTTTTTGTAATGGGTGTAATACATGGAGGATGAAACCAGCTCTCAAGTTTACAGAGGTCGACAGTTAGGCTGTAATTTACACATATAAAGTCCAAAAAACAGAAAAGTACCTACTCCCCCTCCTTTCTTTATTTAGCTAGGTTCTATAGGGATTCATTCAAAGAAATAGTCAAAAGGCAAACAGCTTCTGCTGCATTCTCCAGAATTCATTCTTAGAAAACCCTTAAAGCTTATTAACATTATACATGTAATAATTACATATATTTCAAACATTTTTTGAACATGAACATTTTTAATGGGAGATAAAAAAGACATAACATATTAGTTGTTAGTGCATGTTCATTTTCCTAAATTTTTGTCAAAGTTTTGTTGTTAACAAATGTAACTGTATTGGTAAATTTTGTTATTAGAGATTTTGCAATAAATGATGCTATTTTGTCAAAATGTATTAGTCAGTGAAAAGGGCACAATAACCTTTTTAAGTTTATCCAATCCCAAGATCAAAAATGTCTTTAGATGTAGTGGTTGGTTTATAATTATTACTATTATTTTTTTAAGTTTTTTCCCCTAATTTTTACCTGGTTATCTTACTAATGGCACCATTCCTGTCTAAAACAGCAACAACATTCACTCCCTATAAAATACCCAGGGAGTGGCAGCACTGTATATTTAACAGACCAAAAAGGAGCAAATACTTTGCAAGTAATGATAGGGTTCATGGAAGCTTCTTCAAAACTATCCTGAACTTGTTCTTGTGCCAAATAATCAGCACCATATTAACTGTTTTTCATGTAAAAGAAACAGACACAGCAGGGAAAACAGCATTTATATAAGTAACAGTATACCACGATCAAATACACATAGCAAATATAGGTAAAACCCCACAAATATAACAAAAATAAATAAATGAAGCAGTTTTAAATACAGTGCATTCCAAAAAATATCCTCTAAAGATATTCTAGTCATCTCAATAAGCATAAAAGTTTTGTCTTTAAATTGGAACTAAACTAAAAACAAAAAAATCCCACTTAAATCTGGCAGGTCCCTTGATGGCGCTGGTCCTTCCCTCGATCCGGTCTCACGTTGTCCTGGAATTACTCCTTGTCCTGGCTCAGGGGAAGCACCAGGGGCTGTCATCTTCGATCTTCACTTCCGTCTTCTTCTTTGGTCTTCCTCTTCGTCACCCGATCTTGCACTGCGCAGGTGCGAGATCGGGTGACGTAGCTGTTGTGAGAAAAAAAAGAAAGCCGATCTCACACCGCACACGTGAAATCGGCATCTCTTTCTCCTAGGAGGAAAATGTTCCTTCTGCGCATGCTCAATATATCAGGCTCTGCACTCCCATTAAAGGGGCACTGGGTTGTCTACCCTTCTATGTAAAGTAAAATGTTGACTTTAGGTAAGCTTTAATGATATTTTTTTAAAGGCAAATCCATTACAGTGGAACTAAATTCACTTCCCCTCTCTGTGACATCGTCTTTACCTGATCTTCTTTTGGGTTCTTGATCTTTGTCCATTTTTGGTCAGCCAACAATGGCGTAACTCCAGTGCATGTGCATGGGAGTCTATTTGTTACAGCACAAGGGCACGGAGAAAAACCCAGAGCTGCCCATCTCGGTGCACAATGAAAGGCAGATAGCACCCAATTTTTTTGTTTAATGCAAAAGATAAATATGTCTATTCTACAAAAAGAGCCTGCCCATTCACATTTCTTTTTAAAGCTCTGCTCTGCTTTACTTTTGGTAAAAATCGATTTTGCCAAAATTCAGTTTGCTGAGTAATAAAAGGCTGAATGTATATGTTACACACATAGCACAGAGCAGCACCACCAAATCTTGTGTAACTTGATTGAATATAATTCAGCCGGTGGACTATTTTAAGATTAAATGCTTAAGGCTGACAAGGTGAAATGGATTGAAAAGAAGCTTGAATGCTTTTTCATTACTACGTGCACTGTACATGATGTTACAAACAATCTTAATGGTCCATCATCGATTTTTAAAGTTTGGTGACTTTCTGCTCTTTATTGATTTGAATTTTTTTTTTTTTTAGAAAAGTTAGAAGTTGACTAAAACGTGTTATTTAAAGAAAAGTGGTTTTGAGTATCTTACCATTAAATACAATTAGCACTAATTCAGAGGAATGACCTTTTCAATGACAGCGATGACAGCTTATAGATTGTTGTGCAAATAGCAAGAGGAAGTATTTTATATTCTGCAATGTGCAGGTGAATTTTTTTTCCTATTAATGTTCCAAGCTTCTTTTCTATTCTGTGGGTGTGCTAATATCTCCCATTACCCCCAGAGAATTTCAGAATACAAAGACAGGGGACCTGATTTATCAAAGCACTCCAAGACTGGAGAAAATAGACTATCATGGGGGAACCGGGGTGATTCAGCAAACCTGAAACTTCTCTGGTAAAGAATTGAAAACATTTGCCAACTAATAGCAAATTGTTTTTAAGAAATCCACTGCAGTTTTACACTGCAGTATATAGATAACAATGTCTGCATGCAATAAAAACAATTTGTTCATAATGATGTCACTATTATTCACAGATACGTATTTTTTGTGAAAACCAAAAGATAGGCTGGTAGCTTTGGCACATAGGGGTGGTGTTGGTGCTTCTCCACCCCCCAAAAATGTCCCACACATCCTATTGACTTCTAAAGCAGAACTATAGTCTGTACTGCAGAAAGGGACAGGTGATGTACCTTCTGCAATAAACATACTTTCCTAACTTCTTGCTATTGTCTTTAAAGCTGTGCATGCCCGATCTTCGTCTTAATAGCCCCGGGAGGGGGGGGGGGGGGGGCAGATACCTGGCATGTCCTGGCATATCCTGGCATCTCCCAGGGCTGTTGGGACTGAACATACAATTAACATAGACAGAAATACAGGAAGAAAAAGTTTTAATCAGGCAGGTTTGAATGTTTTATTGCGCAAGAGACAATGCCTGCCACCTCTGGCATACAAGACCTGTCTAGTCACAATTTTTTATTTTCGCATTTAGTTCCATTTTAAGTCAGCCCATCATGATGAAACAACGGGAATGAGAAGCTGGCAGGTACAACTACTTGTAAGTGCCCAAACTCCTCCCATCATGCAAAGCATTTTCTATTTATGACTACTGAAGCTCATTGCTCTACTGAACCTTGCCAATGGTACTTTTGGCTTTAAAGCGTACCTAAACCAAAAAAAAACAAAAAACATCAGGAGGTAGTACTAATTTCCTGGCTCCTGTGGCTTTTTGTCCCAGCTCTAAACCTCATGGCACGTGTGGGATTCTGCTGTTGAGTTGGCGGTGAAGATTGGGCACAAGGGTGACAGCACAAGGTAAGTTTGTGCCACAATTGGCAAGCATTCTTACTGAATATATCATAAGATCACCACCCACCAATGAGTTTAGTTCCACTTTAGGCATGTGACTTAGCACCCGTCACCCATGCCTACAGACTTAGCAGACGATATAGTTCCTTGTGGGCTAGGGGCATGCCGGAAACAGCAAATGCTGTTGTTACTATCAAATTGCTGGTGGCTTTACAATGGTGGCATCATCATGTGCAGAAAAGGTGGGTAAGGAGGGTGCCTAATGCAGGGAAAGAGGGCATCTCTGATACCTTGTGGTTTACTTTATTATTATACATCACATCTTTTAAAAAATGTCAGAACACCGCATGTATTCTCTTTGGTAAAGGTGAATAAATTAATAAGAAACCTGCTGCCTCTTAATTCTAATTACAGTCTGTAATTGTCCAAATATAAAAGCCCATAGCAGACTGCACTGCGATCTATGCTAATCACATTGCAGACACATTTGCTTTGCATGATGATAATGTATACAAGTGAATGACAATTGATGCACCTTCTGGACTCGGCTCATCCCTGTAGTTTAGCTATCAGACACATTATAAGTGTTCATTTGTTTCTGGAAATACCGCTGCAATATAGGGAATTGAATGACCTCTATTTGTTCAACTCCTGAAATGACTGCAATACATAAATTATCTCCGGGTCTTGTAAATAGGATGGAGGACAATGTAAATAAAATGTGATGTGCACTTTGTTTAAGCTTCATAAACTAAATGTCCTGATGCTTAAAGGGAACCTGTCGGCCTGGGCCTTCTATCTATTGGTCTCCTCTCTGACCTGTGGTGGTCCTTTGTTGACCCAGGGTGTGGAGCTGATGTGATGTCAATGTTACCCTATGCTCTAGGCCTGATTTATTAAAGTTCTCCAAGACTGGAGAAAATAGACCATGGAAGAACCTGGGTGATCCAGCAAACATTGAATGGATTTCTTAAAATCATTTGCTATTAGATGGCAAATGTATTCAATCCTGGGCCAGATCCATTTCAGGTTTATTGATCACCCACGCTCTTCCATGGTAGTCTATCTTCTCCAGTCTGGGAGAGCTTTATTAACTCAGGTCCAATATGTAAGAATTATACCTGGGTAATGGCCCCTTTGGAGGGCTGGGCCATGACACCCATTTAATTAATAGTGTATCCTCAGGTTTCCAAGGTATCCTAAACATATTATTCTAAAAGTTTTTATACACAGTCTGGGGCCAATTTGACACTTTTTTGAAAAAAATGAGAATTGGGCTTTAAAGGAAGAACCCACCGGTTCATTTTCATTTTATAAGAATATATGTGAGATGGAATAGCCTTTTTAAAATTTTGGTAAAGCATGTAGAAACCATGATAAAATTTGCCCAAATTCTTTTAATAATTATGCTTGACCTAACTATGGATTCCTCTCAATTAAAACAAAAGTTTCCCTTTAAACAGTTTTCCTATTACAATGATAATGATGAAAAAATTAGGCAAAATTCTCCTGTCAATTGTGAAGTGCAGAAAATACAAATAAGTTGAAATAACGTAATTACTGCAAATCACGCTAAGGTTACAGGCAACACAATTCATGAGGGAGCTGTAATCATTTTAATGAATTATAATCATTGACAGCAATGTAATTTAATAGAAATGAATTAAGAGCTGAATATGCTACTACATTGTTCCCTGCCACTGGAGGATAACTAAAATAATGCCATTATTTACTAGAATTAAAATAAAAAGAAATTACAAAATACTCTATAAATACCAACAGAAGAACCAATGGGAACTGTGATTGGATTTGCAATTAGTGTACAAAGACTTTCATATGCCCAGTCTCCATAGCCAGGCATCCATTTATTAAACTAGCAGTATTTTATGAAAGCAGCACTGACGTCACTGTCATTGGGCATGGTGCAGTTGAAGGCATCTGGTGTTTGCCAAGTATAGATTTTTCCAAATAGGTTGCCAATAGTCAGTCTGTATTTCTTTTTGATGCACGGTTCTATGTTGGTGTGTTCTGTAATGGCAAAAGGCACCCTGTACAACAAAAGTTTGTTTCAACACTTTGGCTAGTTTAAACTGGCAGACAGATCACACTCCGGACACGTGCCCGACGCTTCATGACGCGGATGTCCATATCGAATGAATGGGGGCAGCAGTAAGTGGTTTGCTACCCCATGCTGTGGTCATACTCCGCTTTTTTAAAATCCAGGGGGTGGCAGAGTGGCTGGCAAGATGCCAGCTGCTGGGAGACGCATACTTACCTTTGCTCATGAAACCAATCTGAACAAGCTTGTGCAGAGATGCGATTTGGGTAGGCCGTCTTTTGTTTTTTATCTAATTTTTTAAATTTGGTCTGCAGGTCTCATTAGAGTGTAATATTTTCCATACTCACTTTTTTTTTCTTTTACAGGGAAAAAATGTTTTTCCAGTTTGGGATGATATTACAGTTTGTATTACAGTTTGCACCCCCATCAGTTCTTTATACAACAATTTGCCACGGTGTGCCGTTAAAGTTGTACTGTCACTTAGAGGAACTGTCAGAGAATTATTGGTGTTTCCGTGCCCCTCACTGCAAGACCAACTCAATGTCAGCCCATCACTCTGGATCACAAGCCAAACTCTTTTGCCAGTAAAATTGTGATGGAATCTAGATAATGGAAAGTTATGGTGTGGTACACGCCCAAGTTTCAAACCTGTCACGTTAGGCCTGATTTATTAAAGCTCTCCAAGGCTGGAGAAGATACACTCTCATCAGTGAAGCTCGGTGATCCAGCAAACCTGGAATGGATTTGCTATTTGTTAGCAAATGTTTTCAATACTGCACCAGATCCATACCAGGTTTGCTGGGGCATCCAGATTCACTGAAAGTGTATCTTCTCCAGCCTAGGAAAGCTTTAATAATTCACAGTACAGTACAGTAAATTGTTTATATATTCTGATCAATCACTAAAAGAACATAAAAATGTAACTTTTTTCTGTGGTTTTAGGTACTGTGGAAAAATTCAATTTCACATTTTATCAAAAAGGAACCAAAGTCTTAGCTTTTTCTCTGTTATTTTACATTGCATCAGAATCTGGGAAAGCTTCTGGATCTTTGAGGATAGCTTTAACATATTATAAGCAGTTGTAGAGATCATAGAGGGATTGCTTTACTGCTTGGTAAGAAAATGCAGCGTCCATAGTGTGGGCACAAGTTCCTTTTTTATAGACCACTATAGCAAATAATATATACTAAAACAAAATATATACAAAACTATATGTGGCTAAAATCTATAAAAATATAAATATACAATATATGAATTTCCTGTTCTCCAAAGTCTTTTTTTTCCAAAACCGAAGAGAAATCCTAACAATGTAACCATTTAAAAAGTGGTAACTGGGCTTTGTTTGCCTGGAAGGGTGTAGAAGTGATTGGGCAGCTTTAAAGCCAACCAGATCACTTCTGCATGGAAGCCCAGAGCCTGCTGATCAATTATAGAACAAGTTTATGAATGCTATTGCAGCTGTCAGCTAGTTTTATTACCTTGACTGCCATGATGTTTAGGAGAGATCCGTGACTGTAAAAAGGGATAAAGCACAACTCTAGTTGGGGTGGAGAAGGATCAGAACCTCTTATGGGTTTCATGTTGCTGTTTCTATAACATTGGGGACATTTTTCCTCCTACATGCTCAGTAAGACAGCACAAGGATTGGGGGAATGTTTGACAGTATGGTAAGGAATAGTGAGTATTATGTTTTATATCTCTGTTCCCATGATGGGCATTTCTTCATTTCTGTGCATTCATCAGGACGGCAAACAAGGTAAGATATTTCCATAAGGAATACAGTTTTCAAATAACCTTGTAGAGGGTCATATTCTCTTAAATTAAAAAAAATATTTTGAGTGCATTTAGGCTTTAAGCAGAAATCTTCAATTGCCCTGAAATGTCACAAGTCATAAAAGGTTGTTTTATAATATTATCAAATCGCTCCATTCAATGATACTGAAAGCCAAAGATTAGCTTAAATTTCACTGACAACTCCTGAAGCATGCCGCTGCACTGTAGGAGGTCTAAAAAATAATGCAAATGAAAAATTGTTCTAATAGAAATATTTATGCTGCATTGAGATATGAGATCTTCACGAATAGAAGGAAGGGAATTGTGAAATATTTGCATTAACGTGTAGGCACATACTAACAATCAATTCCTTTGGTTTGCTACATTTTGATCTGTTACATATGTCATTAAAATGTTTTCTTATGTTATTATGAGCACATTAGTTAAACAATGTCACAGGAATTTATAATAATAATAAATGGTATCAATTTGGAAGAAGAGAACACAAGGTGTGAGCCAGTTAAAATTAGATTTAAAGCGGAACTAAACCCTAGGAATAATCACCTGTCTCCATTCCGTCACAGGTGCTGCCATCTTCTCCCTTCTTCTCTTCCACATTCTGATCTCCTGCTATCCTGATTGGCTGGGCCAGGATGATGGAACTTTTAAACAGGTGTTTATTCATTCCCTGCATCCGGAAGGGAATTTGGGATTGTTGGGTATCTCTGGCAACCAATGCCGAACATGTGCAGCTCAGCCAATTTTGACAGCTGGGAAGCTATCAGGCAGGCAAAAATTTTTATTGCAAGAGAGACCTGTCTGATGGCAAACTTTTGAAGTAGACCAATATTATTCAGGCCAGTAATCTAAGTAGGGAAAAAGAAGAGATCTCTCTAATGTAGGGGAATGCTCTCTTTGACTGTTGTCCATGGAGCAAGAGTCCCCACTGGGACATATTCCCACTATTCCTGTTTTGGTGACCATTACAACTTTTGGATTTCCTATTATTTTTTTGGGCACTTTTATGGTAAAATCCCAACCGTAGAGGGAAGAGACAAAAATAAAAACCTGATCATCCTTTCTATCAATCACATCTCACAATCACAAAACCATAAAATATGTCTGGAGTTGGACAATAAATGATGATCAATGTGCTCACTTTACCAGAAGTAATTGATATTTGCCCCCTTATTAAATCTTTCTCCAAACATTATTCTAGAAATCAAGAGTCACTTGAAGTTTCTTTGCCACCAGCATGGCCTCATGGCGATAACACCTACCATCCCCCGGAATAACATAACAGAACCCAGTAGATGAGAAGCTGTTATCAGCTATAGGTCTGTTATGCAGCATATAAAGATACATTGGAGGCTAACTATATATAATTATATATATATCATCTTTCCTATGGCTGCAAAAAAAAAATTTGAGACTAAGACCCTGATTTAATAAAGTTCTCCAAGGCTGGAAAGAATGCACTTTCATCAGTGAGGCTGGGTGATCCAGCAAACCTGGAATGGATCCTATCCAGGATTGAAAACATTTGCTAACAAACAGCAAATGACTTTTAGGAAATCCATTCCAGGTTTTCTGGAGAACTTTAATAAATCAGGACCTAAATCTACCAATTTTCCATAGGCCCAATTGTAACTGGTACTCTTTTTTTTTTTTAAGTATATATTTTTATAAATTACATTCTGCACTGCAGACCCAATACAAAAAAAGCTGAGAATAAATCTTACCTCTCCGTTAAAGAAACAGAAGATGGTGGCAACAAGTAATCCCTTAAAAAAAATAAAAACAGGATGTGTTAAAAAACTAATAAAACATTAATATGTTTTTAATTGTAACAAGTAATTGTATCCTAAGCAATGATATTTATTGAAATGTCTTATAATGATATGGAATGGGATGTTAGTGAATAGGCAGACCTTGCATATGGGTGCTTTATTAAACTTTACTTACAATAATTAACCTGTTTTCCCCCTTTATGTCTTAATATTTATTTCTTTTTTTGCTATCTTTTACATTTTGTTTTCACCTTACATACACAGAAATAAAACACAAAACTCAGGTGCTACATTGGTTATCATCTTTGGCATGTTGGGATGTTTTTTCATTTGGGGTCATTGCAAAGTTGTAGTAATTGTTTTAAAACACTGATAAAACTAAACTATATGGCCAAATGTTTGTGGGCACCTGGCTGTGATATCTACTTGAGTGTGTCAGATATACTATGACAAAAACATTGGTATGGAGTTCACCTCTCGTCCCCTCGGTGGCTAAAATATTCTTCACTCTCCTGGGAGCATTTTTTGCAAAGTTTTTAAAGTATGCTTGTGGGAATTTGTGGACATTCAACCAAAAGAGCTCCTTGTGGGATCAAATACTAAAGACCTAACCCTGTGACCTGAGTCAGAATTCCATAAACCAATGGTGTACAAATTAGGATTTTAAGGTCAGGGCTATGTGCAGACCATTAAAGTTCCACTACACCAAGCACATCACACCCCTTTTTTTTTTTTTTGATAGAATTGGCTTTGCACACTGGGAAACGACCAACAGTACCCTTTCCGGAAATAACTTGTCCATGCATTTTGCTCAAATATCTTAGCAGTGGTGGACATAGCCTACAGTGGGGCCCCATTCAGAACTGATTTGGCCCACTCCCTGCTCTCCCACTGCCTCCACCCACAATCTGACACAAAAGCACAACCACAAGTAGGACACCTGGACAGGTAGGATGAATTGAAAGAACTGGCAATACATCCTACAGATCCAGATGTCCTACTTGTTGCGGGCTCAAGTGTAATAAAGTAACAGTAAACCACAGAAACAAGGGTTCTAGTGCCTGGTCCCATTGCCTGGTCGCGCTGTCAGTGTTTCTGTGTAAGAGCACCTTCCCTGTTCTGACTCCATTGCGGTTCAATTCCCATACAAAGCTTTTTAAAACAATTGTAAAGATGTTGGAATTCCAGCATATGAATCCAAGATCATCATAGATCCAAAAAAAGAGATGTAATCAAATTAATTTTTTAAAAATACGTATTTATCCAAAAAAAATTTAAAAGACCAGGAACATGGCTGTAACCAACAAAGGACACGAATAGGTTACACAGATGCTTGAAAATGAAATAAAAGAACAAGTAACCAACTTCTAATAACCTAATAGGCTGAATAATGAATTGCAGAAGAATGATGTTCACGTCAAAGCTGGAGTTGCCAAGGTCTGACACCCTCCCTGTTGAATTAATGCTGCTGTTTTGGTCCTGGCTGTTGTGGCCCTGTTGGCTGAAAAAGGCGTGGGGCCCTCATGAGGCTTTACACTTTGCACCTCTCTATATCCACCCCTGTATCTTAGCACAAAAGCATGTTTGATCATATTGTAAACTCTTGAAATACATTGATGATTACTAGTACTATTTTACTTAATGCTTGGAAAAAAATAGCAGAAATAGTGAGTCAGTGTAACGTAAATGAATTTTGATGTGCTTAGGACAAGAACAGATCTATACTATGATGAAAAATATCACACTAGATGGACAATTTGGCCTTTTTCTGCTTTCACTCTTCTGGGTTTCAAGGTTATGAATATGCCTATAGCTGAAATGTAAAAAATTGTTCTAGCCCATAAGGAGTGCACAGGTTTAGAAACCAAAATCTATAAAGTGTTTTGTTTCTCTATTGCTGCATTAATACTTGAAAAACCCAAAAAACAACGACAGTGCTTGGTGGACACCCTGACACATATGGAAATATTGGACAGTGGAAACCAATGGTGATGAACAAAGCCAACAGATTGATGAGTATTCTTCTTCTTCTTTTCCAAACTTATTCTGCAACAGGGTCCCCTTAAGCCAGAAATCAATATACAGTTTAGGATCTTGTCTCTCCTTCTTTTCTGATGTCCCCATCTTCATAACTCAAGTCATAAATTGGTCCAGCTTAAAGTAATTTATTTTTTTCTTTTTACAAATTGCGGTAATTGAGCATTTAAAAGTGCAAGAACAGCGAGTACAGTGAGGCATCCTCCTCTTGTGCTATGTTATTTCTGTCTCTTGGATAATTCAATTTTTCCAAATGAGAGCCATTCCGCCATGTTTATTATTCCGCTTAGAGTTAAATGGAAATGTATTATTCTACTTTGGGGAAATTGAGAATTAAAAGCGATGCTTTATTTTATTTTGTATCAGCCAAGTACAGAAACACAGCTGAATGATGTGTTTTTTAATGGAAAACTTGATTTTATAAGAGAAAACGAAAATGTTTGTATATAAATCAGTCATGCATTAGTCTTTGTACAGCTGTAACATAACAGCAGAATTCTTATTAGTTGTTGTGGGTGTGCTTCAATTCAAGCCATGTTTTATGGTTTACTTTCCTCTCCTACAGCTACTGAAATCTTCTATTTTAAAGTCCTAAATGTAAGAAACAGGACTTCAAGTGGCACATTTACTATAAGTGATTATGCTCTTCATATGGGCAACAAGACATATTACTCTGCAAAGTATAGCTCACATGGCTTACAAAATGAGGTCTAACTTCAATTTGCAAAAAAACACCCAATTACATGCACAGAGAAGAAAAAATGTTTAGATTAAGACGCTTTATCTCATTCACTCTTGCAGAGAGATAATTACCTTTGCTATGCAAACAGCCCAAACTCCTACTGCAAATCAACTCCATTGTCACTTTGACCACTCAGGGCTGAGTATGGAGGAGCATGGAACCACCTATCCTGTAACAGTATTCACATATAGCAGCCAATCCAAACGCCTACCTACATGACCCAAAGACTCACATCAAGTTTCCCCTTGGCATCCGACACCAGGAATTGTAGTGCTTCCAAAGATAACAAACGTCTAAAGTCCCAGCTGCAGGCTTCTAGTAGCAGAACTTGGGAACATTCCATCAAGTATATAATGCAAGATGGCTAAAATAAAGTCAGGATGTAAAGCCTAGTTCAGAGAAATAAAGACAATCTTCAGGCTACCCAGACCATCCCCAAGGCAAAAAGAAAAGAAGACCTTACAGTACAAAGGAAAAGATAAAATCAAAAACAGACTACAAAGAAAAGTTGTGGACTTTCTGATTGATATCAAACTAGTGGAAAACATGTTCAAAAATGATAATAATGTTACCCTGTCATTGAAATGATTGCAGATCTTGGAAACAACATGTTCGGTATGATGCAGGGGTACAAATCTGATATTTATTCTCAATAAAAGAAAAAGTTTAAGCAATGTGAAACCCTGAAGATTCCTATACAGGTAATAGAAATAACTGATTGGATAGACACTGATAAAGCATATAGTATATGAATGTGAAATAGAAAGAAAAAAAAAGTAAAAGAATAAATGATTACAGACTATTTTTGTAGTGATTCTAAGGAAAGTAAAACAGTAAAACTACCAAACATAAAGAGCATGGGACAATAACCAAAATATCGCATGCAATGAAGGCTGTATCAAAAGCATCCTTAACTTCTACAACCTCATAAGTTCATAATTCCAACTGCAAAAAAGCCTCAAGCCATATTATGGCACCAATGGATCAGCATCAGCATGATTATATACCTAATATAAGTCATTCATCAATTACTTTGTCAGGACTTTTGATAAGGTCAAATGTGACATCCCTATAGAAATGCTTTTGAAAAGGGGTAAGTTAAAAAGATGTATGTGCTATAGCCACTAAGTATAGCAAACAGCAAGAGTTTCCAAATATGGATGGCGAATGTGAACATAAAGTAGCAGTAGGAATAGGTGTGTGCTACGGTCGTGTTCTGACTCCATTGCTGATCAATTCCAATACAAAGCTTTCCAAAACAATTGTAAAGATGTTGAAATTCCAGCATATGAATCCAAGATCACAGTAAAAAAAAAGAGATGGAAACAAAATATTTTTGACTGCAAGATATGATAAAGACCTTCACTGCAAATATGTTTTTATCCAAATAAACATTCAAAAGACAAGGAACATGGCTGTAACCAACAAAGGACACAAAGGGCCTGATTTATTAAAGCTCCCCAAGGCTGGAGAGGATACATTTTCATCAGTGAAGCTGGGTAATCCAGCAAACCTGGAATGGATTTCCTAAAAGCCATTTGCTATTTGTTAATAAATGTTTTCAATCCTGGGCCAGATCCATTCCAGGTTTTCTGGATCACAAAGCTTCACTGATGAAAGTGTTTTCTCTCCAGCCTTGGAGAGCCTAAATAAATCAGGCCTAAAGAACTTACACTGATGCTTGAAAATGAAATAATAAAACAAAAAAAAACTTCCAAAAACCTGAAAGACTGAATGACGAATTGCTGAAGAATGATGTTCATGTCAATGCTGGAGTTGCCAAGATCAAACAAAGTTTCTGGAAAACACCAAGATGATGGGAAAGAAACTTCCTCTATGTTATTTGCGAAGTATGGCACGTAAAAGCTCTCTCTTACTGGGCCTGATTTATTAAAGCTCTCCATGGCTGGAGAGGATACACTTTCAGCAGAGAAGATGGGTGATCTAGCAGACCTGGAATGGATCTGGTCTAGGATTTAAAACATTTGCTAGCAAATAGCAAATGACTTTGACAAAATCCATTCCAGGTTTGCTGCATCACCCAGTATTTTGAGGATCTGCAGGATGGACATGGTCACAAACGAAACTATGTTGCAAAGTTAAAGAAGTAAAGTCACATCTGTTGGAAGTAATATCGAAGAAGAGAAAATACGATCTTTTTTGGCCATATTGCATACAACTTAGTTTGAGAAGATCTATGCATGTTTGTGGAGATAAGAAAATAATTACATGGCGGATGGATGACATCTTGTAAATGACAAGGCAACTGTGACGTAAAGTGCAACGTCAACCTGCCAAAGACCAGATGGAAAGCTGGATGCCGAGTTCCAGTTTTGAAGTTCACCAAAGACAGCAAGTGCTCATGGTAATGGTAAAACATATCTTAAAAGATCATTTCTAGATTGCTCATCCTTGTTCTTCCAAAGGTTACATTTCTTGACTATTGGACACTTTGTTGGCAATAACTGATCCAAGGAGGCAGAAGCTTTCCTACTTATGAGTTTTCACCGTCAGCTCTGACATTAGCTGTCTTCTTGATCTTATAACCTTTGTTTTCTAATGGTTTTGCTGAAATTATATTTTTTGCTAAATTTCATTATCAATCTTCTGAGGTCTTCTAGATAAGTAGAGTGTCACCGGCATGGAAGGATGGGTAGAAGTTTTAAACATATCTATAAATACACTATTTCACCGTGTCAAGCAGGTCTCCCAATGCTCTGTCTTCTGTAGACTTGATGCACTAGGGAGCTGATATTGACGAAGACTTTAAAGTAAACAGAACTCAATTAACCTTGGAATTGACAACATAGAGCTGGCAGGAACATATAATTTAATAATGTTTTTTGGTTACACAACCCAGAAGTACAGCACTTACTGCCTTAAATACTGACTGGCCCAATACAAGTAAGTCTCTACAGCTTTTAACAAAGCTAATCAGCACCCCTAATGCCTTGGGACCCCAAATGGAAACACCACAACTTTTGTAGCCCCCCTTTCTCTTGAAATTTTGGCATTTAGAATGTTTGGAGAATTTTTGTCAGCCCTATACAGGGCTTTATGCTTTATAATCAGAAGCAATGACATCACTTCTACCATAGCCCTTGTATTAGGAGTTGCATATCTGGCAGTCGATCCCGCGCTAGATTGCGGTGACCCTGTTTACTCCCTCCGATGGTGTTGCTTGCAGCAGCAAAGGATATCAAGCAATTAGCTCTCTGTCCTTAATCTTGTCAAATCTGTTGATGGTGTGATGTTTTGTTTGATTACCTGTTTGCCTTCCTGAGATTGTTTGCTCCCTGGACTGACCTTTGCTGGTACTTAACAGTTGGGTACATTGTTTGATGGACTGATCCCTGTTATTGGCCCTTTGCTCTGTTTCTGGACTTGGATCTGCTGGACTCTCTGCATACCTGTACTGCATACCTGTGGATCACCTCGTAACTGAACCTGGACAGTCTGACCTCCGTTGCGTTCCCTTTTTGTGGGCTCCTGGTCTTCTATGTCTTCCTCAGATGCCACTCTTTGCACACTGAATCTTGGGGACATTCGTGTACTGGGATGGTGTAACTAGCCTAGGCTATGCAGGGGCTTACTATAGGTGAAGAGTGCGGAGTTAGATTGGGGCACTGGCTCCTGGTTAGCACTGGCTCTGGACCTGGGCCACACTCAGGTTTTATACGGGAAAGGCAGGGGCTTCCAAAGAAGCAGAACTTCCGTTTTAATGAAAGGTTCATTTAAAAAAAAACTTTTTGTGTTTTAAAGTACATTAACCATTTTAATGCATAAACTGTAATCTGTAATTTAAAGAACAATAAAAGACTAGCAACAAAGTACCCACAAGTAGCTAGATGATAGATACATGCCAAATCCCAAAAAACAACATTTTATAAAGCAAGGAAGGGGTAAGGGGACTTTTTAGGCAAGTATTTACATACCGGTATAAGCAAATTTTTGATTCTTGTGTCGATACATGCACAAATACATTGTAACCATTTTTTATTTTTTTTCATAAAATAGAACTTTAATAGAACAAACTGTTACAAAAAGAGTCATGCAGACCACATATGCATAAAACAACGCATTTCGTGGATGTGGTCCACTTCAGGAGGAATACATTTCTATATTAAAAATAATTATAAGTACATACTTCTTGCCTAAAATGTCCCCTTACCCCTCCCTTGCTTTATACTGTAATACTGTAATTTAAAGAAAACACAAAAAAGAAAAGTGTTGTATACCTGATAATGCATCAATATGTGCATAATATAGTCATAAATTTCCCCCGCCAGACGGTTCTCCGGCCGCCATGGAAATATAACAAACTGGATTCCTAACAACGGCACCAGAATTAATGTGGCTCGTACTGCTTTCATATACATGTTGGACTCCGCTCGATGGGTGTCTCGTAACTTCGTCACAAGCACTAATACAATGTTCAGGAGGAAAAACAAATTAACCTGAAAAGAAGAAAAAAGGATGATATCAATCAATAAATAGTATTTTCAAATATATCCATACATTATAATTACCAGTTCATTCTGCAATATTTTGGACAGGGTGGGGACTGATCAGAATCCCCGTCTGAATTTTGTCCCGCTGTCCCAGAATAAGGCAATAAAGTAAAATCTCAAGGTCATAAAAAGCAATGAAAACTTTACAATTACTAGCAATATATAAACTTGGAGCCAAGTTGTTCACTTTACAGTCTTTACAAATGACAAGGAGCACTTTTGTGCCTGGAGGGAAAGAGGTTTAACCTCCGTATATAGAAAAGCTTTTTTTTTACAGCAAGAGCTGCTGAATAGATTTCTCCAGCTTGTTCTAGCTGGCTCAATATTTTGCTTCAAAGAAAGGCTGGATGTGTTTCTAACTGCACAAAATATAACTGGCTATAAATATTTATAAGTAATAACACTGTAAATTGTTGGTCCAGGGAGTATTGGTTTGCCTTAGGGGGTTAGGACAGATTTTGACCCCTATTGGAGCAAATTGGAGTATGCTTCACCAGGGTTTATCGCCTTCCTCTGGACCAATTGAGGTTTCCAAGGGTGCGTGTCATTTTCAGTCCAACTATGTAGCTAAGTACTTATCCCAAAATTAATATTAGCTATGTTGATTGCAAGAATTTCTACAAAATGTATTTTTAGATTACATCCTAGGAAATCCGGACTCCATGACTCAACGTCTGTGCTGCTCCTAGGCAACCAATGGCCATTTAAACTTTTCTAGAAGAAAAGCACGGATAGCTGCAGGGGGCAAATGTAATTTTAATAATGAGCCAAGAAAAAAATGTTACTTTCATAATATCATGGAAATTATTAACAACTTTTAGCAAAACAGGAAATGCAATTTAAAGTAGATGTGTACCTAAATATTGTTTTAATGCTAAAGCAAGAGCCCTGATTAGTGAATTAGGAGTAAAAGAATCCTTGAAAGGCTTACCATACCAGGAAAAAATGCTGCTTCCAGTTCTCTGTAGTGCTGGTGTAGGCCCTTGGTCATGTGATCTCTGCTAAATTCGGAGATTAGAACTTGGACTGGCTGGTCTTTGCTTTCAGTAGGGATCACATGACCAAATTCTTAATTTTTTACTCCTTTGACCAGCAGCAAAGCAGAACAGGATAGCAATATAGCCCTCATACAGTATTATATTACATTTTTAATGTGGAACTGTTACAATTTTTGGTATGTTTTATACCTATCTTTGACCTAATTGTAGAGAATTTACTTTATTTCCTGTTCCTGTGAAACCCATACAAATTTTAGGGGGTTGCAGCTGACACTGGGATTAGGAGGGAACATACATTAATGCAAACATTGTCAGCAGTTGTGCTACTTTCCCACTCCAATTATGTGTTTACTGACATCTGTATGTGATCACAATAATAGGCTAGCCTTGTCTACTAAATAAATCTGTATAAATGTTTAATTCTATTGAGAGACTGCACTCTTCTACTCTTCATTTAAAAGTGGCATTAGGAAGTTTGCATCCAGTTTGGTTTTAGACGAAATGGGGCAAATTTAAAGTTGGGGGTCTCAAAAATGCACAGAGCTCCAGCTCCCAGGCATTCCGTCAATTGGGGCTTTAAAAAAGATGGGACTATGGGCAATTACCCCAAAACCGGCCCTGGCTTGCACTGATCCTTTTTTAAATCATGGCTAGATGCTTCCCAATACTGAAGCCATGTAGATGTCAGGAAAGTGAAAATTATTCATAAATGCCTACAATATCACATAGATCCAACCTAGTGCTGTTGGTAGACTCAAATATGTATTAAAGTGGGGTCCAATCTGTAATGGTGGGTTATCTGTATCGTAAGGTTAATCCTTTATTTTGATGCCATGGGGATTCATAAATGAAAAATGTGATAGGTATGTAATAACAATTTACCATTTTCTTGACATCTGCATGGTATCACATTAATGAGAAACATCAAGAAGGGATCTACACAAGCTGACAAAGAATAAGAGTGAAAGCTCCTGATAGGGTTACATATTTATAAAGATTCATTTTCAGATTTTTTGGTCTTTATGCCAGAGAAAATACCCATCATTTCCTGTTCTGACAAGCAGTGAAATGAAATATTCCCAAGAGATTCACATACAGAATGGTCTTTATTTTTCGAAATATTACCTATACAGTATATTGATGACTGATATAACTCAGAAGCGTTTTGCAAGTATTCCATATTTTGCTTTTTCATACATAAAAATGATGTAAGATTTATTTCTCCATGCTTCAGCTAAAACTTCTGCTCTCCTGGAGACTCATTCTCCAGAAACAAGAAATGATTCTTAGAATGTCTGCTAATAATCAGCATATTGGCACCACACATCACCTCTTGGCTGCTTCCCCAACTTTTGAAAGGCATTTCCATCAGTTCGTAAAGAGGAACCTTTGAAGTCCAATGACAAAATTGCTCTGATGTGCTGCAGACATCCAATAACTCATGTTCATAATTCTGTTTAATGTCTTTCACTTGGAGTTCGTAGCAAGTACAAATATTTCCTATAGCTTGGGAAATTTATGAGATATTTTATTGTTTGTTGTTGGTGTAAATGAACATGGCCAGAAATCACCAAAATGGACAACACCAAGGAAACTGGCTTCCCGCACACACAAGAATTTCCTTTACAATGCTGCAATACTTTCTGATACACCTCGTGAAACCTACAGGCTTTATTTGATAAAAGTTTGTGTCCGAATGTCATGATAATCCAATGGATGAAGTTATGCAGAAATCAAAATCAGAGCTTTTGACTTCACTGTGACTTTCCAATCTAAATTTCCGTTGTAGCTCAGTGACTTGTATGTATTGAAACCAGAGGCAGCCAGGCAGGTAGAGGAAGAAAGTCTACTTTATGTCAAATTGCCTGGCAGTATATTTCCTAAATCACAACTACAAGCTACATTTATTTATTAAAAATGTCCTCCAGATGTTAAAAGGAAGCTCTGACATCAATACTCAAATTGAGATCTTTCCCTATTCTTCAGTAACCTTTTCTTCCCAACACTTTCTTTGTGTTTTATGAATAATGAATGGCAGAGTCGTTTACCTCCAATGACTAAGGACTTACTATAAATTCGGGGCCCCATAGGTCTGCTCTTAAGTTGTCATTAACACAGTGCCCAATATTCCTAATGTACTGGTGGGGAAAGCGGTACTGATCTAATTACAATTGCATCACGCTGTAAGTAGGGACACCCCACTCTATAGAAGAGGTGCCAAGGGAACCCCTTGGCATCACATATTTCCATATATCTATATTTGTTTAGTAAGGTTAGTAACTCAGGAATCATTAAAGCCAAAGCATCTAGCCAGGGAACTAGCGTTCTCATGGTGAATTCACCAATGGCCGACTCCATGTTTCCTTCATGATCGTGTCCCTTTAGGTCAGAGACTTTCTCAAAGTTGTGAAAAGTCATGGCTACACAAGATCCCAAAAATAATATATTGACAAACTTTTAGCAAACAGTCTTTGGATGATACAAAGAGCAAACGTATGTAGACACGTGACTAGCACATTTGCCATATGGCTAATAGTATGTAAAAACACCATAACTGTGGCCCTTTACCTTCCAGTAACAGTTTGCAGAAGACTCTTCTCTGATCCGGCACTACTGTGCACCTAGAAAGCCATCTCCATAAAGACATGAGCTTGATGTGGAGGAATCAAAGCTGCCTATGCAGAGCTCTGACACCAATCCTACTAAACAATTTGGGATGCTGATTGCACACCTGGTCATTACACAATAGTAGTAGAGCTCACAAGTTGTATTTTGACTGATAGGGATAAATTCCCACAGACACCTTCAAACCTTGGAAAGCCTTCCCATGAGAGAAGAGGCTGTTGAAGTAATAAAGTGGAGGAGGTGAGAACTCCATACTAATGCCCATGATTTTTTGATGGAATGCCCAACAAGCTCTTATATTTGAGATAGTAAGATGCCCCAAACATTTGGCCATGTGGGCCTGATTTAGCTCTCCAAGGCCCGAGAGGATACACTTTTAACAGTGAACTTGCGTGATTCACCAAATATGGAAATGTATTTCTTCAAAGTCATTTGCTATTTGTTAGCAAATGTTTTCCATCCTGGACCAGATCCATTACAGGTTTGCTGGATCACCCAGGTTCACTGATGAAAGTGTATCCTCTCCAGCCTTGGGGATCTTTCCTGAATCAATCCAAAAATGCACAGAAAACACAGCTATAAAGGAAAAAGTTTCATAGTCTAAAAGGCCAGTGGATAGCCAAAAATATAGTATCTAGTATGCTAAATTGCCTAAATGTGTTCATTTTGCTCAAAAATCATACATTTATTATCCTTTATGTGAAATAAAACAATAATCTTACCAATAACGCCGCCATGATTGGACCATGAACGATGTATAGCAAATGTGTTTCCACACTCATCCAACAGCTGAAAAAAAAAACAAAGACTGTATTGGATTTTATTTGTAATTTTTTTTTCAGTTGTAGAACTTTTTACCCTCTCCATTTATCTCCACTCTCTAGCATTACAGCACACATTCCAATTTTTTTCTTTGTACATTGCCATGTGTATACACAATCCAACATACCAGGATTATAATTGGATAAATAACAGATGTTAAAAAAATATTTTTTCACAGTCAACACTGCTTGTATTTTCCAAGTTATTACTTATTGCTAAAATATGTTTCTAACCCAAATTGTTTGGAGAGATGTCTGTATGTAACTCCTAGGATTACATTTGATCTCAACTTGTTTGTTCAGAGTTATAAACCTGTCCGCTTATAACAAGGAATCTAAATGACCTGCTTAGAGGTTTTATATGGGATACATGTCTACATATATGAATGGTTTATAAGAGAAGAACTAGGACAACTGGGTTGGCTAGGAAAGGGTGTTATGTGTACTTGAGAATTTGTAGTGATTTGCTGTTGTACTTAATGGGAGGCAGCTGCCTTTACATATGTTTCCCTTAAACCGAAGCAAAACACTGGTGATCATAGGATCTCCTTAGAAAAACCATATTTATTGGCAGATTTGCATGTAGGGAATACTATTTTTGAGTATGTGGACATACACCTGGACAGGATATGATTTATTTAACGTTTACTTGTACTTTACGTGTACATCAAGACACACAATATTTGGTTATAATGGATCCCTTGCTCCTAAATGATCTTTTGTGCATGGTTGTTAGCCACCAATAGATGTTGCTGTGTCCTCATGTACAGTGTATAACAAACTCATGTCTCAAGGGCAAGAGTTTGTTACACACTTTACATGATGACATAGCGCCATCAACTGGTGTGGCCCAAGTATAAACTGTTATTTTTTTCCAATTGCATTTCAAAGGAAAAGGATCTTGTTTATATTCAATTATATACAGAATTAACCATGATTAGTATGGGTGGTTTACCTTCTTTGGACTATAGCTGCTTGAATTTTGGAGAAGTTACAATGTATGTTACCTTAATTACTAAAATTTCATACATAGTAAGCTTTGGTTAATATATTTTAAATTTATACAGTAATTTAAATTTGCAGCTTTCATTGAAATAATACTTGGAGATCCCAACATAAACATATTTTGTACTCAGGCACTCGTGTGCCTCCAATCACCCGTGACCACAAAGTTCCCACGGTTACTGGGCAGTACTTATCAGCCCGGTGACCATGGGAACTGAACAGCAGATTAACTCTTAATGGAGAAACTTCATTGAGAGTTCATTTGCAGTTCCACTGCGATCTCTGGGCACTAGAGGTTAATTATCTCTAGTGCCCAGGCATCACAGTGGATTGTCAGGGCTGCATTCATTCATGCAGCCCTGGTAATCCTCCTCTTTGCGATTTATTAACCTCTAGTGCGGGGGATCGCACACTGAGCTGATCAATGAATCATCATCAGCATCATTGATCAGCACAGTCCGCCTTTTTTTAAAAAATAAAATTCAATCTCGATAGGCGAATTTACACTGGCCATTCTCGCTTACAATTCTGATAAATGAGAACGGCCGAATTTGCTGCGAGATCAATATTTAAAACTCGCTTGCTCATCCCTACTTTATGCTATATGGTGACATGCTTTGATGTTAGTTTTGCCTCTATCCCTGTCACATGATGTGCAGATACTACAATCAGCCAGGCCAACACATTGCTAAATGCAACTGTTATTACCGTGAGGATCATTGCCTGAAAAAAATACTGGTTTAAGATGTGCAATGCCAGTTGTCGACGTAGCCACCCCTGTGCAGGACTGACTTGCCACTCCCCCTCCAATGAACTGACTTAGCGCCCCCGTTGGGTAATGAAGGTCCACTTTGCACCTTATTATGTCCGAACCTGCTCAGTTCTTTGGAAAGCTTTATTGTAATACAGTTATTTCTCAAATGAATCCAACATTTTAGGGACATTTATGTTTTTATTCATTTTAGGTAACTATGTTGCTAAAACATTGAATTACTTACTTGTCATTAAAGTACTTTGTCCTTGCAAAAGCGTGAATTGACGTAGGCACTAAAGGAAACCCTGAACCAGGACAAAAATACACAATGGTAAGTCAAGTTCATTTATAATATATTATGAAAGTACAGTTTAAACATAGACATGATTGCACAACGTAAATTATCTAATTCCAGATCAACTGAATTGTTTTTAGTCTGTGGTTTTTAAAGGGCACCTGTACCTAAACCAATAATAATAAAACACATGGGTCAGTAAAGGTCTGTTTTAAAAAAAGATCCCACTGCTTTTTAAAATGAAGTTGAATTAAAAAAGTGAATTTTATGCTGTAGGAAATATTTATAAAAGTTAATTATACCTACAGTATGTAGTAATGTAAAAATTGGACTTTTCATCTGAAATTCCTTCTGAAAGCTAGCAGTACACTTCCTAGCTTGTGAGTGGGCCTAGGCACTCCTGTTCCTACAGCTTCATAGATTTATATTTGCATTGTGAGATCACCGGCACTGCTGACTCTGACTGCTAACCTAGAGATTTAGTGCAAGATTTTGTGACACCACTTCTGTGTCAATTACTGTTCTCTTGGCTGGAGGCTCTAACATGAGGAAGCAATGCCCTGCCTCTACCAAGATGGCGGCTTCCATACAGGGACATAGTGCAGAACAAGGAATTGCAGTCAGCAATAGGGAAAGAATTAGCTGCATTGAAAGCACAGGCAATGTGGTATCCTACGTCCTCTGTCCCTTATTTTGTAGGGCTGAGTTTCTCTTGATAGTATGCAAAAACTACACTGGTGGCAATGGCTAGCAAATCTTCCGCTTACACTCTGTATGAACCACTGGCAATTCAGCTGTCATGCACCCAATGCTGCGGTCATGTCTCTGTCTCTCTTTCCTAATGTTCATTTACATAAAAAGCCTTGTAATGTATTATTATGAAATCTTGTTCACACTGTGTCTTTTTTTAATGGGGGCGACCATCTTGGTACAGGCAGGGCTTTGATTCCTCATGTCACAGCTTCCAGCAAAGAGAACAATAAGCAGCACAGTAATGATATCACCAAAAGTTTAATCCCTCTTAGCAGTAAGAGAGAGAAGTGCCCAAGATCTCACACTCAGATATACAGCTTTCCTTTTAGAGCTCAGGTTTACTTTGTGGTAATTATAGCATTTCCTGCATTTAATCCTGAAAAGGTGAGATAATTACTACTAGCTTCATCACCATCATTGCTATAATTATTATTGCATGCTATACTATATTTATTGGGTATGATCGGTATAAACACAGCCACATTTATTGCTATAAAAAACAATACTTTTTCCCATTTGCACAAACATACACAAGTGGGACCTGCTGTGTTTTCCTTTTCTTTACACTATTTGTAATGATGATATCATGTTTTTTCCTGTTTATAGACATCAGTAGATCGCTGGAGGGGATAATGGAATTTTGGCTTCAGAACGCGTAGGCTTCAATGAATTTGGCACTTACCCCAGCCCAGTAGGTAATACCAATGCAGATGCTGTTCTTCAGCAAATACAGCCACTACTATTAATGTATGAAGGTAAATGCCCTCGCACAACATCCAGAAATAATTACAGCCCAGCATATACTGATGAAAGAATTGCAAGACTTTGCAGCTGACCTGGAAGACACAACAAAGAACATATCCATCACAGTCTATTACCCATCACACAAAATATGATGATCTAATGGGTATGTGAAAGAACTGCTGTCAATAAAACATCTGCCTGCATGATTTGATAATATAGTGCAGTCATACGGGCAGCATAATAAAATGTATTTGTTGTTGTTTAAGGTTTTCTTGTTAGATACTTCAGTTTGGATAGAGGGAAACACAGCTGTATTATTGTTTGCATTGGTGACTACAGAATGCTTTGCTTATACCACAGATGTGATATATCACGAGTATAAACACATTGGAAAAACAAAAAATTGACCTTTATCAGTGAACACTGCAGCTATTACATGGGCCTATACAAAAACATCGGCCATATTATGTGTTCTTAGGCTTATGAAGTCTTTAGTTAGTATTTTGTGCTCATTAGGGAATATCAGATCATTCATGAAAATAGCTTTTGACAAAGAAATTGCTCTTTTGCATGTTAAATTATGCAAATTTTTTTGTGGTCATGCTGCAAATTTACATTGTTAATTTTGTTAGTAAATTGCAAAGGCCCTAAACATGGTTTTGTCTTTGTAATTGTTTGGAGGCCATGTGCAATTCAGGAGGACCTGAGTTAATGTATAGTTAGGAAACTTTTAAAACCCCTGCCTGACCATAATACCATGCTGGAGGAAAGGGATAATATTATTAACAAAAATAGTATTTACATAGCGTCAACATATTACGCAGCGCACAAATATATATATGGAACCTTTTTAAGTGAAACTCCTGTGACTTGTCCATTCATGGGTGTAAAAGTTTTGCTTTATGGAAAAAGGACCATTCAGTATAAATTACCAAATGCAAATTTAAAACCATTAGATATTTTTTCCTTCTGCTAATATGCCAAAAGGATTCATGATGCTTTTCAATAAAATATGGGATTTACTTTATTTTAACTATCCGAAACAATCCAAAAACATTACCAAAGACAGCAGAAACTGGCCTTCAAAGTTTTTTCCCTGAACGCAATTGCATCCTATTAACCTGTCTAGACAGAAGGGTAATGCGCATCAAGAAGCTGACATCATTGAAAGCGCTCATCCTCAAATTGTCTCTAAATATCTGCAGAAGTCGAAAGCCATTTTCTACAAATGTATCAGCCTAATATGAAAGATGATCACGAAAACAATACTGGAGCCCAGTGAAATCACAGACTCATGAAAAACTAATTGGATGTGGAAGAATGATCAGCAGTCTCATCGTGGTATAGACACTTCTGTGTGTTATAAGATTAAATAAAAATGCTATTGCAGTAACAATGTGAAATCTGAGGCCAAAAGCAACTTAATATTTTAAGTCTACAGAAATAGTTCTAAGAGATTGTGCATTGTGATTAATTAATGTCATGTTTACCTGGAACCAACTAATAATGAGATGTTAATATTTTACCTTTTTTGGTTATTTTTGTTTTAATTACTTTATTTAAATACCCTTACTAGCCAATGGAAATTGTGCATCTTGCTAGTAACAAATTGGCCACCCTTTTGTCTTCAAAACTGCTGTAATTCTTCATGGCATAGATCCAACAAGGTGCCGAAAACATTTCTCCTGGAATTTGGTCTATATTAACGTGATAATATCATGCAGTTGGTACAGATTTGTCAGTTGGACGTCCATGATGAAAATTTACCATTCCACCACATCCCAAAGGTCCTCCCTTGGATTGATATCTGGTAACTTTGGAGGCCATTAAAGTACAGTAAACCCATTGCCATGTTCAAGAAACCAGTCTGAGATGAATTGAACTTTGTGACTATTTTGGTGGAAGTAGCCATCAGAACACATTGCCGTCATAAAGGGATGGACATGTGGCTGTAGGATTTAATTGATGCTTACTTGGTATTAAGGGACACAAGGTTTGTCAAGAAAATATCCTCACACCATTACACCACCACTAGCCTGAATCGTTGATATAAGGCAACATAAATAAATGCTTTAATGTTGTTGATATAAAATTCTGATTTTAGGATCCGAATGTTGCAGCAAAAATCCAGATTCATTAGACCAGGCACCGTTTTTCCAATTTTCTCTTGTCCAATTTTGGCAAGCCCACAAAAATTGTGGCCTTATTACTGTTCTTAGCTGACAAGTGTGGCACCCGGGGAAGTGGTTGTGCATGAAAATCTTCAGCAGTTGCTGAAATAATCAAACCAAACTGCTTGGCACCAACAACCATGCCATGACCTTTCTTCCCCTTTCCAATGCTGGTAATGCATGGTTTAAACTTCAGCGGGTCACCTTAATAATGTCTACATACCTAAATCTAATATTATTACAAAGTGATTGGCTTATTAAATGTTTGATTATCAAGAAGTGAAATAAGTGTACCTAATAAAGTGGCTGGTGAGTACATGTTCCCTGTTTTACATAAGGGAATAAAGAGATTAGCATGCCCAATCAAAAAACACAGGTTGCCATTTCTGACCTCCAGAAACTTGCCAGCTACGTAAATTTTTATGCTGAATAAGTAACCTCCAAGCTATAAAGTCTCTGAACCGAGGATCAACAAATCTAAAAAGTAAAGATGGAATTTTCTTCTTCATTTATTCTTGGCTGTGTCCGGCAACTGTTAGTTCAGCATAACAACCTGACAACTTCATAGACAGAGACTATCAATGCTTTCCAAGCACAGGTTTCTTTTAATACACAGAGGAAATGGAATAATTGAGTGCTGACCTCTTGTCAAAATGCTACTAGCTTGACCTTATGCTGTTATGAAACTAACATTTGCTTCAATACTCATTGACACAGAAAAAGTTTGTGGAATAGAACTTCGGACTTTTCTGCCCTTCATAGACATAGTAGCAGACAGCAGAAACAACTTTTAGAGTAACCTTTGGTCTTACAGATTTGCTCTAACCTCCTGTTGCATTCCTGAAACAGGATGCATAGAGAACTATTTTTACAATGGTATACAGACAAAAAAAAAATATTCATCGGGGGTTGTAAAGGAAGGAAATGTGGGATGCCAAATTTTATTGGGTGTTTGGCATCATACAGCACAATGTCTCCTAGAAAAGGGAATTACAGTGTCTGGATAGGGCCATGAATAACTGTATTGCTGCATGTTTGAAACTCTTTATTTGAGATCCAGGACTAGAGTGTACTGGAAGGGATGGGTATCCTCCCTTTTCCAGGTCATACATTGGTGATGGCTCCACAGCATCTGGTAACTGATAATAAAAGGACTAGGTCTTTGAGACTGGAGGGAGTTGCAGCTGGAGGCCAGGTGGCTCAGGTGGAGAGGTTGAGGTCCCCCAAAGTTTAGGTCTGTGGGACTAATACCTCCAATGTGTGTGTCAGGTGTGTGAGTGGAAGCTGTAAAGCTGAATGGAGCAGGACTGAGCAGCCCATGTTGTTTGGTGCTTGAAGCTGAAAAACTTGCTACCTGTGATAGCCAGGTCCACTTCTCCTGTAGCTGCTTGGGTGGCAGGACTTTATTTGCTGTCCATCTAGGACTTATTGCTTATATAAGCTGTTCTACTGGACTTAGCTATTTTTTGTTTGGTTAATACTGAATGCTAATCCCCCTAACTTCACAGGGTTCTAATCCTTTTCCACTCTTTTTGAAACAAAAAGGTTTTGGCTATACTGTGACCATGTGGCTTTGTCCTACACGCCTATTCTAGGACTACATTTCAGATTTTATGTACCGCTCGCTACTTCTGTCTGGGTTTGTATTTTTCTTGTAATGCAAGTCATAACAATTAAGAAGGCTAATGCCTGTATTATGATACCAGTAATGACTAGTTTACGTAAAACTCCGTATTCCATCAACTCTATGCCGAGTTCCAGATAGGAGTTTGTCTTGCTTCGTAAAACTGTGCGGCGTGATTTGAATAGCTCATAAACATGCGATAATGATTACGTTAATCTTTGCCATTAAAGTTCTGGGATGAAGTGATCCTCTGTACCACATGAATACACCCAATATAACTTAGTATATTATGCGCGCATCTCAAAGTGAACAGTCGATAAAAGGGAAAGCCTTGGCAAAATGCCATGCACAATTTCAAGCCAAGGTTTAATATTTTTGTTAATGCTAATTGGAAATGGGAATCTGTTGTATAATTAGTTTAGGCTCTTTACATTATAAACATATTGTAGGATACTTTCTTTCTTTTATGCAATATTCATTTAAAAGATTTCAAAGGGAATTGAAGCTTTTTTTGTACTGTTTTTAAGTAATGCGACAGCAAGTGTGTATAGTTAGGGCTGTGTATAGTCAACTATCTTTAAAGCCCAAATTAAGGGAAAAGGCCAGCTGAAAGTCAGATACCAGCAAAGTGTGATTAGCTGACAGGTGATATTTCCTCCTTGGGCACATATACTAGTACAATGGCCTGACCTTTGGTTTGGTAATTACCAATTGATATCTTCAGCACCAGTCAAATGGTCCCCTGAAGGGTTACAGGAAAACCTATGCTTAACCAAAGAATCATATGGAGCAATACAATATTACACAGGTCAACAAAAAATTAGCTTTGGTAATCATTGGAAACCACAGCAAACTTTTCTAAATCAGTTTTTCGAGCTGATTCCAGACCTTATGAGTACTATGATAGTTAACATTGTATGTGCATGTATTTTGTACTAAAACTTAAGAACCATTGAAGTGAATGTTAATACATCTTCAGTAAAATAAGGCACACTGTGGTATAGATCTACTGAACAGTGTCAGTCAGGTACCATTGTTTCTTCAGAAATCCTTAGATTATGATTTTCTTGTGTACTCTGTCTGGATTGTCGCTGTACAGCATCCAGCAGAAGTCAGCCATCATACTTTAATTCCAGAAACCTTGGTAGCGGTGTTCCAATAACTGAATGTCCTGGTGAAAACATTCTCCTTGTTCGTCACTCACCATACCAAGATTTTTCGGGAAGAATTCTAGATGTGAATGCAAGAAACGTATTTTTAATGACATGCGACTACCCAATTTCTGGTATGAATCAAGCAGATTCTGAACTCCTTCCTTGTATGCAGGAGACTTATGGTTGCCCAGAAAATTTTCACACAGCCACTTGAATGCATCCCAAGCTTCTAGCTCAGCTGCTGAGAGAGATTGTTTGAAAACATCATCCTGCAAAACAGACTTGATCTGTGGCCCTATAAATATCCTTTCCTTTACTTTTGCAGTGCTTATGTTTGGAAACTTCTCAACAAGATACTGAAAACCCAAGGTTCTACATCAAGCCTAACTTGATATGGAGAGGTGGAAGAAATATTTTATGTGGATCAACCAGAGGCAGAAACTTGACATTGCTTGTTCCGGGCTTATAGGTACCTGGCCAATCACACTTGACATAATGGTCTCCCGTAGATCGGCTGTCCCACAGGCGCAGGAAACAGCAATTTTTGTGAATCCTCCTTGCATTCCTATCAGCAAGCCAATGACCTTTAGATCCCCACATATGTTCCACTGGTGTGTTTTATCCTGGATTGCTTCAAGTTGTAACTTCATGTTGTCATTGGACTCCTTTATGTTAACAGAATGGGCAATCGGTAAACATGGTTTGGAAATACCATTATGAAGTAAGACTGCTTTCAAGCTTCTTTTAAAGGAATCAATAAAGATAACCCATTCAGATGGAACATGCTCTTGTGCCAAACTTTAAAAGAGTGCATTTATATCATGACAGTAGCACAGTCAGCCATCACTAGTGAAGAACATTGTCAAGTTATGATTTCATTTTCTGTAGTGAGTTACAGTTACACCCTTTGCAAGCAAGTGCTTCTGTTTAAGCCTTGAAGCAAGAAGTTCTGCTTTGTCTTTGGAGGGATTTAGATCACGAACGAGATCAATCAGCTCTGCATGTGTAAAGGTCTCTGGTTCTGAATCTTCATTGACCAAGTAGTCAGGATCAGATGATTCGGGGTTGTACCTGGCTGTAACTCCAGCGCATTCCTCATCACCTTCTACAGAAGCAAGTCCATCGTGTGGCGGTACCGGAACTGGCAATGAATCATCATGGGGAACAGGCCTAATTGCAGAATCGAGGCTGGGATATACAATTTTGTGCTTAGTTTTACCTGAGAGTCCACTTTTGTTGACGTGGCAAAAACAGCAGTCAATTAGATGGTCTTGAGGTTCCCTCCACACCATCAGGATTGCAAATAGCATTGCTGCTTTACGCCGATTTAGCCAGTCACGCAGTCCTATGGAACAACTGGTACAAATGACATGTGGGGCCCAAGATTTATCCTGGTCACCTAATGGACAACCAAAATATAATTTGTATATCTTTTTAAGTTCTGTGGTAATATGGCGATGTTGTGCTTTCGTCATGAATGAACCACACACGTAACAGAAACTCTCTGGATCACTAAGGCAATTTCTAGGCATGATGACAAATAAAATCAATCGCAGTTAGTGCAGTCTCTAACCTTAGAAAACGAAAACTGTCGTTAAATGTTGTAAAACTGGACATGCTAGAGAAAAACTGAACACAGATTTGAAATCCGGATTAACAATACTACAATGCCCACAAAAAACTATATCTTATGTAAATGACATGTTGACCTGTGCTATCATTGCAGTGGTAAAACATCCCCCTTATCCTTGAATACAATCTTTAGAGCTCTTAAGATGCAATGATGTAATACAGTCACTTGCTAAGATTTATAAATGCACCCATTACTACTCCTTCTCACAGCCAGATGAAATACAGAATAACACCGGTAAACCCCTTAGACAAGCAAGGTTTTTTCGTATATGCTAAAGATGGAAAAAGACATGCATATCTTAAGTTGTGTTTTTTCATCCACAGTGACGAGTAGAGTGCTAGGATCATCTAAATTAATTACCATAACTTGTGCTGAGCTGTTGTACATTAGATGTAATATTTTAATTTCAAGACTTATTTGTACTAAAGATGGACTCTAGTTAACACTGACTCAAAAATTATACTGCATTCCTTTATACTAGTAGTCAGGTGATCTAAGAACTTTATGGCACTAAAGAAGAATTCACAAATGCACCCACTGCAGGCTCCTTGTTGCCCTTTAAATGTAGAACATTTATGTTTCAAAGCCTCAAAGAAGTACCTAGTCATCAATCAGTAATTATTTTAAGAACAGCTTTGACCTGTCAAGTTATGGACTTACGACCTCTGTAGGTGTTTTGTGGAAATTGGCACCAAGTCATTAGCAGCAGGTCTTTTGGGTCACACTGCCTCCACCAGCCTGTTTTAATCCCATGGACACCCAACATGGCTAGAAGACAACAATATTCACAAGACTACACCACCTTCCATTGTTCAATGGTCCTTTTTTTACACTGATATACCCATTGTGGGTCCTTTGGGTGGAAAGGGGGCAGCCATGACTGGCACTTGGCTGCATAGCCCCATATGCAACAGTTTCAATGTACTGCATTATCTGGCACCTTTCTTTATGGCCAAGATTATGCTTTCCGAAATGTGTGCCATGTCTGTAGCTTTTCCATGGAATAAGTCCAGATAGGCAAGCCTCATCCTCGCCATGTGCATCTATGAGTCTTTGTTGCTCATGATCCAGTCACCTATTCACTGTTGTCTTTTCTTGGGCCACTTTTAGTAGGGACTAACATTTTCATACCAAGAACCTGCTGTTTTGGAGATTCTCTGAGCCAATCTTCTAGCCATCTCAATTTGGCCCTTCTAAAATCAGTCAGATCCAAAGGGTTGCCTATTTTTCCTAACTCCAGAACATCACTTTATTAAACTGTTTATTTGCTTCCCAATATATCACACATCCTGAACAGGTGCCATTGTAACTTGGTAATTGATGCTGTATACACCTGTCAGTTGTAAAAGTGTTTTGGCTTTATTATAGATTTTATTTTTTTGGCTTTATTATATTATAGTTGTTCCACTGGTTAACACCCAGATAATAAAAATGACCCCACTGACTAACTGTACAGTCTACAATTACTTAGTTTTTTTAAAAACAAGACATTAAAACAAATATTGCTAAAACATTGACTATGTTTTGTGCTGATGTAAAGTGCCAGGCCCTGTCCACTATACCCTTGTGCTTGCAACTTAATTTGGGGCAATGCATAACTAGTGAGACAGCCTCGGCTTCCTAGAATGTTGGGTGTACTCCATAATGTGTGATGATATTATATAATTGTGCTTTCCCCCCAGATGAACAGATCCCTGGTTGTTTAAAGTCTACCAAGACTGCAGAAGAGGTAAGAGACAGATTACACTGGGCTTTGTCCAAAGTTATTATATTGAAACAAAACAGGTCCAGAACACGTCCCACACAGGCAAGGCAGACATAGAGGAACATTCAATCTAGAAAGCAGTTTTATTACATAAAAATTAATTTCAGATATCGTTTCCTATGTGATAGTAATACACGGTCCACCTAAAAGTGATAATAAAATTGTAAAATCTCCCTTTTAGCAAATCTTTCTAGTTCACCACCCCTGTGTGTTTACGCTTCCCCTGTTAAATCCTCCATGATATCAATTATGTAGAAAACGCAGAAAACATGATGGGATCACAATAATATATGGACACAGTGAATGTAAATTAGTGAATAGATCTCACCAATAGAGTGAGAAATAGAAAATACTTTAAGGTGGTTTAGATCTCCAGCCTTTACTAAAAACTCAAATACTATTTGTGGATAGACTAACTTTTTAAAGGATCCTATATGAAAGCTGTACTTTTGGCAAAATGTTCCTTAAATCTTTGTCTCCCAACCCCCTTAGTACAGGCCAGTGTCTTAAATTCTTACCTTCTCGTCAATCCGGTAAACTTTGCTGAGTTGCCAAGACCAGCCTTGCACAGTATCTCTAGTGAAAATGTCAATGGGCACTTCAGTCCTATTAATTTCCACTGGTAAGCTCTACCTATGGTCTCTTCCAGGGGTCCAGCAAAATTCTGGATTACTCATAGGAAAAACTAGAGCTCATGTGCAGGAAATGAGAACAATTTCACCATGCAATGCTAGGCAGGGCCACTGGATCAAGGTAAAAGGTTAGGTATTTAAGCCGAAAAGCTCCACTTGGGGGTTGGAGTAATTCATTTTTGGACAATTGTATCTGGTATTGTTGTTCCCAATCAACAAGACACATTACAAGGGCCTACAAAGAAGTCAGCTCTAGAAAGGAACAAAGATCTGGCAATGAGTGGGTCAATGTCTTATCCTGACGTGTCTTTGAAGCACTTTTCATCCATAAAGAAATAAATTGCTTAGAGTTAATAGAAGGTCTGAATGTCTATTGCAGGTGTCAGATTGACTCACCAAGAGATTGAGCTGTCTGTCATCCACACACCGGTGGCATTAAAGTCAAGAAAGTTCTCCTGTTCACTATTAAGTAGGAAAACATTATGACAGAAAACCTGAAACAGAACTCTGGCATGACAGAGTATTCTCGTATATACTGAAATTTTCTCAACAAATGTTAACTCATTATTAAAGCAAAATGTTACATTTCTTTCTTTTCAGTGGTAGCAGATAAAACTTTGCCAATCAATTCAACGCAAGCTATCACGGTTTGCCTTAATTATTCCATGTCAGGGCAATGGCACATTGGTAATTGGGGTCTTTAGCCCGTCGGCCATCTGGGGGTTACGTTGGAAATTGTACAGCTGAATTCCATACAACTATTAAAACCTTGTTAAACACAGTAATATTCCTTTTACAAACTAATTATAGTTTTACAGCATATTAGACTAAATCTTGTATCTGACTATGTTGTCTGTCCTCAGATCACAAGTGCTATTTGGAGGATCAAACAGTATATTTATTGGTTTTCTAGAGGTCAATTTTAAAACAGTGGCAGATAGACACAATTACATACCGGAACTCAAGGATAATGGTGTTCCATAACTAGAAATCCAAAAACAATTGAGAACTGTCAAAATAATAGTACATGGATAATTAGTAACCCAGAACAAAAGAAAATTTATAGTCCTTAAATGATGGCAAATAAGTAGATAAGAACAAAGCAAAGGAAAGTTAGCTATCACCTAGAGTGCCAGTCAGTGGTGGGGGACACTATTTAGTCCCTTGCACATCCACCAGCCTGTCCCCTATACCAAGCTGCTGCTCTTCCTTTTTTCCAAATGCAATATTATTAAACCCATCTCCACTGATCTGCCTATGGGGAATTTTTAAATGAGAAGACAACGCAATCTATTTTTTTAACTAATATTTTCCATTTATTTATTAGATCGTTACTTCTTAATGAATTTGATCTTACAAATGCAATTTTGAGTTTATTCTTCAAATATCCGCGTGTTAATAAGCATTTTACTAATTCTTTTGCTTGGAAGTGAAAAATCTTCAATACCTCTTCTTTCAGTTTTCCAGACTGATGAGATGAAATTGCCTTTTGTACATGGCCAAGAAGGCATGAATTATAAATGGGGGAATGAAAAGTGGTTTTCTTTCTATAACCCTGTTATTAGTATGTTATCTAATAAACAAATGTATGTAATATGTCATTACCCTCAAAGATTGTAAAAGTCTCATTTTCATTAGGATATTCAAAGACATTAAATCCTGCCTTTTGCCAATACCATGAAAACATCATCAACAAATCTCATATAATGAGGGTTTTAAGGCATAAAACATTTATTTTAATGTGCATCAATTCTTTACAAGGCTCTGCTGTCATATTGGAAAAAGTACTTAAGTCACGTTTGTGTTTTTTTTTCACCATGAAACAGAAATCTCAAATCTGACACGTTTCGCCATTCAGCTTCTTCAGAGGATAGTGAGATACATAGGCATCAATGCTGAAGCAATACTAAAAAGGCTTTATAGAGAGTATTTTAATATTGTATGTATGTCTTTAGAGGGATTTCCTTCCCATGAACCTTATATATTATCCTTATCTATTAGCAATTCAATTTGGTGGGACATGGGGTTAATGCAGCACCATAGATTTACCTTACAGATAGCAGCAGGAAATGGATGATATATTTATTGTGAATAAAAATCATCCATGGTGTGTTATTTTTAATACATTAATTTAAAATTGTAAAAAAAAATCATGTGGGTTTAGTCTGTTTTCTTTCATTCTTTTAACAGTTTATTGTACTTTTGAGTAGATTATGATGGCTAACTTGCTTATAAACAGCCTTTGTGCATTATTGTTGGTCACCAGTAGATGGGGATGTGTCCCTATGTAAAGTGTGTAACAATGTCTCAGATAACAAGGCACTTTACATGAGGAAACAGTGCCTTCTAGTGGCCTAAAAACAAACCAACCTTCTTTTTCTAATGACATTTTTAGGTCAATCTTGGTTTATACTTGAGTATCTGTGGTAACAAAAAACTGATGTTAAACACCCCCACCGCAGGCTTTTGATCACTTTAAGGTGTTTTGAGTTTTCATAAAAGTCTATAGAAATGCAAAACCCACACCAAACTAGTAAAATATAGGCCAAAATGAGGTAAAATCCACTTGTCCATAAATTCTGAAGGATCTAAGATGTCTTTCAAACTGATGCCACCGACATAAGTCACTGACCAAATCCATTAACACATTGCATGATATGTTTTTTTATTTTCCAACCTTCTAACTGCCACCTTTACTGATCAGTTTGCTCTGTTACAGTGAATTAAAAAAAATGAACAAATATATCGACAGGATTGACAGGTAAAACAAAAACGAGTAAAGCTATATACTTACTGGAATGCAATAACCCCCTCCTTCTCTGGGAGTCTCTAATTACTATATAGAATATTATATTTTTTTAAAGCTGGGTGGGAGGAAGTTGTAGGTGGGCAGCCTCTGTATTGTCACTCAAAAGAGTGGTTACTAAAAAGTGCCGGGTGGGGATCTGTAGAACGTAATCTAATAGACAGCTCTAGATTTACTGGCACAACTAATATTTAAGATTGTGGTGCACCAGTCCCTGGGCTTTAGAATGTCTACTTAATAAAAAATATGCACAAAATTTGTTAAATGCACATATTTAAATAGGAAGACAATTGTAGTCTTGTGGTAGGGTCTCTTTAAGTAGTAAGCCCAATTACTACACCGGTTATTAATTACGATACTCTGGTGCAATCCAAGCAAGTATATAATTCCCTCACAGGGAGTAATTCTTCCATGGGGGCAGGGGTAACCTCTCCTATACCTATTTTCCAACAAGTTATTCAAATAAGCGTAATTATTCACTTCATTGAGTGTGATAATGAGAAAAGCTAGACTGCCTGCAATTTAATTTGTTCTACTTCACTAAAAATGTATAGATCTGACAGTCCACTTAATATATTTAAACATACATTCCCGTGGCTAAATAGGGTGTAGAGATTTTTCTTTCTTGAGAGGTCATGGTTATCCATTATTGCAAGAGATATGCTGCTTACTATAACGTTTCTTTTTTCTGTAACATAATCTGAAGTAAAAAATCTGATGTACATATGTCAATAGAATAAGGACTGCAGAAGAAGTAAAACATGCTAAAAATACAACAAAAATAACAGTCACTTGATTTTACCTTGTACATCTTGATTTAAAACATGTATGTACTCAAATATAAACCAATCTGAATACAAACTGAGGTGCCTACTTTTACCTAAAAAAATGAAAACACTGACTTAAGGATAAGTTTAAAGGTACAAAATGCATTCATAATTGCTAACGTTTAAAAGAATATTCAATAGAAATGCCAGTATAATTACCTAAATGACTACATCCATGGTATGTTATTCTAAAATATATAATAAAAAGTTATGTTTTCCTATTTTTTAACTTTTGAGTTAGATTTTTTTGGTCACTTGCCCTTTTCTGTATTTCTTCAGGCCACCAGTGGATAGCACTGTGCCCACATGTAACTGTGTAACAAACATCTCATGTCTCAAATGACAACAGTCAGGGCAGGCTGCGATCAGGAGATATCAAGGGTGAAGCCAAGGTCAGTACACAGGAGGATCAGCAGCAGGAAACACAGACAGGAGCAACTAGAACCTGGGAATAGAGTCTAAAGGAACTTCTTGGTCAGGCAACTTCTTGTTGCCAGTCACTTCCTTTTATAGAGGAGATCATGTGGCAAATAGGAATCACATGACCAGCAAATGAGAGAACCCACTACTAGAGGGAGTGTTGGAGCAGAGACAGCTCAGGTGGTGTTTACATTTCGGCCAATAGAGGGAGTGCTTCTGCAAAATATTCTGGTTCTCTGGGGTAAAGGGGCAGATCACAAGTCTGAGACCAGCGTACAGGATTCCTGAAAAGGAATGCTGTTACTGCTGGCTGCAGAGGTGGGTATCACAGACAAAGGCAGAGATACTCTGGTCCTGTGGGGATTCATGCGATTTACACTCGGTTTATACTCGGGTATATACATATTTTCTAACCTGTATTTTTACAATGTTGGGTAAATCCATTTTCAAGGTTCATCCAGACCTTAGGTTTTTGTTAAGTGATACAACAGTTCACAATTGTTATGGGTAAACTTCTGTGTCAGTAAGAGGTGTCCGTTAAAGCAGTATGTGGTGTGATAAAAAAGTGTTCCCCTAAATATCAATTGAGGTCTTGTCCAACCATACAGGAAAATAGAGCACAGTGATCTTGAAGCTTCCTGTACCAGACCAGGCCACATCCCTTCCCTCAACATTGGGGGGATTTTGGTGGAATCTAACAGCCCGACAAGATGTTTGCCTCTTTCCAGGGGAATAATCGGGTAAGCCAGCATCTTTTGGTCCTCTTCCTGGCTCAGAATCTAACTGGCTGATGGAACTGATAGAAATTGAAAGTTTTGGTGTGCTCTGTGCTTTCAGCAAGAGCAAAAAATCCCATAATACAGAATTAAGAATCACTTCAACATAACTTATCCATTAGCTCAAAAACATAATTTTTGCTGCAAAAGTGAATACATCTAAAAAAGCCACCACTTGTTGGAACCAAAACAATGCAATTTTGAATCAAAAATAGCATCCCACATTTAAATAATGATTATTACTACTTTGTTTTTTTTTTAACAGAATATGGAATCTTAGGTACCTTTTAACATTCTGGAGACTGATTGCTTCCTAGATGCAAAAGTCTGGTGTTTACAAAACTCATTAGCTCAAGCTGGAATTTAAACACACAGGTGGTCAACTTGTATACCTTGACAACTAAATCAATAGTTCTATAGGCAAAATCAAATGTTATATTTATGATGCAGTGCAGTCTGTCAATAGCATTAACATTACAGGTTTTGTGTTGTTGAGTCCACTTATAATTTAATTGTAATATTGTTTCAACTTTTGTGTAAACTGCTGTATTGGCTTTTTAGACAGATTGGATCATATATATATATATATATATATATATATATATATATAAATTTATATGCCTTTTTCATTAGTTTTATTTTAAATCAAATGTTAAATCAAGCAGTTTTTATAAAAGTGATGTGATGGCGCTTTGGTTTACTCAGTGCTGAGAGAATTCTCTGTCATGCATTAAATGTTTATTTGTAAAAGAAAAAAAAAAGAATATATATAGAAGTTTGCCAGAAGGTTGGTGTTGAGCAGTAAATGAGAGTTTCTTCAATTTATAAACCAAAAGTATGAACACTTACCGGGTCTCTTTTTACCAAGTCCAAATCTGGGACCACAGCTGTAAGATGGACGATAGTAAACAAGGAATTCAGGACGTAGGAGAAAAACAAGTTTTTATGAAGAGTAATCCTCTGACAGCTTAGGCTCCTAAAACAAAACAAAACATGGGAAACATTTGAATCATTTCATATTTTTTTATTATACCAGACCAATCAAATTTCCAGATTGCGTTTATCTATCTATCTGTCTGTCTATCTGTCTATATATTAATCTATCTACCCGTTCCTCTTTTAATTCTCTTTTCCCCCTAACTTCCATTCTTTCTTCTCTCCTTTGTTTATAAAATAATATTGGCACAGTAGAATATGTTGGTGTTAACATTCACAGAGAAGGGCCCATGCGAGTCCTATATGTCCTATGGTATTGGTATATGTATCAATAAATGATGCTTTTATGAGTATATTGGTGGATTGGTGAATAAAAATTCCTTTATTCTATATCTTCTGTATCTTCAGTACTGGATATGGCCCCTGGTAGGAGATGCTTATCTGTCCAGCGACTCCGTGCTGTGTGCCATTGCAGTATAAAACACTTTTTATTTTGTCCAGCAATGTTATATGCAGCAGCCAGGAGAACTAAGATAGCAGCAGCCCCTGCTTTCCTTTATTTGTGCAGCCTGATGGATTTATGGCATCCCCAGCATCTATTGTTAGGCTGTGCACAGCTGAAGGGGATTCCAGAGGCTGATCAGCTCCTGCACTGCCATTGGCTGCTGGGACTTTATAGCCTCCCTGCTTCCAGGTCACCAGTGCCTGTTATAGAGTTTAGCTGGGCTTGTCTCTGCTGGAGTGGGTTTTCAACTGATTTACTGTTGCTGGCCCTGCCTGTTTCCGATCTTGTGAGTTTATGCTGCCTGGACCGACCTTTGCCTGTGACCTGGACTCTGCTTGTGTTTTGCCCCTGTGTACTTCGTTTGGTGGACGGATATTCTGTGTATGACCTCTGCTCTGTATTCTGGACTTGGCCCTGTTGGAATCTATGTAGTGCTTTATCTATGGGCTCTTGGCTTGCTGCCAGTTCATCCCCAGACACCATCCCTTGCGCAGTAAGTCCTGGGGGCAACCGAGTGTTGGGAGACTTTGTGCAGGGGCTTACTATAGGTGAAGACTGCGGTGTTAGATTGTGGGACTGGTGTCTAGTGAGGACTGGTGCTGACCAGGACCTTACAATCCCATTCTGTCATAATTTACTAAAAAAGATATTTAGAGCTCCTTTTGCTGGATGAAACTTTAAGTAATACAGACATGTATGATGAGTATAAAGTAAATGTTATATTTATATAAATCAAATCACTGTATCTCTATCTATTTCAGCATACATTATTTTTCAATCTTTAATCTCAAGTTTTTTTCCTCTACCTCACAAAACACTAACAGCCCTGATGAAGAAGGTGAATGTTTTAGTCCCTGGAACGTGTTGGCTTTTGCACATTCCATCTCTATAATGGAACAAATCCTTCTCAACTCTGCAATCCTTGGTGTGACATTCTTATTCAAGTAACTTTAAAGCACATATTGTTCAGTTTGCTATAGTGGAGATCATTGCTACATCTTTATCATTTGTTTAGTGCATTCATGAACTCTATGAAGCAGGGATATTTGTATAGGGTGCTGGGAGAGGGTTGGTTGGACCTTCTATAAAGAACTGTTATCCTTTAAATATATGCACATGTAATATGATAATAATATCATATTATTGAACTATATGATAATAAAGGCCAACTTCAGGTTCACCTCGAAGTATGAAAATGAAAAATGAGCTTTTACTGCAAAGCTTACCTCCTCCCAATAGTAAGTAATAGTGTTAGGGCACTAGCTGTGTTCTGGACGTTGGGATGCCCAAAGTTTTTGAACCTAGAAAAACTAGGACATTCTGGGACTTCAGAGAACATGGCCACACCGAAATGTAGTCACATGTAATGAGTATTAAAGTGAAAACCCATTCTAGATCATCAACAAGGAATCAAAGGGAACCCAGCACATCAGGTTACTAGTAGTAAAAAGTTAACATAAAAGTAAAAAATACTTATGGGGAGAGGGGAGGGGTGTAGATTGGAAGCCAGGAAGACCCAATTGGACTTTCGATAGAATCTGTACCCCAAAATTAATTATGTTCCCCCAGTAAAACAATGCCGGGATATCACCTTGTCCGCAAAATACCCCTGCATAATATACCGCATTACTAAAGTTGAGTCATCCATATCTCTGCATTTGAAGTACAGCAGACAATGTGACTGTCTAGTGTTTGAAATGAGCTTTGTGTTTTGGGTATTGAGACTGGAAAGAAAATACGATGTGACTTACATTAGCTAGTGAACAAATTCCATTTTCAGACAAATCAGTATTCCATCCCTTGGTTTTTCATTAATATGTAACCCTGGAAATCAAAAACAATTAAAATCGAAATTATGCATTCTGATGGCACTTACTTGAAGTAGAAGAAAATTCCAAGAGAAACTAGCAGGGAGACAATAGAAAGGGCATGTCCGACTATTGCCATGTAGTATAGGATGTAGGCATTCTAGAAGGAAACGAAGAAAAGAAGAGACATTTACTTTATTTATTTTGGTCAGTTTAAAAAAAACCCAAAATATATGACTAATGAAATTTTGTGTATTCTCATCACCAGACAGAGGAGAGGTGTTTAGCTGCCCCTACCTGTCCCCAGAGACCACCAAACTCCTTGTACATGCTCTTATCATCTCTCGTCTGGACTACTGTAACCTCCTCCTCTCTGGTATTCCACTAACCCGACTCTCTCCTCTACAAACTGTTATGAATGCTACAGTCGGATTTATCTATTCTTTCAAATGCTAGATTTGCTTGATCTTCCCTGCTGCTGCAAGCTTTGCCATTAAAGAGAATAAACAGGGTACGACCCAGGTTCACCCATGATGCTCTATCTTCTCCAGTCTTGGAGTTTTAATAAATCAGCCTGGCTAATCCTCCCTCTATAGGACTCCATCCAATGCCCTAAATCACCTAAATCCAGGGTCATGTGACATTCCACACGTGCGTGCATGTTACAGATTACGGTTATCATGTTCCAAAGGGGAAATTACAAATGAAAAGTCTGAATCTTGTTTGTAGTTGGAATCTATTATTTTCCATGCTGATGTTGCATTGAAAAATAGGAAATGTAATTGTAAATCTAATGGGTGAATCTTGTTTGATAAGTTGTAATGTTTTATGCTGATTCCTTATAAAAACTAATAGCCCAATGCTATAAAATACAGCAAACGTTCATTGTGCAAAGCGCACAGTGAATCAATTTTAAACAGAACCTTAAACGAATGCCAACTTAATTTAAATTCATGACAAGGAACCAATGCTTTATGTCTACTGACTTGCGAGCTGCAATAAAAAATTTGTAGTGTTGTAAAAAGGCTGTTTCTGTTAAAATAATCCTTTTTATTGCAGTAACATGTCTTATCCCCAAATGTTACATTTTTAAAGCGGTGAATCAGTTTGTTCTGAACGCACTGTCGCAGAATAATTGCCAAACATGGCTGACGTTATCACGCTAAGCATACCCTTGATTTACTGAGATGCAAACACCTGTCTGCATTGTCGGTCACTGTAAGCTCGTGATGTGCCCGATACCGGCTGCTAAACAAAGAGAAGTGTTTTATATCCTAAAAAATAAACATGATTTACATAGTGTTCTCAAGAAGGAACTAAATCTGAGCAGGTACAAAACAAGCTTTAACAAATGATGGCTCAGTGGAAGATACAATATACAGTTCATCCCCAACAAACTTGCTGCCAGAATGTGGCTATAAAACATTATTAACACATCATCATATAATTTGAAGGCTCCCTATAACTATTCAAGTCCCAGAAACTTTACCTCCCTAAAACGCATTGCTTCAAATATAGGGCCAGATTTCATAAAGCTTTCTAAGACTGCAGAAGATTGACTGCTGTCGGATAAACTGAATGATCCAGCAAACCAGGAGTGGATTTCTGAAAAATCATTGCTAGTATTAGTTGGCAAATGTTATCAATACTGGACCAAAGCCATAAGAAGTTTACGTGATCTCCTAGGTTTCCATGATAAGCTATCTTCTCCAGTCTTGGTTCTGGTTCTCCCTTGATGGTCTATCTTCTCCAGTCTCTTAATAAATCAAGCCCATAATGTAGTACTTCATATTTTAGGTAGCTAGCTTGTCCCACTTACTTTTGTGACTTGATAGAAAAATACACTCCTAGCCACTCTATTGAATCCTCCAATGAACTACAAATGGCTTCCTCTCTCATAACCTTGTCACTTGCACAACTTTTTTGGGGCGGCCTGACTCTCTGGAATGGTCTTTCTTGTCCTATTTGGTTTGTTCCTACCTTCTGCACGTTTGAAAGAGCCCTGAAAACCCATCGTATTCAAACTCACTTCTCCTACCATCACCATTTATTCACCATTCCATATCCCCCCTCCTATTGTGTGCTACTTCCCTCTCCTCTTAGATTGTAAGCTCCTCTGGTCAGGGTCCTCTCCTCCTCCTGTGTCACTGTCTGTCATTTGCATAGTGTTAGCACTGCAGGTCGTGCCGGCGCCGCTGCTCCTAATCGCAGGCATGGGCGCCGGGTTCTATCTCTCAGGTAACACTACCTATGTTCCATATCAGTGTTTCCTCCATGCTGAGACTTGCTCTGTTTGTGAGCTGGCGTGGGTGTGTCTCTGAGGTAACACACACACACGCTCTCTGTTTTCCACAGCCTATGGCTGATGTCCTGCAGGGATTTAAAGGCACCTCCTATTACAGGAAGTTGCCTGAGCAATCTCTGGCTTACCAGCATTACCCTGTGTTTAGTGATTTATCTGACTGCTTTCCTGTGTACCGG